>NC_079203.1:41445991-41768491 GCF_026745355.1 Beta vulgaris subsp. vulgaris
ATAGTTCATATTATAATTTACTATGTTAAAAAATTTAAAAGAAACTAAAAAATCATTTACTGCATACAATCCAATACATATAACTCTTTTTCCACTTTTCTCAAATATTTAATTAAAAGTTCAAATTCACATTGATAAATAATCTAGAACATCGTTCGTGTCAACAAGTAATTAAACAATATAAAAGTACTAATTTTTTTCAATTTCCTAGTTTTCCTAATTCCCGGAAGGAGTATAGTTGCTACTCCCTCTGTTTTTAAATATAAGGCATTCACGCTTTACGAAAATTTGCTTTGACCACAAATATCTCTCAAATACGATAAGTAAAAATTATAAAAATTATACCATTGAATTCGTCTTGAAAAATACTATAATAATACTATTTTTAAAAATTTTATATCAACATAAATTGAGAGTAATTAACGATCAAAGTTCGACCTCGAACATCGTGCGTGTCTTATATTATGAAACAGATGGAGTATTTGCTGACTTACTAACCCCAAACCAATAAAAAAGTTCCCTGAACCAATATCCAACTACGTGGTCTAGCCCATTACCACTACTTATTCCCAACATTGTCAATCAAAGCCACCTCAAAAAGAATAAAAAAGTAAAAAAAAAAAAAAGGCAAGGAAAGGATAATTAGATTGCAGTACAGACTACAGAGTGCCATGTGAAAAGATTGAAAGATCATCAAAGATAAAAGAGATAAGAGAAAGAAAGAAAGATGGAGAAAATGAAAGAAATGGCATACACAGCAACAACCAAGCTAATGTTGGGTGCTCTTGAAAGGAACTTATTGCCTGATGCTATTATTAGAAAGCTTACTCGTCTTCTTTTAGCAAGTCGCCTTCGTTCTTCCTACAAATCTTCCTCTCAACTTCAACTCTCTCACCTTATCCACTTCGTTCATTGTAATGTTCTTTCTTTTTTTTCTCTACTATTTATTTATATGGACCCTATTACATCTTACTATATATGATAGTATAGTAGCTCTATGTTTCATGTTTGTGTATAATTATGTAGTGACACACTTGACTTGTATGGCGTACAAATCTATTAGTCTAATGATAATACTTCTATATGTTTTAACAGGAGTATAAGTTTTCTATCTTCACGTTGTTTTTATAAGATTATCTCGACTCTCAAGTTTATAGTATGTTTTGACCATCAAAATCAAATGTGGCGTGTCATTTAGGATTGAGGGATTGTAGTACAACTAAATGTAGGTTTGATGATTTGAAAAACTTCTCACATTGCATAAAATTTTAGATTGAGTAGCTTCTAAACTTTTGTTCAAAACGTTTGTCATTATATATAGTGATAGTATTCCAAGTCAACAATTGGTTTTACCAAACATTACAGAATGTTAATGTAGTAAATTAGTTCAAGGAGTTAGTTGGTCGAGTTAGCCAAGCGAAAATTGATTGACAAACAAGGCTTAAGTGATGCAAAATGCACTATCAGGCAGTAGTAGTTAACTACACCCTCACTTGCAGCTTTGAAAGAAATGCCGATAGCAATTCAGACTGATACGGCGAAATCTCAACACTATGAGCTCCCTACTTCATTCTTCAAGCTTGTTTTAGGAAAGCATCTCAAGTACAGGTAACAAAAACAATTCTGTTTTCTTTCTTGACAATGTAACATCTTAGTAGAACTATGGAATTGCATCTTTGGATTGTTGAACATCGGCATTCATATATTCTGTTCTGCTTCATGGACTCGTGGTTGCAGTTGCTGCTATTTTTCGGATAAGCAGACAAACTTAGATGACGCAGAGAAGGTGATGTTAGATTTATATTGTGAAAGATCAGGGATAGAAGATGGTCATACTGTTCTTGATGTTGGATGTGGCTGGGGGTCACTCTCTTTGTACATTGCACAAAAGTACAGTAATTGTAAGGTCACCGGAATTTGCAATTCAACGACGCAGAAAGCGCACATTGAGGACCGCTGTAGGTGTGTCTTTCATTCATCTTCATCTCATTTTGCTGCCAATCAAAGACAACCACTAGATACATATTACGTATACATTTATACTCCCTCTGTCCCTAAAAGATAGGCCGTTTTTCTACTTTTGGGTGTCTCAAATAGGCCGCTTTCTAACTTTAGTAAGATAAAACTCTAAGCTTGCCTATGTTACCCTTAACAATACCTCTAACTACATATTTTGAAGAGATATGTATATGAAGAGAAGGATTATTAAGGTATTCGAAATCAAATGTGAATTTTTATATAGGGACATGGATAATAGTATATAGTTACAGCAATAAATTACTAAGGTGTGTAAATTCTTATGCTTCAGGGAACTCCAGCTGAAAAACGTTGAAATCATAGTAGCCGACATCAGTACTTTCGAAATGGAAGGATCTTATGATCGTATACTGTCTATCGAAATGTTTGAGGCATGTCTAACAGTATACTTGGCTACAATTTATCAACAAGTTAGAAGTTACAGTTAGCATTGTTCAGTGTTTGATATGTTCTGTAATTGGTTTATTCTACAGCATATGAAGAACTACAGAGATCTTCTGAAGAAGATATCCAATTGGATGAAACCTGATGGACTTCTATTTGTTCATTATTTTTGTCATAAAACTTTTGCATACCACTTTGAGGTACTTTCTTTTCCCAGCATACAATACTTGTCGAATTCGAAGAAGATTTCTGCTGATGTGTTGGAGAGCTTTGTTTCACAAAATATTGTGCAGGATGTTAACGACGATGACTGGATCACTCGTTACTTCTTCACTGGAGGAACAATGCCTGCAGCAAATTTACTCCTTTACTTTCAGGTGAGCCTGTGAAAACTATAATTTACTGCTACACTGTTTCTTTTTATCTGCAGAAACTATTAAACATGAAATTAAAAAGAGAAACTTTTTAAAGCGAAACAATGGATCATATTCATAATTATTATGGTACCTCTGTTCAGACCTATCGGATTGTTAGTTCAAATTACACCATCATTGATAATTTGACAATAAACATGTACAGAGAGATTATTATTCATGCAAAACTTACAGTGGCACATCTTATAATTTCGGTGACATTATGGGGATTTCGTGGCATAAGATGTTTTGGGAATTTATATTCCCAAAAAGTTAACAAATATACCATTGTGATGCAAATTTGAGTTTGAATAGTTGTCCACCTATTGTAGGTGGGTAAATATACCATTGTTATATGCACTTTTTGCATAACATAGTTATAAGTTAGGCGTTTCTCGTATAATTTCCAGTTTTTTTTAGAGTGTATAGGATCTAGATAAGCATCCATTACTTCTAGTTCCTTAATTAAAGATTCTGTTATACAGGATGATGTCTCTATCGTCAACCACTGGCTTGTAAACGGGAAGCATTATGCACAAACAAGGTAAGGAACGAGATGGACTTTATCAAATTGCTGCTTATGCATAACATGAAGTTACATTACCAAGTAAATCGTAACTTCGTACAGATCTATGCATCAAGATTAGTAGACACATTTATGTAAAAATTTTGGCCTTTGTTTCAGTGAAGAGTGGCTTAAACGGATGGACCGGAACATCGCTTACATAAGACCGATAATGGAGATGACCTACGGCAAGGATTCAGCTGTAAAGTGGACAGTATATTGGAGAACCTTCTTCATAGCAGTGGCTGAGTTATTTGGGTATAACAATGGGGAAGAATGGATGGTTGCTCATTTCCTATTTAAGAAGAAATGAGATGCTTATGCTGCTGACTTTTTCCCTTGCCCAACCAGAATCTATGGACTATGATCAACCATCAGATATGGCAGATGAAGCTGATATTCATCCTCTTTACATAATAGTGTAGATCCAACCAGTTTTGCTAAGTACAGGAATGCAACGTGTTCGTGCTGCACTGCTGCTTCTTTTTGTCAACATTTATCCTCTTGATTAAAGATGATTTCATATCCTGATTCTAGAGATATTTCTTGATTAAAGATTTTTATATCGTCTATTTTCTTGATCAAATTTTTTAGATTAGAAATGTTTTCATCAGCTGCTTCATTCAATTTCGGGAAAAAGTTGTTGCAGAGGATGTGCAGCTCTTCGTTAAAGTCGAAGACTAGCTCAATATCAATTGAATTGTACTGCAAGATTTCTGCTACAGATCTGAACTGTGCAGACTCGTATCTTACTTTAGGTCTCTATGTTTTGGGTTCTTTGATTAATGAATGATTACCTTAAAAGTAATGAAGTGATGGCTTTGTATACACAGAAATGTCATACCAGCTTTTAGTTACAACTCTCAAGTCTGATAACTATTACAGTCCAGCTATAATACCAAATGATTTGGTAAAGAGCAGGGCGGTGAAAGGACGGTAACACCCCTCGCTACAAGGCTGTAATGGTATGTTTGCTGTCAATTGCTAGCAATCGATGGGAGTATTGATGTCATTGCACCCCCTTATTATCTTCCAAAATCATTGGTGTTTAGTGTATATCTTTCCATTACGAGATTACCACTCAAGGAAGTCACGCAGAACTTGGACAGTTGGTCAGGTCTGATCCTAGCTTATGAACATAAAAAAGTTTATAGATTGAATGATGAACAAATTACTTTATATTTGGCCGTGTTAGGTCCTGTAAGATACAGCTTTGCTCCAGCTTCAACAAATGAAAAGAGAATAGGCTATATTGTCTCTTCTAAGCCAACGAGATACTATATGGCATCTACCTTATATGATGAACAAACTAAGTAAAAACAGAGTGACTTCAACTTCAGAAATTCCCTTTGGACGCAGTGATAGTACATCTGATCCGCCTTCATAGATATCAACTTGAAAACAAAGCTGATTATGCTTCTCAAAAGAAAACCAGCAGTAGTTAGTCTTCAGTGATTTCCTGATGACAGTACCCCGAGAATAGAGCAACAGGAAACAGTTCAAATCAAGTAATGATTCTTTCTAATGCACTAAATCAGTGAGCCAGCATCTCACATTCATCACATAATTCTGCATCCAGAAGAATATTGAAATTTTTGTCAAAGCGTTCTCTGCACCTTCACAAAGATAAATTTCCCCGGACATTCTAAGCTGCTAACAGCTTTAGCCACACAAAATTCTGTTAAGATTCACATCCTAATATCACATGCAATTCCCATGGTTAACACCAAATATCCAACAAACTGAGACGGGAAATATTTTTCACTGCCCACCTCAAACTGCTAAACCATAAAGGCCACAACCCAAAAGCTAACTACTGCTTACTTGGAGTGAAGAGCAACTGAGACATGCTTCTCCCTCCTATGGAACAAAGAAGGTTGTAAAGCTAAACATTTACATGATAGAAGGGTGCTGGAAGAAGATGCAATTGCTTCTTTAACCACAACTTTCAGTCGTTGACATGGTTTAGCCAGGAAATGATCCACGGAGAAAGATTCAAATTGGAGAATGTGGAAAACAAATTCCTAATCCCATGTCCAGTGACAGTTTCAGGGTTCTCATGAGCAGAAAAGAGGATAAGAAACATCCCATATGCAGTGCTACTATGTCTTAGAAGTTAGAACACATGATTTAGCATTTTAGCTTTAATTTTGCATTATTACCATCAGTCAGCTCCTTATACAAAATGGGAAATCCGTTCACCACCCAATAAATAATGTTGAAATGAGATCTTTTACACCTCCATAAACATGATTCGCTAACTATTCCTACAATTTGACAGAATGCTAATGAAAATCATAATACGGAATTCTATCTTTTACCCTCCATTCTGATTTCTGAGAATGGTCCTAAATCCTAAGTGTCTGTGATTGATCAATTTACTTGTTCCCCTAGGTCCCCTCAATTACTTTAATAACATGAAATAAATTGCAAAACACAAACTATCTCCAAGATATCATGTTGTAGCATCCTCTTGACAGAAAACTTTGTGACAAAAGCTAGATTTCCACATTTTGTAAAAGTTCATCACATACAATTCTTCAAAATGCAATTGGTAATCCAATCAATGTGAAAGTAAAAGCTTGACTATCAAGGTTCTTACTTGTTAGCAACTTATCATCAGTATGTACAACAACAAAAAAATATCATCACATCACTTGGCAGCACCCATTGAAGCACCATCAAAAGAATTCTTCCTATCGACTCGATCACCAGAAGACGGGATTCCACTAGCTTCAGCTTCCAGAAACCTACTTAATTGCTTATCTTCCAAGTGTTGCTATCAATTAACAATAAAAACAATCAAACCCCTATAGTATCATCATACTTCATAAACAACAATTTCATAAAAAAAATCCACATAATTCTGAGGCAACAATGATTTTTCCACAAATAATTTCATGAACCCAATAAAAGAAACAAGAAAATGAGATCAAAGAAACTTACAGAAAGGCATTTCCTGTATTTTTCCCACTCAACAACACACTCTTCATTCTGCCACTGACCCTTCACATATTTCTCAGCATACCACCTGAAAATTTTCAACACCCACATAGAAAAATGTGAATTTATTCGGAAAAAAAGCAACTTTTCCCATGAATTTACAAAGATGTGTAAAAGTTTTTTTTCTTCATCCGCCATTTCCACACAATTTGGACCAAAAATTCGTCTATATTATGGCAATTGAAGAGAGAAAAGAGGGGGAAAATACCTGTTGAAGCAATTATTATAGGCAATTCTGAGATCAGCACAAGGAGAAGTTGAAGTATGAGAAGTTCGCTTGTCTCTGATAATCCCCATTTTCATTGACCACCCTCTAAGCTCCAAAGTTTCCCAAAGTTAGCAAAACCCGGTTTACTGGATAATGGAACGGGCCGGTTTAACCATCTGCGGCCGGGGGGCTGACCCAATAAGGATCTTCAAAAATAAAATAAGTTTCTTATTTGGGCCTTTACTTATACGTATTTTTTTTTTTTTTATTTTATTTTTACAGAGATAGGATTTTATTGATAATAGAAAAGCTAAACCGCACTTATATATATTTCCTAAGAAATCTAAAATCCAACACAAATACATAGTACCTTAGAACCAATGGTTTTTTCACCATATATTTCTGACAAATTTTTTTTTGCATTGTATACCCTTGCAAGTTACCAAATTCACCATATATACCCTCCACTTTTCAAAAAATGCATCAAATTTCCCTTATGACTAACGGTGTTAGACTTCTGTTAGTTGATAAGCCCTAATTCCCCCTAATCCTAATTAACTAACCTAAACCTAAGCCAAACCCTAACCTTAACCCTTAATCTAATACCCTAAGCCTAACCACCCAATCACCACCCTTCACCAACCCCTTACCCTTTCCCCATTACCCCGCCACCCCTGCAGCCCCCTCTCCCCACTACCACCAAAGCCCCCCTCCCCCGCAGTCCTGCAGCCAGCAGACCCTCCCCCAGCGCATCACTCCGCCACCATTTGAAATTCCTGGAAAATTATCCCTGTGTGTTCTTCGTGATTTGAAATTATTAACGCCATTAATTTGATAATATCTTCTCTAAACTTCGCAAATTTGCGAAATTATCTCAACGAATTCCCTGAAATATATTTAGGGTTAGGATTAGGGTAGTCGGGTAGATTTAGGTTAGTTATTTAGGATTATAGAGGGAATCAGGGGTTAATGACTAACGGAATTTAACGCCGTTAGTCATTAAGGGTAAGTGGATATATTTTTTCAAAAGTGAGGGGTATATGGTGAATTTCAAAAGTCAAAAGGATATATGGTGCAAAAAAATTGTCATGGTATATGCTGAAAAAATCGTAGAACTAATTACATCGCAGATTCAATCAACAATAGCCTTAATAAAAAAAACTTCATCTAAAACAATACAATCTACGAGTTAGCACTAATTCGGCTTAAGATCCACTGATGTAAAGTCGATTGGGTGAAAATACTTATGTGATCTTTCAGATACTTATAGTGATTATGAAACTCAGAATCTTCATTCATTGTCAGACGAACAATCGAAAAAACTAAACTTCCAAGTAAACTGCAATTACCAAATTCTAATCTTCCATGAGGAAAGAGACGAAAGTCATACTCCAAACTCCCATTTTTGGGTGTAAAATAATTTTCATGAAAAATAATTCACAGTAGAGAACACAATTTCAGTATTAGTTTTCCGTTGTTTCATTCCATGTAAGAAAATGATGAAAAGAAAGGAAAATGAAAGGGAAAGTAAGGAGGTATGGAAAGGAGTGTACAATAGAGATAAGTAAACGGAAGGAAAACAGTTTTCCCTTTATTTAAAAAGAAAATTGGTTTTCCATCATTGGAAGAGCAATTTTACTACTAGGAAAAATGGTTTTACACTCATTTGCAGACCAAACAATGTAAAATTGAGATAGAAGAAAACAATTTTTCATGAAAATATTTTACTTCCTACAAAACGGAGCGTAAAGGAACAAACCAAAAATTGGGAAGAAAGCTCTCATAAAGAGAGAAGGAGGATTACTAAAAATAAACAATTGTTCCCTCTGTCCCTTAATAGACTTCCTATTTCTCTAATGCATGTTTGCCTATGCACGTTTTGTATCGTTAATATCTTTAATTACATATTGGTAAAAATTATAAAAGTTAGATTTTCCTAATATACGCAATAAGACGAATTAAACAAGACCGCACATGACTATATTTTTTCTTAGCTAAAAAAATTGGAAGATTTTCTTTACTTATGAATAGTGGCAAAATTAGAATTGGGAAGTCTATTTAGCGATGGAGGGAAGAAAAACTAAGAAATTAAAGAAGGATTTGGGGGATTACCACCATCAAAGAGATGATGATGGCATCAACCCCTTGCGGCTGGAAAAAGAATTAGGGCTTTTTAAGTTTTTTTTGAGAGAGGGGGGAGGCGCTTATTCATACGTTGTTTACCAAACTAAAATACATTCTAATTACATTAGTAAACTATGTTGAACGCCTTAGTTCGGTGATATTGTCAATGGTTGAAAGTATGCGGTAGAGTTGAGCAAAGGTAACGGCCCGAAAAATACCCGTGATTGGACATATTCGTTGGGATCCAGTCCGAATTTTTTAGTTTGGGAAGGGTTTGGGTAAGTCAAAAATGACTTTCAATATAAACTTTGCCCCCCTCCCCACTATTTTTGGCTCGAAAAGGCATAATTTAGGCAACAAAAAGCCCCCAAAATTTGGCATGTCCCGTTGTGTGGGCCAATTTTTAATAGCGTCCGCCCGACCCGCATCTTATATATATTTTTTATAAATATAAGGAAAAAAGAAGGTTAGGAGACCCTCCGCACGGGGGGAGCTCCAACCTTATCGTGTACAAGGATTGAATGAAGAGCTTAATAAGTATAATTCTCAATACAAAAACTAGAATCATCTTATATCGCTGCAATAAAATGATATGAGGTTCATTAGAAATATTGTGTACTCCTGATTAGTGGGTATTTTGTTCTATTATATTAGTGAAACCCCCACCATCCCACCAACCCAAACATAAAATATTGGTTCTGCCTCTGTCTGCAGCCTTTCTCTCAGCCCCCCGCTCCCCCTTCTTTTTGTTGGACATGGGGATATGGGCCTACTAGATTAAAATGCACGATGTCGAAGCGTGCTTCAAGATATAAAATTAGGGGTGTTCATGGGTAGTTAACCGTCTCGAAACCACATTTAGGTTCACTCTTTGGCGAACCGCGTGACTATAACCGTTTAAACTGATTACCGCTTAAGCGATTAATTTCAGTACGATTTTCCAGTTAACCATTAGTCATTATTCAAGTTATACTATTATATTATACTTAATGCACATATATATTTTCTATTTAATATGCATATAACTTTAAATTATATACTCCATACTCTAACATAAAATGTATTATAAAGTAGATATAAATCCATTGAAAAACATAATTAATAAATCACATACTTCCTTTAATTGTTGTTACTTAGTAACAAATATTAAAATTAATGTAATTGTTGAAAAATATTTCACAATGATTACATTAAAAAAATAAAATTTTCGGTTAATCATTTACTCAAAAAACATAATTGCAATCGTACCGTTTAATCATTACTTTTATCGGTTCTCTAACGGTAACATATAACTTTTTTTTTATTGGTACGGTTACCACCCATTAAACCGTTTTCCGGTACGATTTTTTGATTTTTTTAAACACCCTTATCTATGATAGCCTTAGTATATTTATATCAAATAAATTTTTGGACAATACAAAAAATATTTCAGGTGGACACTAAGGGGGCGTTTGGTTTATGAAGGGGAAAGGGAAAGGGTTTAAGAAAGAGAAACAAGGAGAATGGAAAGGTAAACCCTTTGATTAAAAGAGTTGTTTGGTTAGTATCAATATCTCTCTCTCCTCTCACTATTAACATACATACACACTCTCTCTCCCAATAACCACTGCCACCACTTCGTCACCGCTACCACCTCACTGCTGCTGGCATCTCCCCAGTGCGCTGCCCCCTCTTTGTTGCCATCAACGCCTCTCCTTTGTTGCCACAGCGGGTGCCCTTTTGCCGTCTCGTTTTTCCACCACCATAAAAACTCAAATCTTAGGTTTTAAAGGTCAAATTCGACCATAAAAACTTCAGATCTGAAGTTTTCATGGCCGAATTTAACCATATAAAACCATAATTAAAGAAATAAAAAGGTAAATTTTTTTTACTCTGTTTTTTTGTTCATTTTTTGGGTTTTCTTGGTATGCGGTTTTGTGACTGTGATGGTGGTGGGGTGGTGGTTTGATTTTGGTTTCGGGTGTCTGGTGGTTTCGTGGGGAGCCTAGGCGGTGGTAAGTGTTGATTTTGTGATGGCTGAATGTTCAGCGAGGTGCATGGTTAAGTGGTGGTGGGGGTTGGTTTCGTGGTGGTTTGGTATGTTGGGGGGTGGTGGTAAGTATTGGTTTTGTGGTGGGTAGTTGATTTCTTGTGGTCGATGGATGGTGGTGGGTGTTAGTGTCGCGGTGGCTGGGAGTTTGTTGCGGTGGTTGGATGGCAATGGGTGTTAGTTTTGTGGGGGTTGGGTTTTTTCATGCGGTGGTTGGATGGTGGTGGGTGTTGGTTTTGTGGTGGTTCGATATGTCGCGGAGTGGTGGGCGGGTTGGATGTGTCGCGGGGTGGTATGAGTGGTGGTTTAGTGGTATGAGTGGTGGTTGTGGTGGCTTGAGTGGTGGTCAATACTGAGTCAAGATGACCATAGAGTAGCATGAGAAAAAGGTAAGTGAAACCCTAGGGGGGTGTGGGGAATGGATGTAGAGGACTTTGGGGGAAAGGAAGGGGTAAAGAGAATGATTAAAAGGACCCAACAAACATCAACAAAGGGAATCAAGAGTCTTGTTTCCCTTATCTTTTCTTGAAGCCCCTCAACCAAACGCCCCCTAAACTCGTCAAAGGTTCGCTTATATAACGGTAAATGTTGGTCCAATCTAATGTCGTATTTTAATTCCCGGGTCTTATGTTCTTGACATTCATGTCTATTGACATGCAACTTTATCTGTTTTACATTTGTTAGTGTACAAATTTAATGTCAATATATTTTATTATTGACTATAAAAGTTACTTCCTCTATTTTTAAGTTGCTCAATTTTCCTCTGGTAATTTCGACACGTGATTTAAGACTAAACTAGTTATTAGACTCGGGCTATGCTTCGGGAAAGAAAAAATTTCATTTATTAATATAATACTTTATGATGATAACACTAAATAGAACTTAGTTTAGTGTTTAAGACTTTAGTATATGTACTTGAGGTTTCGGGATCAAATCTTATATTATGCAATTTCTATATTTTTTTTATTGTACATGAATTACATGAACTAAAACTCCCTAGGGAGAGCGACACGTGACACAGTTTCTTGTTTATTTACGCCTTTTAATATATTTGTATAGATCATTAAATAATCTTTTTTCTTTGGAACAATTATCACAAATTGATCCATATGAGCTTAATGGAGCAGTTATTTAAAAGTGACCTTTACTATGGAGCAACCATTTTTAAATATATGCAAGTTTTCTTGCATACACGCTATTTATTGAAATTTCATAGTTATTCAATATCTTTAATTATATCTAACTTTAAATTACAAAAAGTTGATATTGTGAAAGTATATGCGAATTAAGATCACACTTGATTATGTATCTATCTATACAAATATATTAAAAGGCGTGCGAAAACAAGAAATTGTGGTATGTGCCACGTGGCGCTCTCCCTAGGGAGTTTTAGTTCATATAATCTATGTACAATAAAAAAAAATTAAGAAATTGCATAGTATAGGGTTTGATTGGTCCCGAGCCCTCAAGTACATATACTATAGTTTTAACCACTAGGCTAAGTTGTATTTAATGCTATTATCATAAAGTATTATATTAATAATTGATTTTTTTTTCTTACCCGGGGCATAGCCCGGACCTAATAACTAGTTTCTTCTATATTTGTGAGATAACATGGGATATGATTGGTAAATAAAATAGTAGTTAATATGCAATATTGCATGTTATAGAAATGGCAGATGTGTAAATAAAAAAGAAAAGGTAGTCAATATGGGATTAAAAAAAAATTAGGTTTCGATGCATTATTTAAACTTCTCAAAAATAAAGTGGAGCAAAATAAGCCAAAGGGGCTATTAATAATTGATAGTTAAAGTATTGGGTCAAACCGTCTGACCCAAACATTTGGTCAGACGGGCTGGCCCAAGTTCATTATAGAGCAACCGATATAAGATGCGTTCTTTCTTCTCCATCACAACTTAACACCTTCAGCTACCCCCCTCTCCTTGACGACCTCCACACTTTCTGCAACTGGAGTGGGACCATTAGTCGAGAAGGGAGGAGAAGATAAGAGCAGGTCGGTGTCGCCGTCGAAATCGAACCGGGTCAACCTGACCACATTATTTGCACCGACTGGAACTAAGATGCATTATTACAGTAGCTAAGATGCGTTCTTTGTTGTTGTTGTTGTTGTTGTTGCGGTGGTTGTTGTAGAGTTTGGAGATGACCGGTGAAGTAGAAGAGGTTGCAGTAGTCATCCTTGTTATTGTAGTAGGTTTTGGAGGAGGATGGGGAGGATATGGTTGTGGAGCTCCAACGAAAATGGACATGGAGGAAGCAATTGTTGATGAGGAGAGAGAGGAGAGTTTAGTGCATTGGGCCGGGAATGGTGGAGTTTGGAGCGAAGGTGCGTGAAGGAGGAGAGAGAGAGAGGAAAGTGGAAGTGGGGAAAAGGTGAAATAGTGGAGAAAGCAGAGGTTAGTGTTTTCAAAGCAGAGGTTAGTGTTTTCTTTTCTTTTCAGTTGGACTTTGTTTTCTTTCAGTTGGACTTTGTTTTCTTTCAGTTGGACTTTGTTTTCTTTCAGTTGGACTTTGTTTCGTAATATGTATAACAACTGAAACAAATAATGGACCAACTGAAATAAAAAATGGACCAACTGAAAGAAATAATGGGTCAACTGAAAGAAATAATGGACTACCTGAAAAAAATGAAGACTACCTGAAAAAAAATGAAGACTACCTGAAAAAAAATTAAGACTAACTGAAAAAAATTGGAACTACCTGAAAGTCGTCCGACCTAAGATTATGGTCGGACGAGTCCGACACAATACGTTCTCTAATTGATAATTATAAAAATATATCACGATACAAATCCAACAAAATTACGAAATATATCATGATACAAATCCAACAAAATTACATAATAACACAATTTCTACTTCATCTGTGTCACTTGCAACATTATCTACATAAGCTAATACTTTGACTAAATATTTTTCTACTAATATATACAACCATATAATGCACGTGAGATGGTGTAGATCTTGCCTCAATGTAAATATTTATAGTATCAATTTTCTATATTTTTTTTAATTAATAATTTAAAATATTAACAATCAAAGGTGTATCAATAAGACAATAAGTGTAAAGTTAAAGTGGAACAATCAAATATATTTTTTTTCAAAAAAGGTAAGGATAACTCCTTTACAATTAAGAAGGAAAAGAAATTGGAAATCTTTCTTGCAAGGAATGAGAATCGAAACCATGTTACAAGGGTGGAAGGAGGGCTTATAATCAACAGGTCAACCTTTATCCTCACAACCAAATTAATATATGAGTGAGTGTATATTAGTAAAAAAAAAAAAATGTTGCCAAAATTGAATATATTGATAGTGCAAAAGTCAAGGCTAAGAAAAGACAAAAGGGATAACTAAAATGACAAAGAGAAAGATGGATAGAGAGAAGAAATGAGCAAATTATAGCATGCCAACTCGACCTGAATCCAATACAAAATTATCATAACTCTTAAAATCTGGAGTTATTATCAACCCTTCTCCTCAAGAAACACCAAAAGTGTTGAAAGAACAATTTGTTCTCACTAAAAAACATCAATCACCTAGCCGTTTTTCTTCTCTCAACCAAGAACTCCCCTCCAAGCGCCTGTTTTAGCAAAGCAAACCCAAGGGCTCGCCGACTGCCTGAGCTGCTTGGCCACTGTGGTCGTCGAGCCCCCTACCCTTCCCACTTTATCTTTTTTAGCTTTACCGTTTATAGTTTTAGCCTTTTAGGTGTCTTCCCCGTTTGAAGTTTTTCTGGTCATCGTTGCGTGGTCCGGCTCTCGTCGCCGGTGAGTTTGGCTTTCCGCCTCCACCCTCCTCAGTCACGTCTTTTATCCTTTCCCCCTCCCCTGTCACGTCGTCAGGCATCCTTCCACCTCCCTTGTGTTAGTTCGTCGGGCCTCCCTTCCCATGGGTTCACTAGTCAGTTTACTCAGTTGGGCTTCCCTTTCCCTTCCCCCTCCCTTGTTCGCGGGTTTCAGTCACGTCATGTCATCATGCCTTTGAGTTCTTCAGTTAAGTTCCCTTTTGTGGGATGTTTTTCGTTTCCCTTGCATCCCCTTCCCCCCCCCCCCAGTCCTCGGGCTTCCCTTTCCCCTTTCCTGTGTTTGTTGGGTTCTTCTTCCTATTTATGTTAGTTCTCAGGTTGGTGTTTTGTTTTCAAATAAGTGTGGTTAGTCTAAGTTGGTTCTTCAGAGTTGCTAAGGCTATAGTCTATTGTTGGTTATGGCAATTCAAAAAAATTTGCCAGTGCAATAAGGGATGGTGGTGTAATGTTGTCGTAGTAAAATTTGTAGTTTTTTTTTTTTTTTGAAATCTTTGATGCAGGAAAAGGTGAATCACGAGGATGTGAAGTGTAAGTATGGTCGTGGCGATGATTGATGTTTATGGTTGGACTTTGTATTTTCGATTTTACAAACCAAAGGTGTCTTCGAGAGCTCACCATGTTTAGGTCTCCTTTTCGCTTGGCAATGACCTTCATAGTCTTTGCCTTGAAAAAAAATTAAATCTGCAAGCGGCACCCTAGTTTCATCTGGCAGATTTCAGCACGCCCCCTTTCTCCTGTCCAACGGAGAAACATGAAATACTCTCGCGATAGAGTCATGAGTCACCTAGGAACGTAACTTTTTTTCAGATCATGAGCCAAAAATCTCGAGCGTCACAAGTTCGTTAGGATTGCGCATGCGGCAAGATGCGATTCTTGCCTTTGGTTGTTCGTTGTCCATATCGTGAATGACACTCGCTTCTCTTACCACTTCATCAGTCATCAGAATTTTGACTCCACTAGCACAATCATCGACCAGCGACGTCACCCTTAATAGACGACTCTTTATCGGTTTTGCTTATTTTTGTTTTTTAGGGCATGTACGAGCTTATAAAGCTCTGTTGGGTTTTCTTTTGTTTTATGTTTGGTTGTATTAACAACAGGATGTATTTCGTTGTTTAATCAATGCACGTTTTCTCGATGTTTAACATAAATTCAATCAGCGACCGATGCTCTTCATTAAATACCTATCATATATACCAGTCTATGTAAATATCAAATGAAAATATTCAAGGTATTGCTAGATATACAATAATAACAATGATAATATCATAGTTATGTATATATGTTTTTATAGGATCTTGTTATTTCAGTTCGTTTATCATACACCCGGGTGTACCATGTGCGTGATAAATCTAAGATTATTTTTTTACTCATTTGAAAGTAGTCACGATACACCCAAGTGTATAATAAAATTTGTATAGATATAATGTAGTATGTAAAATCCACACCCTTTTGTGATGATATAAATTTCACTTTCCAAAAATATCCTTTGGAACTACTATTTTATGTGCTATTTTATAACATTTTTATATTGCACACGCATTATGTATGTGTTTTTAAAAAAAAATTAAGCTTGCAATTCTTTTTAAACAAAAAAGCTCTCCTAAAAAGTATATATAGAAAGGCAAAATAAAATGTATCTATATACATTATACAATATATTGGAATATTATGTTCATAAAGAGTCTAATTCAATATGTATTATTATATTTCTCTCTATAACGGTATTAGTTACAACATGATTTCCTAATATTAAGTTACATATATACTTAAAACATAATTACTCATTTTACTTCTCCTCACTCCATTTTTTTCTCTTTTCTCTCTTTTCTCCCACAAAATCCTAATTTTCAACTTCAGTCTCTCTCTCATGAAGAATTTTTTTTACCTATATATTGGGTTATATCTATCCATATATTGGATTTTATCTCTCTCCATGTGAGAGTTTGGAGATTTTATTTTTGGGTTTTTGTATAATTCAAGAGGTTGATTTGTTAATCGAAATTTGTTCGGAGTTGCAACAGATGTCAAGACTTCGTTTACAATCACTTGAATTGAATAAAATTCTACTTCAAAATTACAAAAAATCGATAGACCCCCTTGTAGAAGGCTGCATCAGACAGCGATGTGAAAGACGAGGGTTTTCAGAAGTGTTAGATCTACTCAATGATCGTGGTTTTGTCATATTAGAATTGTGTTTATTTCATTTTGATATGTATTTGTTTAGTTTTGGTTTTTATTATAGATGTCGTATGACTTTGAATCAATGAATTGATGTTAATTTTTTAAAAAAAAGTTATATATACTCTCTTTAATATTAATGAGATGGATTGCAAGATTCACCCTATACATCGCATAGGCTAAAAACTAGTTGCATGGAGGTTCTGTTTGGTAGGGTGTAAAACGTTTTCCTGGAAAACTGTTTTCTTGGAAAAATTGTTTTCCTCTATATTCAATTTTACATTGTTTGGTTGGCAAAATAGTGTAAAACCATCTTTTCTTGGGGTAAAATAACTTTCACAATGATGGAAAACCATTTTCGCTTCAAAATGAAGGGAAAACTGTTTTCCTTATCTCTCTTGTATATTCCTCTTACCACCTTCTTACTTTCATTTCATCAGTTTTCTTACATGGAACCAAACAACGGAAAACTAATTCTGGGATTCTATTTTACATTGTAAATTATTTTCCATGAAAATCATTTTACACTGAAAATGTTTTACATCCTACCAAACGGAGCCGGAGAGAAAACCAAGTAGAAACGAAAGTATTTCTTTGACAAGTTATTGTATATTACCAACTCTGACCGAAAATTTCCAGATTAATTAAAGCATTAAAGAGAATGAAAACAACTTTAATCCTAAACTCCTTACTTTTGAGCATGGCCCATGAAGGTAACAGTCCAACATTTATATTCTATAAGCACGGTGAGGGCGGTTGGTCGGTCCACAAAGGCCGGCATTTTCAGACTCATATATCTAATCTTCAAGTCCCACTTACAATTTGTCAATACTCCATTTTTATTTTTATTTTTGGCGGACGGCTCCATTTTCTTTTCTTTTCTTTTCTCTGTGGACTAAATTTGGAAATACTTATTTCAAGGAATTTTCAAAATTTTGACATGAGAAATTTTCAAAATTCTCTTTATTGACAAAAATTTTCAACCAAAATTGGCAAAATCATGATATTGTATGAGAAAGGTGGGTAATGACTATATGTGATCCACCTAACACCTAAGTTTTTTTTGTACCCTTTTACTATTGGACCTACTTCACTAAATACATAATTGCTAGAAGAAAATCGAGTAAATAATACCTTATACGTTTATTGGATCGTTTTATTACATTTTAAACATATCAACTCTCATGTTGTATTTTATCAAATTATATTGCTAAAATAATATATATAGTTAACTTCATATTAAATTTTTGCATCAAAACTAAAAAAATATACTGTCAAATCAATCTCCTAACCTTGTTTAGTTTGGCATTGATGCTATGTACTCCCTCCGTTTCATATTAATTTACTCACTTCACTTTGGGGGAAAATCAAGGAGGAAGTACAAAAGTATAAGAGAGAAACTGAAAAGGTGGAGAGAGAAACTGAAAAGTGAGAGAAAGAAACAAAAAAGTGGGTCAAAATATAAAAAAGTGAATGACATGGGTGGAAAAAGAGGAGAAAGTAGATGTGATATGTTGCCAAATATAGGAAAAACAACAGTGTGTAGATTAAAAAGAAACTGACTAAAAAGGAAAGTGTGTAGATTAAAAAGAAATAGAGGGAATAAAACTTATGACAAGAATACATCAACAACTAAAAAAAGTCAAATTGCACCAAACCTTGTTTATATGGTGTGTTTTGCTACAATTTGGCTCACATTGTAGCGCGACTTGGAGTATTATAGGTGTAAGAGCACCCATAATGGCAAGCTACAAGTCTTACAATTACTTGTAGTTTTGATCAAATTTCCAAACCACAACATTCTAAGCTACAACTTTTTCCATTGAAAAACTACAACTATTTGTAGTTTTTGTAGGTCTCACATGTCATCACCATACAATAATTTTTAATGTGAAAGAGTAAAGTGGAAGTGTCCACAAAAGATTGACAAAGCAAATAGCTTTGTGGAGCTACTTGGCTTCACAAAACAACAAACTTGTTTTCTCTTCAATAATAGAGCTAGTAGCTCTAACTTTTGAAAAATTGCAAGCTAGGACCTAAGAGCAACTGTTGGAGTTGCTCTAATAAATTATACAATGAACTTGATACATATAATAGTTTAATATGCCAAATGTTGTGCAAGATGTACCAAACGTAACCAAAAAAGTGATGCACCACACCACAGACATGTCATGGATCAGGATAGCAACTTCACAATACTTGTATGGAGATGCCAACTATTACTAAAATTAGGGTTGTAACTCGTTTACCGAATTCGAACATGACCTGAAATAAACGAGTTTGGATTGAGATTTTTGTCCCATTTAATTTAAGTAAGTGGGTTGACACGACTTATCCATTTAAATTAAATGGGTTAGGTTAAGGTTGATATTTTCAACTCGAAATGAACCTTTTTTTTACCTGTTTAACTCATTAAAATATAAATTTCCTAAAAAGTTGTAAAAGTCGGTGAAAATTTTAAAAATACTAAATGTAGATCAGAAATACTGAAAAGAAAATCTAATCATGCAAACTTTTATGTGAATTTATTGTTTAAACCTAATAAATTTTAATAAAAATTTAATAGTAATAAATATGTAAATGGGTAAACGGGTTATATGAACATCCCCTTCAATAAACACGTCGGGTAAAGGTTAAGTTTTTCAACTCGTTTAACAAATGGGTTCGATTTGGGTTATGACATATTTAGCCGATTTATTATTAACCTGAACACGAACACGAGCCAACCTGATCTGTTAATCAACCTTAACTAAAACACTTCAAATAACAACATAGTCCATTTAAATCGAGTGAAGCCCCACTCAATCTTCAATATGAGATAAAAAAAATTCACTTTGTACAACAGATAAATCTTAAGTTTTACACCCACACCTCTCCATTTAAGTTATAATAAAAGTATAAAACTACTACCTCCAAAAAACAAGTCTATACAATTAAAATCTAAAAACATGTACGATAGAAATCATCAAAGCGTGAACTATGTACTAGGGTGCACAATGCTCATTGTGCACTTAAAAAGAACATACCATTTCTATAAAGGAACAAAGGTTATAAAATAAAGAACATATAGTAATTGAACATTTATACTTAAGGTAAAAGAACATATACCTTTTAAATTTAAATTTGAAAAAGAGAATCTTTAGTTGTAAAATTTCAAGAACCAGATAACAATAAGACCTTGTTTGGTTGACAAAACAAATCATGGGAAGTGCAAATTCCTAGGAAGTAGAAATATATGAAGTTGTTTGGTTGGCAAAACCATGGGAATTGTCACTTCCTAGGAAATTCTACTTCCTCCAAAATGGAGGAAGTTACTTACCTAGGTCCCCCTAGGTAATTAGAGTTTCTCATAGGAAGTTCTACTTCCCATTATCAACCAAACACAATTTTACACTTCCTAGGAATTTCAAATACATGGAAAAAATAATTTCCTAAGAAGTATGACTTCCTATATACAACCAAACAAGACCTAATTTTTTAAAATTATAGACTCTAAAAATGATAAAAAAATGTAATTTAGAAAAGGGTGCATCATACTCTACATGGTGCAGTACAACAGTACTTAGGCTATGTTCAGTTCACCTTATTTTTGCTTATTTCAGATCTAATCAGATCAGATCAGATCAGAAAAAATAAGTTCAGATCAGATCAGTTCAGATTATGCTTATATTTAAAAATCATTATATCTTTCATTACATATTAGTAAAAATTATAATAATTGAATATTAATAAAGTACTCACTAATCAAACAAGACCCCACGTGACTATATTTTTTCTTATATATTGAGAAAAATCTAAAAGATAAGATCTTGTAATCAGAAAAAATAAGTTCAGATCAGATCAGATAAGTTCAGATCAGATCAGATAAGTTCAGATCAGAAGATTTCAAGTGAACTAAACATAGCCATATTTGCGGACAATTTCTTGAGAAAAATAATGGGGTGAAAAATGTCGGGGAAAAATAATGGGAGAAAAATAAGAAGCGGAAAGCTAGAAAAGCCGAAAAAAGACAGCTAACAAAACATCAGGCGTAATCAGCTTAAGTGGGTCCCAATGTGAAGTCCCCACTCTCCACTCTCTACCTTTTTTTCCTTATATTTGACGACGAATAAACCCCATTCTCTCTCTTCCATCTCTCTTTCTCTCTCCTCTTCATCAATTCATCAGCATTCGTTGAAAGCGAAAACAATTTCCGCACTAAAATACACAAAACGCTCATCATTCTCAGGCAAGGAATCTTCCTTTCTCTCTCTTTTCTACTATATTTTTTACTATTCAAGTAGATTCAGTTTCAAATTTAACTTTCATTCACTTATATTTCAATTTTATACTTGACCTTTTTTTGATGTATATATGAGCATGATCAATCATGGTGATGTTCTGATGTATATATGTATGTATGTATGTATGATGAATTGATGATGATGCATATGGTGTAGATGCATGTTTGATATGTATGTGTGATCTAATCGATGTTTCTGCTTCATTCATGAAGTTCATCACTGTTTTTGTTCTCCTATTTTTCCTACTAATTTTAGTATTGATTGAGTGGATAAATGATCAGTATGTTACAGGAAAAAAAAAATTCAGTTAAAAGTGTTTATGGACTTATAAATTTTTTGATCGACAAAATTGTTTTTTCGTAATTACTGTTTTTTATGGCTCCTGTCATAAACGCACAAATTTGGAAAAAAGAAAAGAAAAAAGGGGAAATAATGAATTTCTTTGAATATTTTGTCGGATGCTTTTCACTTTGGCCAATGGCCGAGAATGTTCTGGTTTTAAGTTCTAACTCTTTTTGTTTAATAGTAGCTTCTAATTTAAGGAAAATAAGTGGGGGAAAGGCTTTCTCATCAAACAGCATCAACCAGCTAACCAAGTATTACGAGTTCAAAAAGTATTACTTCCTTTGTTTTTTTTTTCACTCGCAATACTTTTACTTTTTATATCAACTATAATGCAATTTTTGGATATGAAAGAGTTAGAAAAAAAAAGGTTCATATAATTAAAGAGAAATGGAGAAAAAGGAAAATAAAAAATGTTGCAAGTAATTAATTATTTTTTAAAAAAAAAGTGTTGCGGGTTAAAAAAAGGAAGAAGTATGTATGTTTGACTTAAATAGTTTTACTAAATTATGTTCTCCTACCATTATTTATACGTAAAGAAAAATAGAATCACGTGGAATTTGCTGATTTTTTTTAAGTTGATAAGATGAAAGATCCTATTGAACTGACATTTCGCATAGATATAACCAATCAGGTTTGTAGAGTAGACTTTTTGAAGGGAGGGAGGGAGAATGGTAAGAGAAACCAACTCCAAAGAGCCCCGATTGAGATTTGATCCCATGACTTTGAAGTTATGAGGTTAAACTTTACAACTGGAAAATGTTTGAGTAACCTTACGGGTCGGGGTTGCCAGCCCTATTAGAAACACATTAAAATATAATATTGATATGTATGTAATAAATGATGGGAAAAGTGATATAAGAAAAAAAAATATTTTAATGTATTCCTCACCAATAAAAATTCAATAATAAGACGGTTGACAACCCTTATGTCACTCAATTAATCTCTTTGATAACTAGACCAAGCTTTGCTTAATACGTGAAATTTGTTATGTCTATTTTCGAGGTATCAACTTTATAAATTTTAGTGTACAAATACATAATTAAATATATATTTAGATAAAGATCAATGTAAATGTTTCAATAAAGGGGAACTAATAATAATAAGTGAATGAAGTTTCATTTCCCCCTTCCCGGTTTTCCTCGGAAAAAAAAGTTTCATTTTTGGCCTTTGCCTTGTCTGGCCTTTCTGCTCTTTCAAGCAAAAATGTAGCGGAAAAGTAAAAACAAGAAACATTTTGTTTTAGACGGAACATCAAACATTAATGTATGGGGGTCACGCGGTATTTGAGATGATGATGATATTGATGAATGATGTTCATAGAACGGACCCGCTTACCAAACCTATCCTTTTCTTTTTCCTGTTTCGTACACTAACGTCTTTTTTTCATGTACTCATCTCATATATTAGTACGGCTCTACTTGACAATTAGATGTTAGCTATTTGTATTAGCTGGTTCGACTAGTTATTTGTATAAAAGTTAGTTGATTGATACTCTATTAGGTAGAATGATCAATAAGGATATTCGCATAATTTATTAGTAGATTTTTTTTTAGTGAAAGGAAGTAAATGTGATTAACTTTAAGATATATTAATCATTTCACAATTAAATTTACAAACTTCTCTTCGAAAAAGCTGTTACTAGTAGCTTTTTCAAAATTAACTTTTTGATTTCAAACCTCTCTTTTTACCCAAAAACTCTCTCAACCAAACACCCTTGAATCTCTGATACATAAATACTAGTAAGAAGAATCAAAGTTCACCTTGTTGGTTAGAGACCTTTCCATCTTTTTGATATGGGTTCGATTCTTCTCTATTGTAATGTAGAATCTCCAAACCCCCCACTGCCACTTTCAATGGATATTCATTTTACCTCGTAAAAAAAAAGTACTAGTATGATAGTGGTAGAAGTGATAATAATTTAATTTCATGAACGGGGTACAAGTGAGAAACTTTTAATTTCTTGGTTCTTGAAATATGATACAAGTATTTGAAGAAAATATCATGTAACCTTTAGTTGGCAAACAAACCCCTATTATCATTGTAAGGATGACCAAAATTGAGTTAAACTAACATGAGCGCGGTGCTCATCACCAACATTGGAAGGGGATTCCCATTTTCCGCCGGAGGTAGAATGGTTAATTGTGGATTATGTTATTTTCTCCCGAGCATCTGAATTCTGATATAAAGGTTGTTCGGCTAATCACTTCTTATATGAGAAAAGAAAATCCGATGTAAAAAAGTAGGCTATGATCTTCGTCATAAAACAACTAAACTGAACTAAATTGAGTTGAATTGAACTGAAATGAACTGAAATGAATAGTGATATGTGAGAGTAAAAGTATTGTCTAGAGCTGAATTGAACTGAACTGAAAATAAACTGGAGAGAACAGGAAAATATTGTTATATGACTCTTAGTAATATTTAATTATTTACCCATTTTATTTAGTTACACATGAGGTAGGCTGTAGGCAGTACATTAACACCTGATCAAATGCATGAGTGAGACTTGAGATTTGAGAGCGTGACTACCATTTAGTGAATTTTAATGCAACTTGTTACAGCTCTCTTCCAGTTGCTTTCATCCCCCCTAATACATTATTATGTTGACCGGACCATATATTCTCCCTATCTTTAATTTATTTTCACATATTCTTTTCTGTCCCTTCAGAATCTATCATAATAGCTGATGTAATTCAATTTAGAGTTTGTTCTATCTCTATGTATATTTTTCACAAATCTTAAATAACTTGAATTCCCAGACTATCTGCCTTTATTCAAAGTGTTCTATAATTTATAAAGAAAGGGTAATGGTGTATAATAAGTTGGTTAGTTGCATTAGTCTTGCTTTACATTATAGTAGAATAAAAATTGTGGTATAACCTCTAGGATCTATATTTGAGAAGGTAGTGAAGATTTATTCTTTTAAATACTATATACTTGAGATTTAGATCGAATACTGAAGGCAGATTTAGATTAAGGAAAATGTTTGAGTAACCCTTAGGGTTGCCAACCCTCTTAGACACATTAGAATAAAATATTAATATGTATGTAATAAATGAGGAGAGAAGAGATATAAAAATAATTTTTTAATGTATTCCTAACCAATGAAAATTCAATAATAAGAGGGTTGGCGACCCTTAGGGTTACTCAATCAATGTCCTTAGATTAATTTAAGTAAAAATAAGCTTGCTGCTATTCTGAGTACTTGTATATTACTCCAAGTAAGACACTCATCAGTCATCAGTTGCTCTTCTTGCTTACCTGTCCTCATTGTCTTTTGTGCAAAATTAAGCAAAAAATGGTTTTTTTTTTCTAACAAAAACCATGAAGCTTTTATTCGACAGCAAGAAAGCTTAAATATTAGAGGCCTACTTTACAGAATGTTATCTGCATTATACAATGTAACTTATTATAGATTGCCTAGATCAGAGTATAATGTCCGTATTATTGTCTAAATTCAATAATGCAACCATTCATTTGACTTTTGTTGCACGTTCATGCTTGAAACAGACATCTCATGCTGCACAGATACTATATGTTTGGCCATTGCTTAACAATTCACTGATATTCTAAGATTTTTAAATCTGAATCAAAGTTACTCCCTTTGTTTGGTACCTTATAAAAAATAACGTTAACTTTCTCTATGTGGTTTCTGGTTTCTGTCTCCCTCTCCTGCCTCATCACATAGCCAAAGAACCTAGATGTATAGATTAGAGAGTGGGAGGACATTTCCTTATTAAGTGTGTTATTTCCCGGTGATAGAATAATTGTGAAACAGACTATTGGCAGCATAGCTCGTCGTGGCTACTGATTTTGCAATTCAATGCTAGTTTTTCATCCGATTTTTTGGGAAAAGACTACAACATGATACTCCACCAATCAAGTCCTAGAGAAGGGTAGATTTGAAGTGTATTGCATTATTGACCGAGATTTGGCTAGTAGCTAGAAGAACACATGGGAATCATACAAGACAAAAACCCCGCTGAACAATCTATTTTCATCGTATATTCAAGTAATGTTTGGTTCTTTTCCACCTAAAAGTGAGTGCACTCTGAAATCCAGTTGGATATTGGTACTAAAGATTTCAGCATTTAAGCTTATACCTGACTGTATGCGACCTGGACTAGATCTGTCTGCCTCCAGACAAGCTGTCTTTGTGCACATCTCAGTATCATGATATAAAATACAAAACCTTATAAAAGTTACTTTCTTGATGTTAAAAAGAGGAGAAATATACATTTCATAGGAATTTATCGCTTCTTCTTTTGCTGTCTTTGCACTTTTGGGATTTCTACTTGACATATAAATTATAATGCAAGTGTGCATATAATTGATTTGTGGTTCGAATCTTGTACATGTGGCTTTTTTTTTTTTGAGAGGGAACTTATACATTTGTCTACCTCAGGTTGGAGTTCAAGTATTGTGATTAGAAATGGAAGCTGAGGCTATAACAGATATAGAGGTGCCGGTGGTGGAAGTCAAGGAGAAACTTGCTAGTGTTGAGGAGCCAATTCAGGTAGCTTCCGCTAAGTGCAGCATTATTTTTATGTTCTCCATGATTAGTGTAGCTTAATTGTATATGCTATATCATAATTTAGCTTTCGTATCAACCTTAAACCTGGAATTTTTATGGCACGACAGGAAAATGGAAATAAAGAGGAGAAAGAAAAGTCTCTTGATGATGGAGAGTTTATTAAGGTTGACAAAGAAACACTAGAAGCGAAAGAAAGCTCTCGGGATATTGAAGTAAAATCTGCAGATGAAAGCAAGTTATCTGCTAGTGAATCTAGCAGAGAACTACTTGAAGCGCAGGAGAAGATAAAGGAGCTTGAGATTGAATTAGAAAGAGTGGCTGCTGCATTAAAGGATTCCGAGTCACAGAATGTGAAGCTGAAAGATGAGGTATTCTTGACAGAAGAAAAGCTTCAAGGAAGTGGGAAGAAGTATGACGAGCTCGAACTGAATCACAAGAAATCGCAAGAGCAGATGGTAGAGGCCGAAAATGACTTCAATGAGAAGCTGAAAAATTTGCAAGATGCTTTGGAAGATCATGCAACTAAGCACAAGGAGCTTGCTGGTATCAGAGAATCATTCGATAGTCTTAATTTAGAGTCCGAGAACTCAAAGAAGAAAATACAGGAGTTGGAGCTAGAATTACAATCTCGTGCAGCGGAATTGGAAGCTGTACTCCAATCTTCTCACTCCAAAATTGAGGATGCTGAGAGAAAGGTGGGTGAGCTTGAATCACTGCTGGGAGAAAAGAAGCAGAAAATTGAAGAACTTGAAGTGAACATAAGCTCACTGGAGTCAAAATGCGGGGATGCAGAAGCCGAGTCAAAAAAATATTCAGGCATGGTATCCGAACTCACTGGAGATATTGAGAAGTTCCGGTCTTTAATGTTGAACCTCGAGAGTGCACTTCAGACAGCGAGTGAAAAAGAAATGGGGCTGATGGAATCTTTGAATGTAATGAAGGAGGAGAAGAGAAGTTCCGAAGAAGCATTGGAAAATTCCACCAAAAAGCTCCAGGAAGCTGAAAATTTGCTTGAATCATTGCACGGTGAAATGTCTCTTACACAAGAGAAACTTAAAGGTATTGAAAACGATCTGAAGGGTGCTGGATTAAGGGAAAGTGAGATTATGGAGAAGCTGAAATCTGCTGAGAATCAATTAGAGGAGCAAGGGAGAGCAATAGAGGAAGCTACAACAAGCAAAATGCATCTTGAATCATTACATGCGTCTTCTACAAGGGACTTTGAGTTAAAAATGCAAGAGACATTAACGAATTTCAATGAGAAGGAAACTGAGGCTAAATCACTGTCCGAGAAACTTAAGATACTTGAAGATAAGGTACAAAATTATGAAGAGCAGGTAGGAGAAGCAGCTTTGAAGGCTTCTGCTCTGACAGAAGAATTGCATCAGAGTGCTGCAAAGGTAGCTTCCTTAGAAAGCTCTAATATAGAGCTTAAAAAGATGATTGAGGAAGCTGAAGGTAAAGTGGCACAATCACTTTCAGAGAAGGAACTTTTGGTAGAGACAAATTCACAGCTGAAGAACAAGATTGATGAGCTTCAGGAGTCACTCAATTCCGCTAATGCAGAGAAAGAAGCGACTTCTCTACAACTTGCTTCTCACATGAATACAATCACAGAGTTAACTGAGAAACACTCGAGATCTTATGATCAACACTCTGCTGCTGAAGCTCGTCTTTTGCAGGCCGAGGAACAGCTGAAGGAGACAGGTAGTAGATTAGCTGATAAAGAGACGGAAGTTGAGGGGTTGAGTGAACGGCTTAGCTCCCTTGAAAGTCAAGTAAAGGCGTACGAGGAGGAGGTCCGTGAAGCATCTGGAATAGCAGAATCTAGAAAGGAGGAGATAGAACAGTTGAAGGGAACTGTTTCTAAGTTAGCGGATAAAGAGGCTGAAATCAAGGAACTCAATGAAAAAATTGTAGCTCTTGAAGTTCAAGTAAAGAAGTATGAGGAAGATTCTCAGGAAGCAGAAGGAATTGCTGAATCAAGAAAAGTTGAAATTGGAGAGATGGCTGAAAAATTATCTCAGAAGGAGCTTGAAGTTACTGAATTGAATAACAAACTTGCTTCTGTTGAAGGCCAAGTAAAAGTTTATGAAGAAGAGGTCAGTCAAGCATATGGGGTCGCTGAAACTAGAAAAGCTGAAATTGAAAACCTGGTTGAAAAATTAGGTCAGAAGGAGTTGGAAATGAAGGAATTGAGTGAAAAGCTTACTTCCCTTGGAGGGCAGCTTATAGAACATCAGGAAGCAGCTCTTGAAGCTTCTAGGATTGCTGAATCAAGAAAAGCTGAAATTGAACAGTTGCAAGGAACAGTTGAGACATTAGCTCAAAGGGAGTTGGAAGTCAAGGAATTGAATGAAAAGATAATTAGCCTTGAATACCAGCTAACGAAACACCAGGAAGAGGCTCTTGAGGCATCAGGGATCTTTGAATCTAGAAAAGTTGAAATAGAAAACCTGGTTGAAAAAATAGGTCAGAAGGAGTTGGAAGTGAAGGAATTGAATGAAAAGGTTACTTCTCTCGAAGGGCACCTGACAGTACACCAGGAAACAGCTCGCGAAGCCTCCGGGATTGCTGAATCAAGAAAAACTGAAATTGAAAAATTGCAGGTAACAGTTGAGATATTAGCTCAAAGGGAGTTGGAAATCAAGGAGTTGAATGAAAAGATAAGCATCCTGGAAAATCAGCTGAAGAAAAACCAGGAAGAGGTCGTTGAAGTGTCAGGAATGGCTGAATCTCGAAAGCTTGAAATTGAAAATTTGCTTCTGAACTTACAGGAGCAGACGAAAGTGGTTGATAATCTGCAGCTTGAATTGGGTCAAGTTGAGACACGTAACGAGGCATTGGCTGAGGCAAATATGAAACTCACTCAGGATCTGGCTCTTGCTGAGACAGAACAGAATGATCTCCAAACAAAATTGTCGCGCACTCTTGCTGAGAAGGATGACTTAGCTGCAAAATGTCTTAAATCAGATAAGACAATTGAGGAGTTAAACCAAGAGCTAACTTCTGAAAAGCAAAGGCTTCAGTCAGAGGTTTGTACCTTAGAATTTAGATAACATTATCTTAGATGATTTTTTACTCTTTTACTTAATATGCAACAACATATTCATATATTATCTCCAACAGATAGCTGCAGTTCTGGAGGAGAGTAGACAGCTACATGAAATGAAAAAAGAACGTGAAACTAGTATGGTCCAATTAGAAGAGCAACTGAAAGAATATAGAGGAAAGGAAGATGCTTCCAAGGTTGAGATTGAAAATCTTAAGGTTGAAATAACCGAGAAATCTGCCATGCAAGCAAGGCTGAAGGAACTTGAAGAACAATGTCAGGCAACTGAGGCTCATTTGAAGGAACAGGTTGGCCATTGGTGCTGAATGAATTGTGAATTAAATCCGATCCTTTTTCCTTCTTAAAATAAGACGTAAAACTTGCTATTTTTTGTAGGTTAAGAGTCTTGAAACATCTGCCACAGCCAGAGAGGCTGAATTGACTTCTCAGTTGGAACATCATGTGCAGAAACTCCAGGATCGAGATGTGTTAAATGAAAGGGTTACAAAACTTGAAGAAGAGCTGCAACTTGCAGAGGCCAATGTTACTAAGCTGGTTAGCCCTTTCTTCTACTTCATATCTTTATTAGATATTGTTCTGTGGAATCTTTAGACATAAGTCATTTTCATACACCAAAAAATATCATAAATATGACTGATATTCATCATTGGGAATGCTGATCAAACAGAAAGAGGAAAGTTCGGCAAAGGTGTCTGAACTGGAAACTGCAAGGAGTCGTACATCGGAAGAGCTTGGTGCTAAAAACAAAGAAGTCATGCTTCTTGGAAAGAAGGTCGAGGAACTTGAGCAAAAACTCCAGAAGGCTGAAGCTGTATCAAAACAAAAGGTGAGTTGTTTTTTTATTCTCGTTCTTTTTGAATTAAAGATAGGTTATTTGCCTAAACATATCTTACAGAAAAAATAGCATCAATTCTTTGCATATATTGCTAAGACAACTTATTTTAATCATCTTGATTGCTATTAACTTATTATCCTCGTAAGCTTCCTTCAGCATATATATAACGAGAAATGCACATTTTTGCCATGGTTTCCCCTTTAGGGAACATCCCTGGTAGTGGTGGATAGAGGTGAGAGAGGATTCTCTCTGATCATTGAACCATCACGTAAGGCCATATTAAAAGGTTCGATCATAAAGTAATACTATTATAGGAAGTGTGGGAAAATTAAAACATCCTAAGATAGTATATGTGATATTTTGTTTCTGGAATTTGGGGGGGGGGGGGTTGGGACAAGGGGTTCCGTATTTCTAATTGTTATAAGTTATAACAGGGGGAATTAGGGGAACCTAAGGGGAAAATGGGGGATGGGGGTGGGTTGGGAATATTGTAAAAAATGTAAGGTTTTTATGTGTGTGATAACTTATAACTCTTGGAAACTTTTGAGTTTCTCCCCCTTTAGGCATCAGCCTAAGACTGCCCATGGTCCCTGAAGATAAAAGGATAATATGATCGATACATAAACTAGGAGATTCTAAGTATTATGTTTTTGTGATCCTAGATCGATGAAAGCATTGCTGGAACTCCAGAGGGCGAAACAGAAGTGAGGTCCAGAGATATTGGATCAATGATTTCTAGTCCAGTAAAGCGTAAGAGCAAGAAATCAGAAAAATCATCTGCACAAACTGCATCATCCTCAGTGGTTCAGACTCCGACAACTGAAGCTTCTTCCTCCATAAACTTCAAGTTCATCTTAGGAGTTGCATTGGTATCCATTGTTGTTGGTGTGATCTTAGGGAAAAGATATTAACTTCCAATTACCTGATTGAGTTTGGGTTACTCTAGTTTGATGAAGTGATTATTTTGAAGTTGTTTATAACATAAGCCTTCAAGTTTGGTGGCAGTTAAGTTTTAGTTTTATGTTCACCAAAGAAGCAGTTTTTGGTTATGTAATTATCACTTGGTTTTTTAATGGTGGTGGTGCTATTTATTTTTTCAATTTTTTGGGGTTGTAAACTGTGAGTTTTGGAAGTGAGGCTGTTTATTTATGTAACAAGTTTTCTGGTTTGCTTTTACCTTCTCACGAATGCAAAGTGGAACACACTGTAAAAGTTCTTCCCGTCACCGTACTACCATAGGTTGGACTAACCCGATCCTCCTGTACTAGGGTCGACTCTTTGCAGTTTTTTGTATTTCGGTAATTTACTAGTCCAAGCAGGTTCAACTTTCATAAATTACGGGGTAAAAAGAGGATCCCAACGCATAAAGAAACTTTCAGAGACTAGAAAGTGGGGACTTATACCCATAAATAAAAATCCACACAAACTTCTCAAATATGGGGGTTGATGAGAGTCGATTCCTGATCATGAGCTTCGGAGGTGGGAGCTCCAACCATTGGACTCCCACATAATTCTCTACTCTATGCAGTAGATAAAAATTGTTGTTTCGATAACGTTTTGAACCCAACTATATATCATATATCACTTGAATCAATGTTATTGAGTTACCAACAACTCAATAAGAGAAGTGGTAGCTAGTTACAGTTGCCTTGTTTACATTTGCTAGTCAAGGAAGGGTTCGGAACAAATAACTATTATCATAGTTGTTAGCTATTGCATAAAAAATTGATTGTTACATTAACTTTTAGAGTTTTAGTGTTCATATGTTAGAGCCTTAGAGCTAGTTGTTAAAATATTTTCTTACAATGATTGGTGTTTGATAAAATTAGCTATAATAGTAGTAAACTAGCAAAAATTTATATTTTCTACTTCCGAAAACCGCTTCAAATACATTTATCCTAAAATGATTTTTCAAAATAACACCCCTGTGCCGGGCCAAGCAGACAAATGCCCACAGGCCACAACAATAATCGTACGCGATATGTCTATCTTAATCTCTTTCAGATTCACCCCAATAATTGTCTCGAAGATGATTAAATTTAAGTATACATAATTAAATTTAGTCACCCAAAACTAACAAATACTGTAAAAGAAATACCCACGTAGAAACTCTCACCAAAAATATGATTGAATATATATAAAAATAATAATTACACGTGAAAAGTCTTCCACCTTTTGAACCCAACTTTTGACGAGTACAAAAAAGGAATCCAAATTCTCAAAAAGTTTGATCAATGTACCTTTTTCTTTCTTTTACTTTCCCCTTAATTATCTCAAAAAACATTGACCCAACTTTACAATCATATATGTACTTCTCAATCTCATCACCAATATTATTCATCCCAAACCCATGCAATTCTCCCTTTCATCAAGTGACCTTGACATAGTGATTGTTCACTCTATCTCTTAATTAATTGATTGGGGGTTCCGATCCTCAATTTTTGGGAATGAAAAGAGATTCTTAACCAGTCTTTTACCCTTAAGTAAAGCACCCGCAACGAAAGAATTAGCTATCGGCGGTGGATACCTTAATTGTTAAAAAAAAAACCAATAATGAACTTCCAATCAATTTTCATTATTTACTAAAATAATTACCCTAACTCCTCAAGACATTACTATTCTTAGTAATACCATTATTAGTAATACTAAAATCAGTAAGTTGCCAAGCTGAGGCAGTGATCAAAGGCAAATCCTTCCATCCTAACCTTAAACACCCATTTTCTTCCATCAAAGTGTACCCTTTCCATGGGAACATCCCTAGCAATAAACTAGCTTGTGCCGCTGGGCTACCCGCCAACGACAACGGTTCGAACCCGGCCCGAATAAGCTCCTCGCCCCACCTCCTCACTCCGTGATCACCACCACCACCACCACCACCACCACCACCTGCTAAAATGTTCCGAATTTCGCTCCCGAAAAGATAATGTTCCACGTGATGCCTCTCCACACTATCCTCATCTAATCCTTCTCCTACCGCATCAAACAAAGCAGAATAATACCGCAATGCACCCACAAACCTCTCGAAAAACGACGTCGTATTAATATTATCGTTATTATTATTATTATTATTGTTACTACTATGACATTGACACACGTGAATATCTTGCTCGACCATAGTAACTAACCTAGGCCTTATCCTATTCAACACCTTCATCGTACCAAGATGGGACCCACTTATGTCGTACAACCCATGATGCACGCAATGCACGACCGTAACCTCTTCATCACTCGGCTCTACACTGAGTCGACTCAAGTCCGACGCGGATAAATTCCCGATTTGACCCTGAACCGGGTTGAACCGGAAAGGAACCCCGACCGAGTCAGCAAACTCAGCGAGTCGAGCACCGGTTCGAGCGAGTGACTCGGACGAAGGACCGAACCCAGTGAGTTTAACCGAGGTTAGCTTACGTGTACGAGAAGCTAAGATGTGGAAGAATCCAGGCCATTGAAGTCCCTGCATGATATCCAAATCGATGACGTGGACACGATCATAGCCGTTGAGGGCGTCGAAGATGGCTTGATTAGCTGTGAAGTGAGAGAATTTAACAAAAGGGGTGAGAGAATTGTAGGATTGTAGTGATGAGTGGAAGTTGTTGAGTTGAGAGGAGATAAGAGTTAGTGATGATGGAAGTTGGTGGTGAAGTGGAGGAGAGAGAAAATTGAGGAGGAGGTGAGATTGAAGAGAGGTGGCGAAGTAGGCGGCGACACGGGATGCCGGAGAGTTGAATGGGGAGGAGAGTTCGAAGATTTCCGGTAAAAGATCGCCGGCGTCGGTGAGGTTTCCGGCGGAGATGAGTTGTGCGCATTTTAGGAGGAGGGAGAGGAGGTGGAGGTGAAGAGAGTAGTTTGGGTGAGTGGAGGAAGGAAAAGTCACGAGCATGATTATGAGTGATTAGAAATAGGAGAGAGAAAAAGGTGGAAGTAATGGAGTGGCTTTTTGGAGGAGAATTGACTAGAGAGTCTAAGAATTTAAGATAAGAAGAAGACTCTCTTAATATTGGAAGATCTAGGCTATGTTTAGTTCACCTGAAATTTTCTGATTTGAACTTATCTGATCTGATCTGAACTTATTTTTTTTGATTTGATCTGATCTGAACTTATTTTTTCTGATTACAAGATCTTATCTTTTAGATTTTTCTCAATATATAAGAAAAAATATAGTCATGTGGGGTCTTGTTTGATTATGAGTACTTTATTAATATTCAATTATTATAATTTTTACTAATATGTAATGAAAGATATAATGATTTTTAAATATAAGCATGATCTGAACTTATTTTTTCTGATCTGATCTGATCTGATTAGATCTGAAATAAGCAAAAATAAGATGAACTGAACATAGCCTAGATCTTAGAGATGTTTAGTTCAATTGGCAACTTTTAACACATTATTAGCTAATAATGTGTTAAAAGTTGCCAATATAGCGTATGACAGCTTAGAGATCTTGTTATAACCTTATAAATAAATAATAAAAAATCAAGCGGAGATTCTAAGTCAAAGGGAGCTCATATGGAGAGGTATTTTGAATATATAAGATGGGTATTGTATCATCGAGGAAATAAAATGACAAAAGAGATCGATCGATCAACAAATAGCAATTGTGTTCAGTTTTGATATATTATACTCTAATATCATTACATTGTATGAGATCGACCATCGAGAAAGGTAATATATTTGTTACACAAGGTTGGTTAAGATATATGATCATATTCATGTCTAAAATTATTCGTTATCATGAACTTAACATTCATAAAGGCTGAGTTTGAAAAAAGTGCACTGTAAGATAAATAATTTGGAACATTGAGTAAACTATGAGTTCTTTATCATATGAGATATAAATCAATGCATATTACATTTGATAGCATAAGTTTATAGTATCTTACAATATGTGCATATTACATTTGATAGCATAAGTGTATAGTAACACCCAAAAAAGTGTGATCTTGGACCATGTGAAAACCCTAATGCAATAAGAAGTTAGTATAATCAGGCACATGACTGCAATAGACGATGAAGAGATAATTCAAGAAAGAAGAAACATTGATACTGCGAAGTATATGAAAGATGTTGATTTTCTAAAGTATACTCAAATAGAATGTAATGAAAGATAGACGGTTGAAGTTGCCGTAAAGAGGGAGGAACAAGCCTAACAAGTAGATTCTCCTGGTTTGATTTAGGCTATTGTTGTATTACAAGTAAGTATTTATGAGTTTTTTAATTTAATTTGCTTGTATCTTAGTATACAATGGAATTCCCTTGTGTTTTTCAGATTTTTAGTTCAGTTCAAGTTATTTGGAAGTAATATGCTTATATATAGATGTGCATGTATAAGATATTCCATATTTTTTTTTAAATATTACTATATTGTTCGTGATTTGTTGTTGTTATTGTTGTTTCTTTGCACTCATTTGCCGGCATGAAAGGCTAAAATTATTAAGTTTTCATGACCCGTCTGATCCGTTTTCAATTCATCTTTCAGTTCTGGTCTTACTTTGCACATATCTTGGGTAATAGTGGTTTTAAATATGCCAATATCATATAGAAAGTCTAAGGTAATGAGAAGATCATATGGAGAGGTATTTTGAAGAAGATATAATTATTGCATCATCGACTAACTAAAATGACAAAATGAAATCGTCAAGCAAATTCTCGATGTGTTCGTTTTGATATAATTAGTGTGCGGACTACGGTGGGGAGGACAGAAGAGTTTCCTATTACGATCGAAGTGCATCAAGGTTCTGCACTTAGTCCCTTTCTCTTTGCTCTAGTCATGGACGAACTAACGAGGTCAATTCAAGATGATATACCATGGTGTATGATGTTTGCGGATGATATTGTGTTGATTGATGAGACAAAGGAAGGTGTTGAGAGTAAGTTGGAATTGTGGAGGCATACATTGGAAGCCCGTGGTTTTAGATTGAGCAGAAGTAAGGCAGAGTATATGGAGTGCAAGTTCAGTGGGGTTACAAGCAGCGAGGCGGGGGCGGTCACTTTGGATAGCAAAGTGGTTCAAGGATCGAACGTCTTCCGTTACCTAGGATCCATTCTCCAAAAGGATGGAGATCTGGATGGAGACGTGGCACATAGAATTAACGCGGGTTGGTTAAAGTGGAAAAGCACCACCAGATTCTTTTGTGATTCTGGCATTCCCCGAAGGGAAAGTTCTACCGCACTGCAATTAAGCCTGCTTTGTTATATGGCACAGAATGTTGGGCGGTGAAACAATGCCACGTTCATAAGATGACCGTGGTGGAGATGCGTATGTTGCGGTGGATGTGTGGCCACACAAGGAAGGACCGATTAAGAAATGAAGTGATCCGGGAAAAAGTTGGAGTTGCATCCATTGAAGAAAAGATGAGGGAGAATCGGTTAAGATGGTTTGGTCATGTGAAAAGGAGATCAAGAGATACACCAGTGAGAAGAATTGAAGAGTGTAGGAGTAATCAAATTCTAAAGGGTAGGGGAAGACCTAATATGACTTGGCTGAGGGTAATTGAAAGTGATATGAGGTTACTTGGGATTGAGGAGAGCATGACGTTGGATAGAAGTGGGTGGAGGGGCAGTATCTATGTGGAGGAAGGGGTCTGATTACTGCATTTATTTGTTTTTCTCAATTGTGTTGGTATTAAAACCTTTTGCTGAAAACCTCTTCTAAACACTTTTTGGTGTAAACCTTGTTTTAAAAAAAAAAAACTTTTATCACTCTTGACGATGCCATCTCCTCTGGTCACGATTCCAGTTGACGATTCATGTTAGCCGACCCCAAATCACCTTGGGAATAAGGCTTAGTTGTTGTTGTTGTTGTACTCACAATATCATTACTTTGTGTAAGACCATCACAAAAGGTAATATGTACCAAGGTAATATGTATGGTACACAAGGTTTGTTTAAATATATGATGGTATTCATGTTTGAAAGTACTCATTATAACCCAATCATGGTTAAATTTGGACTTACCATAAACTTGCCACTCATAAAGGTTAAGTTCAAGAAAGATGATTTAAAATCTGATGAATAATTTGGGAACGTTGAGTAAACTTTGGGTTCTTTGTAATCTAGGATAGTCGGGTTGGCAATGGGTCGGGTTGTGTCAAGATCAGGTTGGGTTGGCGGGTTAGCGGGTCGAGAACCCCTTGACCCAACCCGACATGTTAACTTAAATGGGTTGGGAATTACAATCCAACCCAACCTTATGATAAACGGGTCAACCTTCAGGTCGACCCATTTAATTTTTTTCGTGTTTTTTCCAAAAAAAAAAAAAACAACACAATTTATTTACAAATAACAGTAGGCAACAACTTAACATGAAGCCGTTACACAATTTAAGCCATTACACATCTTCAGTTAATTCAAGTAAGCCATTACATGACCATAACTTAACATTAAGCCATTACACAATTTATTTACAAATAACAGTAGGAACTGATTCCTTTGCCTTTTGATTTCAACAACAATCTTGGGTAGAAGGCTCAAGAAGTTTAGATTTTGTGAAGAAGACTAGAAGAGCAGAAGACTCACGAGTGAAAGAGAGAAGAAAGGTAAAATACTAAAGAAGTTGTAGGCGCCGTTTCTCACTTTCTCTTAGGGTTTGTCATTTGAGTCTTACAAAGAGTTAGGATTTTTACTTTATTACTTTGTGGGCTAGCCAAACTTTTTTGCTTTGATTTGAGTGAGGGATTTCAGGCTGTTTTTCATAAATGGGTTAAACGGGTTAAAATCAGGTCAAAAAACCTGACCCAACCCATTTAATTAAACGGGTTGGGTCAGGTCGACCCATTTAATTAAACCGGTTGAAATTTTCGACCCAATCCAATATTAATGGGTTGCGCTCGGATCGGGTTGGCGGGTTGGGTAATATCTTGCCACCTCTAAGGATAGTAATGGAATGTTTTAGGAGTAACACAAGAAGAAATTCTCATCTTATAAGACAATGCATGTTTAGAGCATAGGTATTCAGTAACATCCAAAACAGTATGATCTTGGACCATGTAAAATCCTAATGTAATCAGAAGTTGATGAAATTAGGCATATGAGAGAAGTTGAGCTCCGTATTCTTAGTCCACTATGAACTACATCACAAATTTTTTGTTGGAACTTTTATGTGTAATGTGTTTTTTAAGTTCATATGGTTCTATACTAGAAGAGGAGGAGGTCTAATATGCTAAGATTAGAAGACGCAAAACACGTGAAACAATTAAGTGAAACAGGAAGTTCGTCACTGGTCGCGACATCCGTCGCGGGACGCGACCAGCACACTGTCGTGGGTCGCGACGCGCGTACTGTTTCGGAGCGTGAACTTTTGCATGAACGGTTTGTAACAGTTGTATTGTGTACGTTATCCTTTTAATGTCAATTGGGATTCGTAATCAGAGGATTAAAGGGATATTAAGGCAATAACTACTCTAATCTATGAAGGTAATATTTATATAATACCTTTGTCATTCACATGAAAGGTAAGGGGGGGCAGAAATCAACTTTTGTATTCCTAGAACTTGCTTTGCTTGAGAGAAACTTCTATATTTTCTCTCTAGTGTTCTTCACAAACAACAAACACAAAAGTTCTTGTTGATTCACATAGAAGATCATCTTGTGAATTGGTTTCTCCATTGTATCTCATTAGTTATTTCGAGTTAATCCGTTGATCCTAGAGGGGCGAAATTAAACTAATAGGAAAGCGTAGTTTCCGTGCCTTGGAGAGGTATATCTGGTTCCCTTGTTGATCATACATCTAACAATCTATTAGTTTAATTTCTTTCTTTTCAAATATGGCTCAATCACTCAAAGACATGACTATGAATTTCCAAAAGTTGGACAAATTCGAAGGGGTGGGTTATCGAAGATGGCAAAACAAGATGCATTTCTTGTTGACAATTTTGAATGTGGTGCATGTTCTTTCAACACCCATGCCACCGTTCCCAAAAGATGGAGAGGAAGAGTCGTGGAGACTACAAGGAAGAGAATGAAGTGAGAGAATGAAGTGGGAGAATGATGACTACATTTGCCGAGGTTATATCCTCAACTCTCTTACCGATACTTTATTTGATCTTTACCAAAATATGGAGAGTGCAAAGGAAATTTGGGATGCTCTTGAGGCTAAGTATATTTCGGAAGATGCTTCAAGTAAGAAATTTCTTGTTAGTAATTTTAATTCATTTAAAATGACTAATGATAAGCCTATTATGGAGGAATTCCATAAAGTTCAACATGTTTTGAACCAAATAAGATCACATGGTATGGTGATGGATAAGGCTACTAATGTTGCCTCAATCATTGATAAATTACCACATTCTTGGAAAGACACTATGCATTCCTTGAAACATAGGAAGGGGGATATGTCCATGAAACAATTAGGAACCCATCTTCGTATTGAAGAAGGGATTCAGACTCAAGATGGGGTTAAAGATACTACTACTAGTGTTCCTAAGTCTACCGTGAATATGGTAGAAGTTGGTTGGTCTAGTGGGGACCAAGAAATCCAATAATAACAACTCTACAATCAATATTGCAAACAAAAAGAGGAAGACCCTCACTTGTTGGGTATGCAATGGACCTCATTGCAAGAGGGGTTGTCCCTCTAAGAAGAAGAAGAAGAAGAAGAAGACCAAGAATGAACAACCTAGTGTTGTTCAAAATCAAGGTAAAATTGCACATAAAAATGTAATTGAAGAAATGAATTTTGTGGATATGTTTTCTGAATTTTTTTTTATTAGGAAATTAAGTGAGCCCAAGGGCTAACCCCTACAAGATTACTAGCCTGTAGGAAACACCAACATATTGGCTGGTAAGGCATGCATAACATGCTAAGGAAATACCCCAGCATAATGCTGGCACTACAACAAATTGCCACTTGTGCCACGGTAAGAATCGTGGCCCAAGTTAAAGAAACCCGTGGCTATGTAATCTAACCACGGGAATTTTGGAATGTACTCCCGTGGCGCAAGTGGCCGTGGCTAAGATTTTGCCACGGGAAAATAGAGGGTGTGGCGTAAAATGAAATGTATGCCACGAATACTCCCATAGCTAAATATATCCTTTGCCACGAGTATTACCGTGGCTGCAAAGCCTTTGACTCAAGTACTATTGTGGCTAAAATAATCCTTTGCCATGAATTTTACTGTGGCTAACAAATCTTTGACTACAATTTTCTCTCATGGCTAACCAATTCAATATGCATAAGATCTCCCGTGACAAGAAAGAGAGTATACGATTTTATATATGTTACCAATTTCACATGCCAAATATATATTATTGTGCAAATAAATATATAGTAAACCATAATTTTTAATATGGAATAACGAAATATTATTATTAATAAAAAATTTCTAAAATCTTTACATTAAAATGTACTTGAAATAAAAAGTTCCATTGGCAACTAAATAAAAACACAATATTCTCCAATCTTTTTACATAGAAAAATTATAAACTACATAGTACTTTGATTATAACTAAGAATGCGTCTTGTGCTTGATAATATGTACCCTCTTTCTCCAATCTGTAACAAATCAAAAGAAATTGTTAAAATACAATAGTGACATCCATTAGTCTTGCTTTGATCGAACACAAATTAAGAACCAAACAAAATACATTAACAATATTAGTGTCAGGTCAAAGAAGAATAGCTGTAAGCAATATCAGTTGCGCAAATAAGCTTCCCATTCAATCTCTTACCTACACCCTGTCTTGCTAAGATAAGGGTTCTTGAATAAAATTGTCTGCAGAAACTATTGACAAGTGACAACCCCCAATTATTTAAAAGCATTGCTAAGATGGGCAATTTTACAAGTAAATAATTAAGAAAGACTAATTTAAGAACAACAGTTTCTTACCAAACATAAGATACAAAGAGAAATTTGGTTTGGTGTTTTAGGTTGACCATATTCATGTACTATTAATAGATGTGTTATGGCTAGTAATTCTTGTCATGCCTTTTAGTTCACATGGTTTTGCTCGGGCATGACAAGAAATACAGCATGCACTGATATGCAACTTTAGCAATAGATCAAAAACAAACAATACCAGTTGATTTGGTAGCTGGAAAGCAGAACTAATGTGTTTAAGCATCCCCCATTGTCTAATTCATAGTACTTCACAACAACAAGAAATTTGTATATAAATAAAATATATAAATGACCACATTTGATCCCTCTTCTCATTTTGGCAACTGATAATCTGTTACATAGTACTTGAACTGTCATGCGCTAGGAAATTTTATCATAAATATGTTTTTCTCTTATAGAGTATTAGCATATAGTAATGGCTAGTGCTATAATCATGTTAAGCTCTAATTAAGTAAAATGGGAAACACGAGTGATCCCAAGTCTCCAGCCAATTTCCACATCAAATGGGAAACAAAAATATGAGAAAACTTCAAGTGCCCATTTTCCACATTATAGTGAGATATTTGTATGTAAGCAACCTCAGCCAATCCTCTGTAGAATTCATTTCTGCTCGTTTCAAATTTCAATGCACTGACAGCAATCAGTCAACCCCATCTTCTGTAACTGAGTTTCCTAGAAGCTCAATCACTATTAAGTGGTATTAGGATCTTCTCCACTACTTTTACTCCATTTTCTATCTTCAAACCAAAGCATCTAGCAAGCAAAATATCCCCAAAAACCCCCTGGCCCTAATATACCTCGAGCATTCTCTAGCATTGATCTAAGAAATGGTCAGTTCCTATCAAGGAACCCAAAAACCCTGTGGAATTAGTCTACTAACTGTGTTATTTGGATGTGTCTCCAGGTGTGGTATAATGCCATATATTAGGTAAGAGAATGCTCCATTGGGTCCAAAAACTTTGTCCCTGTGCAAATGGAAAATAAGATGTGTGTTCAAAAAAGTTTGCATGAAACAAATTCATAAAATCTTTAATGCAACTCAGAGCAATCATACGTAAGCTCTTCGTACGGCACCAAAATATCCATGTTTGATCCAAGAAAATCTAAAACGATACTAGCCGGCTAAGAATAAGACACTTTATCGAGACTATATAGTAGCACTAATACATGAACCAAGAAGAGATTCAAAAATGTGACTAAACATGATATCTCATAGCTGTAAAACGACTGGAAAAGACTTGCAAGGTAATTCAAGAATACTTTAAAGCCATTATGTGCTTCAATAAACTTCTGATGATTCCTAATAGAAAATAAAACTATCAAATTCCCACTCAATACAAACTTACTAATCTCAATTGATGGTTGATCACAAAAAACAATCCCTAGTCTCCAGTTCAAAATCCACCCAATCTTCTTCATATACCTCAGATTTCCATATAACTTCGTCTAATCACTTTTCTCTTTGTCAAACCAAATTACACTATTACTATCGCAAAAACCTAAATGGAAACAAATCATCTCGCACATATTAAACAACAATCACAGACCAAAAGAAATCACCAGCTAAGGTCTTTTCAGTTCACAAAAAGCTGCATATCACAAGATACGCTTCGCTACATAGATTTCCAATCAAAACCTGCAACGACACCAATGTATTACCTCCAAAACCAGCAGCAAAAAGCAGTAGCAAACCACCCCTAAGCAACCCTTGAACTTACCCCTAAACAACCTCGAATATTTCTATTATTATGAAAGATAAGTACTTACTTTAAGCCGAAGAACCATCACTCGAGGAATCATTATCTTCAAACGTATCCAGCCCAAAAGTTTGCAGTATACGCTTGAAATTGTTCTCCCAAACCTTATTGTTTGCAGCAATTTTCCGATCTACCTCATTCCTGGTTTTTTTAGCTTCATTCTTGGCACACTCAGCATCTTTCCTAGCTTCTTCAGCTTCCTTTCTAGCATCCTCGGCCTCTTTTCTAGCATTCTCAGCGTCATTTTTTGCTTCTTGAACTGCTTGTTCAGCTATCGTTTTAGCTTCAACCACCTCTTGATGTAGATCAATTCGGGAAGGCTTGACTTGAAAATGCTTTGTAATGCTTTTTCCTGGTCCATAAGCTCGTAAATACCCATGCGTATCTTTGCCAAGTACATCTAGAAATATTTGTTCATCCGTCTTTTCATTAAGCCCTTGTTCTCTTTGTTCCTTAAGTTTCTTGATCTCATCCTACAATTAGCATAATGATAAGTTAGATAACATCGAATATAGTATCTAGAAAAGAACACCTCAACAAGTCACAAACTTACAACTGCATGCATGTTTTTGGCTAGAGTTTCAGCATCAACCAGTTTCTTTGATTTCCTCGTACGAGATTCAACCATCACATCAAGTCGACTACACTTCCCTCCATTTTCTTCTTCTACATTAAGTGATATGGAAAAACTAGTAAGTGTATGAAGCACAAATCAGTTAGTTAAAATTAATCAATAAATCTACTTACAATTTCTTGCTTGAGCCGAGCATAACTTTTACTACCATTGTAGTGAGGCATCTTCTGGAAAGACCTACTCTTACGAGCTTTAGTGCTCTTTTCCTAAAGTAAAATAGTTAGAACATTCGAAAAAAGATACACATTTGATATAAAAATAATTCACAATCTCTTATACCTGAAACTTAGGATCGCTCCAAAAATCCACTAAGTATTTCCAATCTGTTTTATTCATGTCCTTAGGCTTATTCTTCATACGGTCGTCTTTTGTTGTTAGATTTGGAGCATCGAAATATTTGTGTTTCAATTTATGCCTGCTATCTCTAAATAAACGTTGAGCATGTGCCAAGACACCTTCCTTCCGATACTCTGGATCATCAAATGAGCACTTCTCCTAATAGATAAACCAATGCAAACTATTAACATTGGCCAAAATCATAGTATTATAATAACAGCATAAAACATATGATAAGGAATCACCTTAATACAAGTCCACAAATGATCTAAGGTTTCAGATGTATACTCTTCCCAACCTTTAACTTGTATGGGACAAACGGAACGGTTCCGTACTTGTTGACCCAAGAAGTAAGTATATAAAGACGAATGTGGACCAATTGGATTACCATCCTCATCAAACTCCACATTGATTTTTTCTCTAGGAGGTAATGCTGTAAGCTTTCGACAATATACCATCCCTCTTGTTTTTCTAATGGTACCTACATATATAGAGTGTAGAAAAATCATTATGACATATATATAATTAGAGTATTGGAATAACGCATATTACTTCGATCTTTGTGCATTAGGTAACAATTGTTTCTCTCAACGAAAACTCGATTGGTCGTTGGTCTTTTGGCTGAATAGAGGACCTAAGTAAGCTAAAAATATCTCTGTTTCATGGGAGAAAGAATTTTGTACATATTTGCCTTCTGCACTAAGGCATCTAAGGCTTTCTGGTTAATATGTAGAGTAGTATAGCCTTCTGCTTAAGGAAAACTTGTCATCTTCTTTTTAGTTATTTTGTGTTCTTCTGAAAGCTACTCATATGTGGGTGTATAACTCTTTTAATGTATAAATTTGATTTCATGCTGTCACCTCTTTCGATAGAATCCTTGCTTACTACATCAGTATTGACTAAGTTATTTTTGTATACTAACTAAGCTATTTTTGTATGCTGAAAATTATTGGACAAATAATGTTCCATTTTGCTGAATTTTCCAGAAAGAAGATACTGCACAGCAGCACCAGTTTATACTACATGCTGCTTTAGACATGAAACCTGATTAGAAATCATGTGTTGAAGAAGTGTAAATCGACGCCAACCTAGCCCAACCTGCACATAAACCCAACTTGAAAGCTGAAAGTATGACAGACCCACAACCAACCCGACCAATCTGACCCACATACTCCCCACTGCTGCTGCACACAGCCCCCTGCTTGCACACACACCCTCCCTGCACACACACCCTCCCTGCACACACACCTTCCCTTCAGTATTCGAAAATTACATTATTTGCAAGAAAATTACAAGTCATACCAGATAAAATATGATCCCCTTGAGTATTCGAAGGGTTTGTGAAGCTCATTAATGCCTGATTAAGATCATGTGGAGATGCGTACTCCGGTCCCCCGACTTCACCAACTTGTCTATCTTGGTCATAGTTTGTCTCCATATTGTCTCTATTTGTTCTATCCTCCGCATTTTCTGGTATAAATAAGTGAAAATGAAAAAAAAAATTGGTTTCCCGTAATACAATCTCAAAAGCATAATAATAGTCATTGTACATGTCTTTACCTGTCTCTATTTCAACATCTTTATGGTTTCCACTCAATTCTTGACCCGACATATCTACATTAAAAATGGACAAAAAAAATAAAAATTTCAAATGGTTGACATTAACTAATTGAGTCGCAAATATAGAAGCTTGAAGGGAATAATACCATCATCATTGCCTTCAGTGTTACTCAATTGATGACTGCTTCCAATGGCTACGTATAAATTTGGAGTAAAAAATGATTTAACTTGGGACAATAATCAAAATACACCAAAAAAAATGGCTCAACGCAACTATATTATAACAAAAGTACCAGTTGTTGTGCTATATTAAAATATATTGAAATAAACAAAAAGCATATAGATGGACCTTTTTTTACAATCTGTAAGGCTTTTGAAACTGATTCCAATTCATCGTTTCCCATTAAGGCTTCTTGCTGCTTCTTATTCATCTTAAGAAACTTGGCAATTGACCTTGGTGGAATAAAACTACTTCTTTCGTGTCCTTTTGCCTTCTTAGTATTAGCCTGCAATAAATACAAATTCATTAACGAATAACCAAAAGTCCAAAACTACTAAGTCATTATTAAAAAATATCATGCACTGTATAAGTAAATACCCTTGTTGAAATTGGCAGTCGGACCTCTGTTTCACATTCCTTATCTACATATTCATCATGACGAATATCATCATCTTCAGGGACAAAGTCATCATCTTCTTGGGTAGCTTTTCTTTTCTTGTTTCTTTTATTCTCCTTCGTATTTTCAACCAAGCTTGTCAAAGATGACGCGAGATGTTTTATGCCCAGGGATTGCATTTTCTCTTTATTAGCTTGAATTGTCATCAATCGTTGTTTTTCGTAATTAGACACCTCCTTTGAACTTGTGTTTCCTCTGCCTTTAGCCATTTGAAATCTGTTTAAAAATACCCAAAATGAATTTATTATTGTTTTACATAATTATTAAATGTCGAAGGCAACACATACATGTTGCCATAATTTCGCAAATTTATATCAAATAAACAAGACAAGTATTCTATTTTTAACTCCTACAAAGATATACAGATGTATAGTGAAGAACACATGTATAGAGGCAGAACATTAAGATAATTATTACTCATGAGTAGAAACTAACACTTCAATTAATAAACGTAATAACAACAATATAATTATTACTCCTAAAACATTAGGTTACTAATGAGAAAAAAAACTAAACAACCAAATTGAGTTCAACAATCCAAAGGATAAAAGAAAAGGCAAAAAAACAAAGATTTATATCATGATAAATCAATATCATCATCACTATCCTCATCACTTTCAGTGTCATTCTCACTATCATCCTCGAGATCATCATCGTCATCATAAAAAATAACACCTTCATTCTCATCATATTCTTTAGGGTGATTTTCCTCGGTAGCATCTACCATCATATCACCAATATCATTTCTTATTCCAACAATGTGATCATCAATGTCCTCCACATCTGTTGGTGACACAAATGTAACATGAGAGGTCCCCGCTTGATTTTGTTGTACTGCATCCTCATCTGGTTCAATTAATTCCTTTTCTGAAACATTGTAGTGATGCCTTGGTTGGGTCTTCACGACAATAAACCAATTGGGATCAAGTTCATCATTGACATAGAAAACTTGTTGTGCTTGGGACATAAGCACAAAAGGTTCTTTAGTAGGTAACAAACGTTGACTATTGACACTAACATAGCCATGTTTGTCAACCTTGATTCCTCTACCAACCTTGTGAACATCCCACCAATCGCAACGAAACAAAATCACACGTTTTCCATCCAAATATTGTACCTCAAGTATTTCAGTAAGGATTCCAAAATAGTCATCTTCCCTAGCCCCAAAAATACTTTTCACCATAACACCACTATTTTGGTTAACCCTCTTTCTTTCAGTATCCTTTGTATGAAATCTAAAACCATTTCCAAGGCATCCATTGAAACATTGAACACCTTTCAAAGGACCTAAAGCCAATGTTCGTAAATCTTTTACCACTTGATCATCACCTTCCTGAGGTAAATCCATGACCTTTAAAAACAAAGAAAAAAAATCATCAACCTAGTATCATCCAAAGGTAAAAACTAACATAACCAAACTTTTGACATACCCGTTCACGGAACCATTCTATCAAATTTTTGTCAAACGACCCTTGTTCATATTCCCTATGGGAAAAAAAGAACATTCGTCATACATAATAAAGGATTTAACTTTTTTGAAGATATTTAAAAATATATATAAAAAAATCATACATTAAGTTTTTTCACAGTTTTTGATTACATATTCTTGGACTTGAGTCAACTCTTCTTCTGAAAGAGATCTACATTTGGCCTTCCCCAAAGGAGTACCACATGGTGCAAATATTGATAAACCTTGATAATCGTCACTATCTTCGTCAGCGTTCCTTTCAAGTTGAGTAAATCTTGTTTCTATGTCATGTAGATACTTTGAACAAAAAAGCATACATTCCTCAATGATGTAGCCTTCAGCAATAGAACCTTCTGGCCTACTTTTGTTTCGAACATAGCACTTAAATTTGCGCATAAGCCTAAAAATTATAATGTTTTTAAGAAAAAATGTTTAATTACTTGGAAAGTCAAGTGAATTAAAAAAATTATGTAAGTATTACCTTTCAATTGGATACATCCAACGATATTGAACGGGTCCACCAATTTTTGTTTCCTCAACCAAGTGAACACACAAGTGGACCATGACAGTAAAAAAAGAGGGAAGGAAAATCCTTTCCATCTCACATAGAGTGATAACAATTTCACTTTCAAGATCATCCAAGTCTTTTGAATTTAGTGTCCTGGAACAAAGGTCCTTAAAAAAGGAACTTAACTTCACTATAACATCATACACTTTCGGTTGTGACACTCCCCGAATTGCAAGCGGCAATAGTTGTTCCATTAGCACATGACAATCATGGGTTTTAAGACCCCATATTTTTCGCTTTTCAAGATTTATGCACTTTGAAATGTTGGAAGAATACCCATCTGGAACCTTCATAGCCTCTAAGACCTTACAAACCTTTTCCTTTTCAGCCTTAGACAAAGTGTAAGATGCAGGAGGAATATGCCATTTTCCATCTTTCAATTTCGGAGATAAATGCTTCATAATTTTCACACGCTTCAATCGTGTCTAGCCTTTAAAGTATCTTTTGATTTCCCTCAATATCTAGCAACGTGCCAAGAATGTTGTCTAGGACATTCTTTTCAATATGCATGACATCAAGATTGTGACGAATCAAAAGGGTACTCCAATAAGGCAATTGAAAAAATATACTTTTCTTCTTCCAGTTATCATCTCTTTTTGAGAAATTTCATTTTTTCCAAATTTCATGTCTTCGAGGTCCCTAACTTGAGTTAAAATATCAGTTCCAGATGTCTTTTTAGGAGGACCCCTTGTTTCTATTTTCCCATTAAAAGATTTACTAAATCTCCATTTATGGTCTGTTGGAAGAAAGCGACGAGTATCCATATAACAACATGATCCTTGATTTGGTAATCTAATGGAGCTAGTTTCATTCATACAACGAGGACATGCCTTATAACCCTTGGTAGACCATCCTGACAAGTTAGCATATGCTGGAAAATCGTTGATAGTCCACAATAATGCAGCATGCATATGAAAATATGAATTCTGAGAAGCATCATAAGTCATAGCGCCCGTTTCCCACAACTCCTTTAGCTCCTCAATTAATGGTTGCAAGTACACATCAATGTTATTGCCTGGCCCACTTTTTCCGGGAATCAACAAAGATAGTATACTGTACGGTTGTTTCATACACATCCATGGAGGCAAGTTATACACAACAAGAACTACAGGCCATATACTATAGTCACTTCTAAGCCCACCAAATGGATTGAACCCATCACTAGCTAAACCCAACCTTACATTACGAGAGTCCGAAGCAAACATAGTATGTTTCTTTATCAAAATGCTTCCATGCCTCACTGTCGGCGGGGTGCTTCAGGACTCCATCATCTTCACGTTTATCAAAATGCCATCTCATGTCATTCGATGTTTTGGATGACATGAACAACCTTTGCAACCTTGGTTTTAGTGGGAAATAACGTAAGACTTTCGGACAAGATCTATTGCGATTTGTACCACAAATGGAACATTTTTCTAAATCAGCGTTCTCCTTCCAAAATAGCATGCAGTCATGTTCACATGCTTCTATTTTCTCATAGTTGAAGCCGAGATCAGTTATCATCTTTCGTGCTTCATAATAATTCGATGGCACATCAGCACCTTTGGGTAAAGCACTCTTGAACATTTGAAGCATACTAGTAAAAGCTTTATTAGTCATGCTATCCATGCATTTGATTTGAAATAATTCAAGATGAATGACAATTTGGAGAACTCGTCACAACCAGGGTATAAGGTTTTGTGAGCATCTCTCATCAAATTTTCAAAGATCCTTGCCTCTTTCGTACCCTTAGTGTACTTAGGAAGGCTGGCCTCGGTTGATTGTTGCTCTTCATCAAGATCATCATCTACATCATTATTCGAGACTCCAGGACTAAATTTTTCATGGATCATCCTAAAATATCATCACTACTACCTTCACCTAAATCATTTCTACTTCTTTTAAGTGGGGGTTTATATTCTCCATGATAAATCCAACGAACATAACTTCGCACAATGCCATTAAGTAGCAAATCATTATAGATTTCTTCCCTTGTTTTATGTCGACTATTGTTGCACCGATTACAAGGGCAAGGTACCTTTTTATCCTCTTCTCCTATGTCACTACTTAAGGCCAAATTACTGAAAGCATAGTCAAGAAACTCATTAACTCCATTTACATATAAATCATCAAATCTATTTTCAAATTCCATCCACTGTAACCTTTTCTTTTGGACATCTGAATCATCCATTATTGAGAAGATTTCTTACTACAAGATAAACAATATAAAATATTTATTAATTAGAAATGACACTAATATATATAGTTCAAGTTTGAAATTAGGACAATCAATTACAGCAAACAAAGAAGCAACAAATAATAGAGTAATCGGAAAGTACTAAATCATGTCGTAGAAAAAATGAGAAATTTGCTTAAGCTAAAATATGGAAAGCAGATGAAACTAAGTATTTCGTTTGTTTATTATAGTTTCGAATTTTAAATACACAATCTCAAATACCAACTTCAAGCAAGCACATAGGAAACTCAAACTAGATGGCAAAGATCAGATTTAGTGATTGGTAAAACAAAAAAGAGATTTAATAAGCAAAAATCAGATTTAGTTAGTAAAACAAAAATCTTAATTGGTAAAAATCAATTTTACTTAGTTTGAATGTCCTCTCTCATTAATTACCCAATCATACTAAAAGCTAAATATAATGAACTTCACACCTTGATCTCATTCATTTAAAATGTGTTACAATTCGTTCAAATTATGACAAGATAAATCTCATCATCAGCAAAATCATGTCTTGTATTATTAAAAGGCAGTGAGCCTTAGGGATACTCTTATTGTGTGATTTGTTTGGGCCCACAGGAATTCTTCTTACCAATTTTTAAAAATATATGTATGTATTTATATATTGTAGAATGAGTTCATATGAGAATGCATACTTACATGAGAAATAAGAATGAATTTTACGCGATATAACTCTTATGAATAAGTGAAGTAACTCTAATGAAAAAGTGATGTAACTTTGAAAAATGAATATTAGAAGCAAAAAAAAATCGAAAAAAAATTTTTTTTTTTGGGCTAAGAATTTTTTAGGGGGGTACAACTCTAGTTAACAAGTGTTGTAACTCTAATCCAATCGTATGGTTGAGATTCATTCTCATTTCTCATGTATATATATATATATATATATATATTATATATATATATATATATATATATATATATATATATATATATATATATTTGTATCTCTTTAGTGGAGGACTTAGGAGAAAGATTCCATGGTGAGTACCACATTTCTACACAGCAGATTTATCTTTTTACAACCCGTATGTAGAGATAAGCAGATCTTGTAGAAGTATAAATAGGTTACTTAAGCTAGAATTTCAAATTGTAAAGAATACAAATTACACAAGACCCACCTATAATACATTATATTAAAAGGTTCTATATATGTCATAAAATTTCAATTACTCATTATAAGTAATCTTTTCCATTACAGATTATCATACCATGCATTTTATGTGCTTCTAGTACCTAGTACTCCCTCAGTTTCAATATATTCTCCCTGCTTTGCACAGTTTCCCATGATTATTTTCCCTGTATATGCCCGCCTCTGTATTATTAATGATAAAATTATTCCTAACCATGTTTAAACCCGTCTCCGCATTATTATGACCTCTTTCACCGTGGTTCGCAATTCACACTAAATATAACGATAGGACTGAGATACTCGGGTAAGACAATTTAAACTTTCAAGATGAAAACCGTACAAAATTGACAGAAGATATGGACCGGGATTGAGGAGCCCCTTTCAGATATATCTAGCCATGTCCATGGAACAGTTGACCAGAAACTGCCCAGCATGAAATTTGTTGATCCACACTATCAGATTTAGGATTTTGATCCACAATTTACTTGATAAATCCAACTCTTAAAGGACTTGCTAACAAGCAAAATAAAATTCGTTTCAAGAATTAGTGAGCAACTTTACTATTACATCAATAAATAGTCACTTAAGGATATAAATACTGATAAAAACAGTTCCTCCTGTTTTACACTCCTCCCCTTCCCCCTCAAGTTAAAAGAAAGAAACCTTCACCTCTCCATCCTGTTCTAAACCAAAGCTATACCCTTCTAGAATCTAGATACATGCAGTATACATACTGATTGTCTTTATAAAGTGAAAAGGTCTTACTAAGATCGCCAACGCAAGATTTGTCAATTTTATCAAATTGCAAACAGCAAGCTCACACAATAAGAGTATCACTATGTTAAATACACAGTCAGGGCCAAACAAATCATATAATCACAGTACAAAAAAGTCAACTAATAGCAAAACATGCATCTAAACCCACCATTCAACAAATTAATTGCCAAGATTTTAAAAGCAAATCCCACATCAATAATTATTAATTAACAGGTGAAAAATTAAGTACTATTATTAGCAGAATTACCAACTGTTAGAACAAACAAACAACACCCACAATCGAAAAATTGCAAACTATAGCAATTAGTACAATTATCAAAATTGCCCACTATTAAAAAGAACAAAAAGACGAAAATAATGAATAAATAACAGTACCCACAATCGAAAAAGTGCAAAATATAGAATTAAAGCAAAATCCAATGAAAAATTTACCACAAACTTTGATGGGTGCTTCAAGTTCAAGAAGATTATATTGTTTTAAGAAGATATCTTTAGAAACTAAACAGTAACACAATCGAAAATTGCAAACATAAATCCTAAAATAATCCAACAGTTCAAACGCAAGGAATGAATAAAGAATACTGTTCTGTAATGTACAGGTCCCTAAAATATTTTATATACAACATGGATAAAGAGATGAATGAAGAATTACCAGTTCAAAACGCGCAATTCTACAAGATGAAGGACCGGTGAATTGCGTTAGACTGATGACGAGGTGAAACGCGTAGAATCTAGAGTAATTGAATGCAAAGAAACGATAGTCAAACAACAATGCTTGAATTGCAAAGCATACAAATTCATAAAAACCAATCGATTGAATTGCAATCTTACCAATGACCGGTGTGAGGGAGAAGCCGATCGTCAAATTTCATTCATGAATTACAGTGGTGGAATCTGTGTGATGGTGTGAGAATTAATGGCAGAATTTGAAGGTAAGAAGAATAGAGTTAGATAAATGTGAGAAATAACTCAGCCTCAACCGAGTAGGTTTAACTCGGCCAAAATTCCTTCTACCGCCATAGATTAGCGCCAAATATTTTGGAAATTACAAAAAAATTTGATCTGAATTTTACGTTTAAGTATGTGTCTTTGAGATTGCGATTATTATTTGTTGAGAAGCTGGTGGAAGAAACTGCTACTAATGACCTACATCTTAGACGCGATTAGCGTATGCGAGGGTAAGACTAAGGCCGTAACCGTAAGGAATGTTTAAAAGGTAGTGAGCCTTAGTTCCTTTAGATTTTCTTACCTAAAAGAGTAACTTATTATTTGTTTCTCAGCTCAAAGACAAGTGGGTGAAACTGCTCTCAATGATAATAGTTCACGATCTCACCAAATTATTTGATCTCACCAACTATGCTTAAATATGTGTGTTTAATAAGTTAATTTGAAAATAATTATAAAGAAGAATAAATAAGTTAATAAATTTACAACAAATTTATTTACTTAAAAGGCATTATTTATAGATAGATTTATGTGTTCCTAGTTGATTGTTGAACACTTTTTTTCGAAAAAAAAACTCAACATTTCTATAAAAAATGTTAAAGTATTTTAACAAAAATGGACCACATATACCCTACTTTTAATATGTATTATGTTTAATATACTTTTATATAGAATAATAAAGTTAGATGGCTAAATTAGTGATGAAAGGTATATTTATTGCCATGAAATTATAAGCCACTATGTTCTATTTTCCAGTGGTCAAAATAGAGTTAGCCACGAAAATTTGTAATGTGGCAAAAATCGTGGCATTGATGTATGTTTGCCACGAAAAATTTCTTACTCTTAGCTGAAGTTTAAAGTTTGCCACAAGAAAATATCTACCCGTGGCATAACTTTGATATTTGCCACGGGAAATTATTTACCCATGGCATAAATTTTTCTTCTTCTTTAGATTTTGTCTTACTATTTATTTTTCCCGTGGCTATATGCAATTATGCCACGAATTTTGATTTCCCGTGGCATAATTCGTGGCACAAGTGATGATTTGTTGTAGTGTGGGGGGTAAGGATCGAACCCCTGACCTCAGGGGCCAGGGGGAGCGCTCTACCTACTTGAGCTAACTCATATCCTTATGATTTCTGAAAATATGTTTGTGCAGGTTGATGACTACTCTCGGTGGATAGATTCGGGGGACTTTAGACATGTGTGCAATAATAGGCACTTCTTGAAGTCTTTCAAAGAATTGGATGATGGTCCAATCTTGTATATGGGGAATGATTCTACGGTGAAGGCCAAGGGCATAGGTCAAGTAGAATTGTTGCTGACCTCGGGAAAGACTTTAACTCTCCGGGATGTTTGTTATGTACCGGAAGTTAGGAAGACTATAGTGTCAAAGGGTCTTTTGAATAAATTTGATTTTAAAGTTGTATTTGAATCGAACAAGTTTATTGTTTCCAAGGGTGGTATTTATGTAGGACATGGATTTTATTTTAATGGTATGTTTAAATTTAGTATATTAATGCAAATGATACTAGTTTTATTTACATGCTTGATGTTTCTTCTCTATGGCACAATCGATTATGTCATGTATACTATCGTAGATTATATGGCATGTCTAAGCTAGGTTTAATAGCTTCTTTCTATTTGAATTTAGATAAGTGTAAGACATGCATGCTAAATAAGATTACAAAGAATCCTTATCCTAGTGCGACTAGACAAACGGTATTGCTAGAATTAGTGCATAATGACTTGTGTGACTTTCATAGTTCACCTTCTTTCGAAAATAAAAAATACATTGTGAACTTTTATTGATGATTTTTCAAGGTTTTGTTACATATATTTATTATTTACTAAAGATGAAGTACTAGAAAAGTTTAAGATCTTTAAGACTGAAGTAGAACTTTAACTTAATGAAAAAGTTAAAGACTTCGGACGGATAGGGGTGATGAATACTATAATCCTAGCTATTTTAGTTTCATTGGTGCAATTCATGAAACAACGGTCCCATACTCACCTCAAAGTAATGGTATAGCGGAAAGGAAAAATAGGGTTCTAAAAGAAATGGTTAACACCATGCTTTCTAATTCAGGTCTTAATGACGGTTTTTGGGGTAATGCAATTCTACCTACATGTTATATATTAAATCGAGTTCCTAATAAAAGGAATGAGATTTCCCCTTATGAACTTTGATGTAACAAAAAGCCTAATCTCAATTACCTTAAGGTATGGGGTTGTAGGGCAAAGGAAACAATAGGTGAAAAAGGAAGTGATTGCATTTTTATAGGCTATGCGGAACATAGCAAAACCTATAGGTTTTATGTCATTGAGCCTAATGATTGTCTTTATCCATAATGTGTGTATATATATAGTAAATTTGATAATAACGGTAATGGAGTTATTTGCTTATATGTTGATGATATGCTTATTTTTTAGACTGATTTAGAACAAGTGAAAAAGACCAAAGTTTTTCTCTCTTCTAGCTTCTCAGTGAAAGATTTTGGTGAAGCAAATGTTATTCTAGGCAATAGAATAGTGAGAGGTAAAGGGTCAATTTCTTTATCACAAGTAGATGTTATTCTCCTTGCTATAGAGCTGATCAGGGGATACAATAGGAAGGGAATGTCACCTAGATGATGTCTTAAAGTAGACATCAAAAAGGCTTATGATTCAGTGGAGTGACCATTTTTAAGTATTATGCTTGAGGAGCTGGGGTTTCCTAGTAAATTTAGTGCTCGGATAATGGCTTGTGTGCAAAGTGTGAGCTACTCTATTCTAGTTAATGACAAATCATCTACTCCTTTCACTGCTAAGAAGGGACTGAGACAAGGGGACCCTATATCCCCCTTTCTCTTTGCCCTTTGCATGGAGTATTTAAGCAGGTGCTTGGGAGAACTCAAAACCAACCCAGATTTCAATTATCATCCTAATTGTGAAAGACTACAACTTACTCACTTGATGTTTGCAGATGACCTGCTATTATTCTGCAGAGCATACCACAATCTAGTTACTAAGATTTGTAATGCTTTTGAGAAATTCTCTGTTGCTTCAGGGCTTCATGCTAGTTCTGAGAAGAGTAACATATACTTGTCTGGGGTGTCACAAGAAGAAGCAACAAACCTTGCAGAGACCAACAATATGAATTTAGGCACTTTACCTTTTAGGTATCTAGGGAGACCTTTAAGTACAAAAAAACTTACATACTCATAGGGATGGTAATTGGGCGGGACGGGTGCGGAGGATGGTACCCTCACACCCGCATTAAATTCTCATCCCCATCCCCGCCCCACCACCCATTGCGGGGAAAGATTCCATCCCCATCCCTGCCTCACCACCCATTGCAGGGGGAAATTCTAGACCCACCCCCGCCCCACCCCCGCACCCGCGTCATACCCACTTCATCCCCGTAAAAAATCCACCAAAAAATATGCCATAAGCCTATTATAGTTGTCTATTTCACAAATCACAATATAATATAGTAAAAGAAAAGTTAAAATACATTAACAAAGGCAATGTTTTATTACATTTCAAAAGTGTCTTCAAATACGTTAGTAATATATGTATATAAGTAGAATTTTAATAATAAATATGTTGGGCTGGGGTGGGGCGGGGCGGGCGGGGATGGGGCGGGTATAACATAAAATCCACACACGCTCCACCACCCATTGCGGGTACAATTTTAATCCCCATCCCCGCCCCATCCCCGCCAAACCTAGACCCATTCCCGTCCCAATTGGGCGGGGATGGGGGGTCTCCTACTTGACCCGTCCTACTGCCATCCCCTCCTACTCACAATGCAAGCCTTTAATTGAGAGAATCACCTCTAGAGCTCAAGGGGTGGGTTGCAAAGTTGTTGTCCTATGCATGGAGGCTCTAACTGGTGAGGAGTATTCTAAGTAGTATGCAAAACTACCAGGGACATATCTTCCCCTTGCCAAAGAAAGTGATCAAAGTTGTTGAAGCTATTTGTAGAAGATTTGTGTGGACAGGAAATACTATTGATTCAAAAAAAGCTCATGTAGCTTGGAGCAAATTTTATGAGCCTAAATCATGTGGGGCAGGAACTTAATCAACATGGCCACATGGAACAAAGCAGCTATGCCTAAACTTTTATGGGCTATTGCTTTTAAAGCAGATAGGTTGTGGGTTAAATGGGTGTATGCTTATTAAATTAAAAGATTAACCTAATCTACTGTGAATGTTAATAGCAATTCATCCTGGTTGCTAAGGAAGATCATTGACAGTAGAGAAATGTCGAATCCTCTAGGTGGATGGAATGCCATTACTAAAGATGACAAATTCAGTATCAAGCAAACTTACAAGATGCTACAGGGGGAGAATCAAAGGGTCAACTGGAAGAGATTGATATGTAATAACCAGGCAACTCCCAAAAACAAGTTCATTTTATATATGGCTTTACACAATAGACTTGCTACTGCTGATAGACTAAGCAAGTGGAATGTGCCTTGTAGAACAACTTGTAGCCTGTGTGATTATGCTGATGAAAGTACACAACACTTGTTTTTTGCTTGCTCTTATGCAACAACTATATGGAGGAATGTTTGTCATATCATACATTCCATAGACCAGGGTAATACTTTTGACCAAGAGTGCAACAATGCTATTGCTAAAGCAAGGGGTAGTACTAGAATTGCCAGACTCTGTGCTATGTGCTTCACTGAAACGGTTTATGCTGTTTGGAAGCAAAGGAATAGCCAGATTTTTAATGGGAGACTTGTTGATAGCAATCAGGTTGTAAAGGATGTCATTTTTCAGGTTGCTTGTTCTTGTAAAGAAGAAGATAGAAAGTTGTTACTTTACTAAGTTTCTTTGTCGAGGCCTTTGAGCTTTTTTTGCCTTATGTAGAGTCTGTTCTACAGTTGGTAATACCCAGTTTGTAGAGTCTGTTCTACTGTGGGTGTAGTTGTTTTGTTTGGTTGTAACTTTGCCATCTTTTTTTGGTAGTCAATAATAATTTTGAATTGCCAAAAAATAAAGGAAAAATTGACAATAGAGGTTTGAACTTTGGGTGATAATTTTTAAAAGGTCTGAACTATTGATTAACTTTAGGGGGTCTTAACTTTTAGCGGGCCTTAGTGACTTTTTCTGGTGGTAATGGGAGATTTTTGGTGTGAATTGCAAGAAGTATTCGGTTTTTTTTGGTGAGAATTGCGGTGGTGGTGAGAGAAAATGTAGAGAGAGAAATTGGTAGAGTGAGAAAAATGGTAGAGAGAGAAAGTGATGAATGAAATATGGAGGTTGAGTGTGAAAATGAGAAATATGATGAACAGTATATGGGGCGACGTGATTTGCAGTTGACATCAAATCAGTTATTAATTGATGAACAGTAACGGTCAAATCAGTTTCTTTTTAAATCTTTCCCATGTACATTACTCAACTGAGACCCTGTACATTAGTCTTCAGGCCTTTACGAAAAGCCTGCGTTTTATTCAATTTATTTTGCGTTTTGGACAAGGTGTAGGATGCTCATCCTACACCTTGGTCCATAATCTACTAATTGCTAATTTTAAACCCCCAAACATCCTAGACGAAGCCTCGTTTGTTGTATACTTCCTCCGTTCCATAATAAGTGAAACACTTACTATTTTAGAACGTTTCAAAATAAGTGAAACATACCTTAAATGGATAAAAGAAAGTGACAAAATGACAAGAGTGGCCATCACAAACTTGTGTGGTTTGCCTTTCTCTCTCCTACTTTTGATAATAAAAAGGGTATTTTATGACTTTTTGGCTTTTGAAAGTGATGTTTATTAAATCTTGTGCACAATCCCTATGTTTCACTTATTATGGAACGGAGGAAGTATAAAGTATAAACATAAACTCACATGTGTCGAACTTTATAAAAGTAGTACTACTACACAATCTTTCTCTGCTCACTTGAAAAAAAAAAAAAAACAGAGAAGCAACAATGGCATCTTACTCAGACTTCAAATCCCAATCTCGTCTTCCCAAATTTGCTTCCCCAAAACGCTACGACATCCGCCTCAAACCCGACCTTACTACTTGCAAATTCCAGGGCGTCGTTTCAATTGACGTCGATGTCGTTTCACCCACGAAACACCTCGTTCTCAATGCTGCTGATCTTAATGTTGATTCTTCTTCTGTTTCCTTCATACCCAAATCAACTTCCAAGGTAATAGTAATAATAATCATAACAATCTTACTTCAATCAGATTTTTTTTTTTAATTTTTTGTAATGCTTTTATCAATAATTAGGCTAACAAAGGTTTCTTTTTTAAAGGAAATTCGAGCATCTGGGGTTGGATTGATTGAAGAAGATGAGATATTAGTTGTTGAATTTGGGGAGGAGCTTCCTCTTGGAATTGGGGTTTTGAATATATCTTTTCAAGGAACCCTAAATGATCAAATGAAGGGTTTTTACAGAAGGTGAGTTTTGATTTTTTTGTCTAATTGATGTTTAATTGGGGTTTATTATTCGTATTACTGATGTTTAACTCGATTCGAGACGTCTAAGAATCAGTGAGATGGAAAAGAGGAAAAGGTTTGATTAGTTGCCCTGTTGCATGGACTTTTAATTAGGCATATTATGTATCAATTGATCTACATTTAGATTTTTTGTTTAATTTGGAATTGTTTTTTACCATCTTATTGAGTGTTGATTTACTTTGTGGGTTGTTAAAGTTTTGTTCTTTTCTTTTTTGTAATTTAAAATTATGTTTAGTGTATATGAGATCAATGGGGAGAAGAAGAACATGGCAGTTACTCAATTTGAACCAGCAGATGCGCGGCGATGTTTTCCGTGCTGGGATGAACCAGCGGCTAAGGTTTTTGCTTTTTCTTTCTGTTGACATTAGCTTTACAACAATCTAAATCTGTTTTCCTGTGTTACGATATTGCGATAGTCTTATCGTTTGTTTGTTTAGCGGTAATGAATGGTGGTAATGGCGATGAATTTATAGGTAAACTTGTAAGGAAATCTTCACCTAGTTGGGTTTTTTTCTTTTTTAGTAAATTTCCGTAACTACATTACCACTTTAGATGTGGCTTTAAGTGGTAACGGAAATCTGTGAAGAAAATTTAATATTTTGGGGAAGATGCTTAATTGCCATTGGTATTGGTATGAGACTTAGTTTCAAACTACATATAAGTTTATTATAATAACACCATTTATTACAAGCTACAAATTAGCCTGTTAAGTGTTAAGGCTTTTTCTCTGGTCATGACTCATAACTACTTTATGCATGATTTTTGGGTGGTATTAGACAAGCATGAGGATTCAATTAGAGCAAAAATCAGATATAATTCACTGATTATAGCCAGACCTGATACTTGGAGTTGGTTTGTGTCATCAGTATGAATAACGTGTTCAATAGTCCATTGATGATGTAAGTTTTTTCATAGTGTGTTTTGTGTGCCAAGAGCGATATAGATGGGCAGGTAACCACCAAGCTGTTATCTGCAGTCTGATTGACAATTGCTTGTTTTGCTTGGCTAATTTGTGTTTGGCTTCTGGTTTATCATCTTGTCCGTCTCCCTTTTTGTTCAGGCTACATTCAAGATTACCCTAGATGTTCCATCGAATCTTGTAGCACTCTCCAATATGCCTGTCATTGAAGAAAAGAAAGAAGGGGATCTTAAGACGGTTTATTTCGAGGAATCACCAATCATGTCGACATACTTGGTTGCTGTAGTTGTGGGCTTGTTTGATTTTGTGGAAAGTCACGCCTCTGATGGTATCCTAACCTGGCTTCTGCTGCTAGTGTCACCTTTCAATGAATGAATGGAGCATCATAATGACCACATTTTATTATTATCGTACAGGTGTTAAAGTTAGATGCTATTGTCAAGTTGGCAAGTCAGACCAAGGGAAGTTTGCTCTGGAGGTGGCTGTTAAGACTCTTGATTTATATAGAAAGTAACTTGCCTTTACTTTAAAACTAATGATTTTGCATTATATATCTTTCCTTATATATTCTTTTGTTGCGGTATATGATTTACTTTTCTAATTATGAAAGGTATTTTGATGTGCCTTACGCCCTACCCAAATTGGATATGATTGCTATACCTGATTTTGCCGCTGGTGCCATGGAGAATTATGGTTTGGTCACGTATCGTGAAAATGCTTTGCTGTATGATGAGAAGCACTCTGCTGCTGCTAACAAGCAAAGGGTAATTTTGCTTTACTGGAGGAGCACTACAACTTGATTTTATTCACTATTCTACTGGCTGTCACATTCAATAACAAAATTTGCTTTTTTTTTAAGGTTGCTATTGTGGTTGCTCATGAACTGGCTCATCAATGGTTTGGGAATCTCGTGACTATGGAATGGTGGACTCATTTATGGTTGAATGAGGGATTTGCTACATGGGTATTAAACTATACTTCAAAATCATATTTCTGAATTGCACAAAATTTCAGCTAGGAAGTATTCAGATTTTTTAAATATTACTGTTTTTTTTTTTTGAAGGTATCCTACCTAGCAGCTGATGCTTTGTTTCCGGAATGGAAAATTTGGACTCAGTTTCTTGACCAGACTACTGATGGGCTTAGGCTTGATGGTCTTTCGGAATCACATCCTATTGAGGTTTTAGTCCTATTGTTTGCTTGTCTAGGTGCAACATCATGTTGAAATATCCTTATAATGCTAATGTTTCATATTTCCAGGTGGAGATCAATCATGCTAGTGAAATTGATGAAATATTTGATGCCATCAGTTATAGGAAAGGTGCATCTCTCATCAGGATGCTTCAAAGCTATATTGGCGCAGATACATTTCAGGTTTTCTCCTGTTATGTCAACTTCCACTATAATTTCACAATTTCCTGCAGGCTCTTGACTTCTCGTTTCTGCTCTCTTGTTGAAACTGAATCTTCTTTCCAGCTGTATCTCAAATGCAGTTCACATTGATTTGCCTTGGGCCGTTTATATTCCAGAATCTGACTTCTTAAGTATATAATACTTCCTCTGTTTCTAAATAAGTGCAACATTTCTTGTTTTCACGTTTGCCAATGCATTATTTTAACCATTAATATCTTCAATTATCAATAAGTAAAAATTATAAAAAGTTGATATCAAAAAAATTCACATTCAGACGAATCTAACAAGATCCCACATGACTATGTTTTTCCTAAAATGTAAATCACCAAAGCTAATTAAAGTTCAATATGTGAATAGTAAACACTATGCAAATGCTGCACTTATTTAGAAACGGAGGAAGTATAAGTTTTTACTACTATCATTGTTTCGTCTATCAGGGTCTTCAAAATAGTATAGGATTCCATTTATCAGCTAGGAATGATCTATCTTTATTCGTAAATGCTCCCAATGGACATTCTTCCATTCTAGTGTGTGATTTCAGCTGCAAAAATAACTGATTTAAATGAAACTAAGAATTTTGTTGGTGATTACATGGTCTTCCTATGTCAGTTGCAGGATTGAAATATCACCCTACAAGCTATGTGCAGTTTACTGTGATATTATGCAAGCACCTTTGTGGCGTTTCTGCATTAAAAGTTTCTTTTGTCTCCCTAACCTGGCTGCTTTAATAAATAGACACCGTGATATGCCTTTTTTGTAATATTCTTTCTCGTTTTTGTATATATATTTTTCTAATGTTCAACTTAATTGCTGCTACCAGAGAGCTTTGGCATGCTATATAAAGAAATATGCTTGCTCAAATGCAAAGACAGAAGACTTATGGGCTGTTCTTGAGGAGGTATCCATTGAACCAGTGAAGGAACTAATGAATTCATGGACTCAGCAAAAAGGGTATCCTGTTGTATCCGTGAAGATGATTGACCAAAAGCTGGAGCTAGAACAGGTACATTGCACTTGATTGAATCTCTCTTAGCTACACGTAATGACGTAAACTTTCTTTCGTTAACTTGATGTGATCGTTTACTATTGATAGTTTTTCTCACATTTGCTTAGGATCTAACTTTGTGCAATGGATCCAGTCACTCTTTTTGTTGAGTGGTTCCCCAGGTGATAGCCAATGGATTGTCCCAATCACATTATGTTGCGGATCCTACGATAATCGCCGTAGTTACCTCCTGAAAGAGAAGTCTGGAAGTCTTGATATTAAAGAGTCTGCTTGGTTTAAGCTTAATGTGGACCAAACAGGGTTTTATAGAGTGAAATATGATGAAGAACTTGAAGCTAGACTTCGACATGCTATAGAGAGTAGCCAATTATCTGCAACAGATAGATTTGGTAAGAGGACTTTGTCTACGCATCTTATATTAATAATTTACATCTCTCTTTCAATCATTGAAGTCGCTGATTGATTGATAATTGCATATCTCACTAACAGGTGTTTTGGATGATTCATTTGCCCTGTGTACGAGTGGTCAGCAATCTATGACTACTTTATTGACTTTGATGGCATCATTCAGAGAGGAAACTGAATATACTGTTCTTTCCAATTTGATAAATGTAATTACACCTTTACTTCTGATTGAAGCAACTTAATTGTGCGAATTGCTGATTTTGTTTTTCTCTGTCCATAGATTAGCTACAAAATTATGAGGATAGTTGCTGACGCTACACCTGATTTGGTTGATAACCTTAAAAAATTCTTAATCAGCCTTTTTGAGTATCCGGCAAGGTGAGTATCTTCTATATGAGTATATTCATCTAAGCATAGGTAACAATGGTTGTGTTTATGACAATTTGGTTGATGTAAATGGTTGGAACTTTCAAATCAAAATTTATAGTCTTATATTTATATTTATTTTGGGGATCAGCATCTTAGAATTTTAGGATGTAAGCAATTCTATCTAAGTGACCTTAAAAAGTTGTTCATCTGGGTTCCTGTTAGCTCTTCCTTATGATTGATCCTTAAGAAGTCCCAGAGACAGTATAGACTGTATTCTTCTCTAACAGTGACATTTTTGGTAGGGTAGAGAATAATAGTAAAGGTGGAAACAGAGAACTAAAATGGTGTATAGCTGTGTAGAGTTTTGAGTAATCATTGTATTCTTGTTTGGAAATGGTTGGGAGTTGAACCAAGAAGACAGCAACGGGAATGAGAGGAAAGTGCTGTAGTGCAATAATAGACATTGACTTAATTTTAGTGGTAGACGAGAGAGCGTAAGGCATTTCCTTATTCCCACCAAGTTTGCGCTTTAGGAGCTTAGGACTTGTGTTTGAGTAACAAATTAACCATTCTACCTTGTACCAGTTAGTATAGAGCTATCTAAAGAAACATTGATGCATTACTGAGAAGGAAAAAAAGGAGCTTCCTGTTTCTCTGTGTTTATATGGATAATAACTCCTTTTTGAACTCAATATGGAGCAACTAATGTAAAACTTTGTGAGCGGATTCTTCTGTGGTGCCGTTATCCTGACGTGCCAATGGCTTCTCTTTGATTAGAGCCTGTTAAAGTTGGCATAGTCTGTATAATATGGCCGTGACAATGGATATGTATAAAACTTCACTACTTGGGGACATTTTAACACTGTTATTTTTCGGAATAAGCATCTATTGTCCACTTCTTATTTATCGACAGAGTCTCTAGCACTGTCGACTGTTTATATACCAATGTGGCAAGGGGGTGCTTTTTTTTCTAGACCACCCTGGTTAATCTAGTTAAGCAACCATATGTTAGAATATTCTTTCTTATTGAAACACTTGGCTGAAGATCATCTTTGTGTGGGCATAGAGTGCACAAGGTTGTTGAGGGATAGTTCGAGATGGATTGTGAACCTATTTGTTTTCTGTCAAGATGTCTGCCTATCTACTTATCTTTTGTTTGCATTTCTTATGTCATGCTTGCTTAAATTGAACCCATCAATGCTTGGGGATCTAGGAGAAGCTTGTGCTAAGATCTGACTTAAATTCTCACCAAATAAGCAAACAACAGTAAAAGAAAGCTAGAATTTAGGCACACCCAAATAGTAGTTGTATTGATGATCAGAGTAACCAACAATTACAATCCTATCACTTTAGAGAGGTGAAGTTTCTCTCCCACTAAATGACCTTGCTCAATTTCTGGATAGATTTCTCTCCTTCCCAGTTGGCTATTTATTACAAGATATTTACTCATGAGTGGACCCTAGTGGCCTAACAAGGTGACAGGTGGCATAACAGCCTAACCACTCCCTGCCATAATATTCCCCCTGGCTCACAGTATATCCCCCCTCCCCCCTTGGTGATCTCAGCAGTAGATAAGTGCTCTCACTTATCATCGACAGCCTTTTTCCTTCTCCTGCTATAAGTATAGTAGATGGGAGGTTTGGGCTGGGCCTTAGCAGCTTGATTTTGACTCTGAATTTGTCATTGTAGCTTTTCTTATTCACTTCTTGATCATTGTTATTCAAAAAAATGCAGGAGACTTGGCTGGGAGTCTACGCCAGGTGAGAGTCACTTAGATGCCATGTTGAGAGGGGAGCTATTGACTGTGCTTGCTCAGCTTGGGCACGAAAGTACCCTGAACGAAGCAAGTAGGCGTTTTGATGCATTTTGTGCTGACAGGGACTCACCACTTCTACCACCTGATACCAGAAAGGTATTGTAATACATAAACTGGCTTCTCCCCATACATGCATACATACCTGACATAAACCACGCATACACTTGTGTGTATTTTCTTTGTGACTCCTGTAATATACGTCTCGTGGTCCAATCTTTAATTATACTGGATACTTATTTCACTGAGAGACCCTTTACACTAGTTGGATCATTCTGAAAAATAATATAAGGGAGTACTCCCAACATATTATGTGTGACTATTATTTCTGGATGAATGGAGAATACCAAATAACTAATATTTTTGAGTGAACTCCAAAAAAAACAACTTATGAGGTTGTGACACTTTGTGTCTTTGTTTAACATCATGTGTTGCGCTACTTGAAATCCATTTAAGCGGAATTATGCCACCTAAGATGCCTTGGAAGTTGTAATCAATTAAAAAATGAATCTTTTAAATAGGACAAAGATGATAATGCATATTAAGTTTGTAATACTAAATCAGCTTACCTCTCGCATACATGAGATGAATTATAACGTCTGTGTTGAATCTTATCAATATTTTATATTTTATAGGAAAATTTGTCAGAAACAACCCTTTTAATACAACTTTTTGCGAGAAACAACCTTTTAAAAAAAAATCTGGCAAAAGAACTTAAGAAGAAAATATTTTGCGAGCAATAACCTCGACCCATTTTTCGGCATTGACCAAGTATTTTTCAGTGTTGACTTGTTAAAACCAAACATGTGGAGTGCACGTGAACTACATCTCTTATGTTTCAACCCTATTTTTCGAAATTGACCAAGTATTTTCCGATGTTGACTTCATCAGTATATGAAGGGAAATCGAATTGAAACATAAGAAATGTCTGTTACGTGCCTTGCCATGTTTGGTTTTAGTGAATCAAAGCCGCAAAATACTTGGTCAATGTCCGGAAAATGGGTCAAGGTCTTATTTTGCCAGATTTTAAAAGGTTGTTTCTCGCAAAAACTTGTATTTAAAAGGTTGTTTCTGACAAATTTTCCTATTTAATATTATTGAATCTGTTTTGTAAGCCATTCTAAAACCAGATCCATTTATGTTCCCTCTATTTTTCGTCGCTTACTCACTGGTGTTTTCATATGGTCCAAGGCTGGTTCAAAAACAAAAGAACGATTGAATGGTGGGTGGCTCATGCCTTTAAAAAGAAAGGCTGTAGTTTTAGTTGGTGGGTCTCATCATGTCTTTGAAAGGCAGAGATAACATTAGGTAAACCTTAAAAAATATCCCACAACAGCCGAAAGGGGAAGTGAGTAAACTGAAAAAACAAAGAATGTTATCTATGAATTAAGCTTGATTGAGCTAGCATAAAAAATTTGGGACGTTGCCACTACAAATTATAGTTGTTCTCTCCGCGAGGTAAAGTACTATCTGATATAAATTAGAGTAATTGTCCAACTTCTTTTTTTGTAAGGTTAAATTCTATCCAAATAAAAACTGCTCGAGGTTCATTTGATGTTCTTAGAGGGATTGTCTCTGTCACCAAGCCAATGGACTTCCAACTATAAACGCTCACCTATATATTGTGTATCAGACAAAACATCTTGATGTAGAACCTTGTTAGATTCATATAGATTTGTATCTTAAACAGCTGGAAAACCGATCTTCGAGATTGGAATCACCTTAGAGTGAAGTTCTTGAGCAGATCCTTCTAATCACTTTGGAAAAGTGAACAAGGGAGGGTGTTCAGAGTTTGGTCTAAACTGCACCAAACCTCAAACTGAACCATTTTTTTGCGGGTTTTTTGGTTTGGTTTGTGGGTTCAAATGTCCACAAACTTTTTGTAGAGCCCACAACCAAAAGTGAAGAAAAATTAAGGGGTGAGCAAATATGAAAAGAGATAGAAGCACAATGAAAACCTATTCCCTAGGTCTTGTCCATATATGGCGCCTATCACCTGACTCCACATGGGTGTTTCCCTGCTCTCTACTACTTGTGCTTCTGCTTCTGCTTCGAGTCAGGTTGTTGAAATGATGCTCCTTGCCTTGTCTTCTCTTAAATATGCAATCATGTTTGTTCCAATAATCAATTAATGTGTCCATGGTCACTTTTGTTCTTCTGTGCCGCATCTGCTTCAATTTAGGCATCTGAAGTTCGAGATGTTGTCTAGTGCTCAGAAGATATCCTGTCTTCCACATAGCTGACCTTGCTCATACTCACATTTTGCTTAATCGCTGATCCTTGTAGTAAATAGTTTTCAAGTACTGATTCTCATAATGTTCACCTATTCAAAAATTATGCAGGCTACATATACTGCGGTGATGCAGAAAGTTAATGCATCAAATAGATCTGCTTTTGAAGCTCTTTTGAAAGTATATAGAGAAACTGATCTGAGCCAGGAGAAGGGGCGTATTATAGGTAACAATATCACCTATATGTCATTTGATAATCCTGAGGCTGCTAAACTCATAATTTGTTTTCTGCAATTTTTCTTCTTTGGCGACTTATAGGTTCATTGGCATCATGTCCAGACCCAGATATTGTACTTGAAGTTCTCAACTTTTTGTTATCTTCTGAGGTAAGCTTAACCTACTGAATGTTTTGATGTCCAAATTAGAAAACAATGCAATAACTTGTGTTGGAAATATTTATATTAAAGGTCCGGAGTCAAGATGCTATCTTTGGACTCTCAGTGAGCAAGGAAGGGCGTGAAACTGCTTGGATATGGCTTCAGGTAGATCTTCTATGTACTAAAAGATACCTTAATTCTTTGCAAAATGTTGGATGGATTGATTTATACTTTATAGTTTGTTTGTTTTTTGAGGGGAGATTTATAGTTTTTTTTTTTAGGGTAGATTTGTGGTTTGTTTTGTTTAAATATATAGACTGGTGACTGTGAACGAACAACTTCATCTAGACAGCCTTGATAAGTTGTGTTATTTGTTTACGTTCGGTTTAGCTAAACTTTCTTTCTCGGTACTGCTTACAGGACAAGTGGGATTACATTTCAAAAACATGGGGCTCTGGCTATTTAATCACTCGTTTTATCAGTACAATTGTGTCACCAGTACGTCTCTTTCTCTCCTCATTCCCTCTCTATTCTCATTCTTTGTGCTGACAAGGTTTTCATTGGCATTCCTTAGTTTTCCACAACTGAAAAGGCAAAGGAAATCGAGGAGTTCTTTGCAAGTCGAATGAAGCCTACAATTGCAAGAACCTTGAGGCAGAGTCTCGAAAGGGTTCAAATCAATGCAAGGTGGGTTCAGGCTGTTCAGAAGGACAACCGTCTTGCACAACTTGTCCAGGATATGTGTTCATAGAATATGATAGGATCCATGGAAAAGTTTCTCAGAAGAAACGCGCAGTGAATAACCCAAGAATAAAGCTCAAATTGCTGCGTAATTGATAATATACAGGCTTGAGCTTGTTTGACCAACATGGCTTTGATGTTGATCTCTGGAGTGCCGCCTGTTTGTTTTTCTAGTTGGGAGTTTTTTCTCCAATATGGAGTTTGATCATTAGAGTTAGAATTTCGCAAATGTACCATAAATCCTGTCTTTTATTAATGTTGCAGACTTCTGGTCTTTTATGATATCACTACATCAGTTATATTAGATTAACATATCATTATATAGTGCACAACTTGTATAAAGGAGCATAAAATATTGGGAAAGAAAGAGACCCAACAATGTTCAATTACCGAATGTCACATGACTCACATCATACGTATATGCTAGACTGCGGACTGCAGATCTATTAGCAAGGCCATGAGCTAAGATCTTGCTGCATCTGGCAATACATGTAAGTTTGTAACACCAAACTGCATGCATGCATGCATGCATGCATTTAATTTGAGCCAATGAATGATGATGGGTTATTGAAGGCAGATTTGTATCGACTCATTATGCATGTAGCCTGTAGGCTATGTTAGGCAATGATGATGATGATGATGATGATGATGATGATGAGGTATAGGAGTCGAGCTGTGCACGCATAATAAGCTTGTTCTGATGATCAGCTGATGGATAACATGAAAATACTTTCCTATAATGAGAGATTTATTCATTTCCAATTTTGTATTGGGCAATTTTTTCTTTGTGTACATCTAGCAACTCCCCTAGATATATTAATAAACAAACGAAGCTTTTGTTTGCAGCATTAATCACCTCTACAGACATAGTTGTTTCCTCTATCTATACTCTAACCACACTAATACATTACAGGTTTCAAAATGTTGGATACAACCATTTCATAGACTATATGAGTTCATTCACGAACTTGTGACTTGCATTGAAATCAAATTCTCGTTTTAAATACTTAATTGCAGGGGGTATATTGATGAAACTATAACTCAAAAATCCATATCCTCCAAGTTTAGCGTATATAATGCAACACTAACAATATTCATATATTTAGCTCAACCGGGTTTATCTTCATTGATATCTTTAACAAAGTGTAATAATGTAAGATATTAGAATTGTCGCAATGTATATTTTCAAAATACAAATTTCTTAGGATTTTAGAAAAGGGTTAAAGCTGCATATTACGGAGCATGAACGTCAAAACACTAAAAGCTACTGCAAAAGCTGTTGCTGAACAGGCCCATAGTCGTCTCCTCTATCTGTACTCTCAACCACACTAGTACATTACAGGTTTAAAATGTTGGATATAACCATTTCATAGGTTACGAGTTCGTTGACGAACTTGTGACTTGCATTCAAATCCAATTCTCGTTTCAAATACTTAACTAGTTTTTACTGTTTAGGTCCGGACACGCCTCAAGTAATTATATATTTCGTATATTCAATTGGATTTTTCCTTACTATCGTGTAAGATGTTGAACTTGTCGTAATGTATATTTTCAGAATAACAACCTTCTCATAATTTTATTTTAACCAAAAAAAAAAAATTCCAGAAACTACTATAAAATGAATTACATCAATTATATATATTTAATCAAAAGAAAATACACCAACAAATCTCAAATGATGCTTCTTTTGTGGCTGTAGGTGTATAACTTACTAATAAAATTCAATCTGGAAGTTCATTATGATGAACTCTAATTGGTAGGACTTTAACTTGTAGTTTCTCGAGAAACAATTCATTAGTTTTCATGAACATATTGATAAAACTCAATTTGAAGGTCATTTTGATGAATTAAATTCTTAACTCGTAAATTCATCAATGAGCTTCAAATTGGGGGTAGCAAACCAGGAGCAAAATATAATTTGTCCAGAAAGATGGATAATTGACATATAGTATTTCTATCACTTTGTGCAAAATGATAGTATTTTGAAAGCAGTTCACGCTAGTGAATACAAAAATGTTACCTCAGATGTCATACATTACATATCCAGTAAATTAGAAGCTGAGTTTATACTTCTAAGTTTTCATAATTTGTTACAAATGTTATACAGTTCGTTTCTAGTCTCCCCACAAAGTTCAAAACAGCGACCAGAAACTGCCACTAGAGAAGGCATTTTACTAATCCCTACACTAGCCAACCTGGGCAGCCAGGACCAAATTCTACAGACTCATGAATTTCTAACCAACTAGCCAAAAACATAACTGAGGAAACTAAAAAAAAAAAAAAAGGATATATAAAAAGATGAAGAAAGAGGGATCAAAAGTCCCTATTACACAAACCCCTTCTAACATTAGATTCCACTTCGGCCAAGCCTACCCCGCGTCGGGCTCTACCTGATGTTTCTCAATGCTGTACACTTGAATATTTATGACGATGGAGCTGCAGAACACTCAGAAGCCAAATCATAAAAAGCATCACATTTTGGTAAAGCCCCATATTTATGCCACAAACTCTACAAGAACGCCATGTTTCTCTTCTCTCATTTTCTTCACGGGGACATGCAATCGTCTGTTGTCGAAAGCATCTGTACATCCATTTCGTCTGCATGCTTTGCTGAATAATCAATCCCATTTTCATCTGTAAACATCATGGTAAATTAGCACAGAACAAAAAATTGAAACAAAGTAAATCCATGGAAGCAGAGTTTGGGTTGATAGTTATCAGGAAGAAGAATTATTACTGAACATAGAATCCAGAGACGGCCGTTTAGGCGAAGTGCTCCCTTTTCGATCTGCAATATCAAAGCAAGTGATGAGAAGACACAGAGATAAGCTTTTCATTATTAGAGGAAGATACGGGCTATTTAAATAAATTAGGCCAAATAATCCCTCTAATCCTCTCACATGCTCCACCAAAGAGGCCGATATGGAAGCTTACCAGAGAAGAATAAGAACAGTTACAAATTTTTATAACTAATTACATTAACCATAGCCCTCCAATCTCTATAGTTAACAGTTAATACCCTCTTGTCCTTTTTAAATTAGATTTATTGCCTATCTACCTCACCCTCTCTCTCTCTCTCTCTCTCTCTCTCTCTCTCTCTCTCTCTCTCTCTCTCTCTCTCTCTCTCTCTCTCTCTCACACACACACACACACACACACACACACTTAGTCTTTCTTACCCCCTCATCTCAGCCCCTTAGTTAGTCTTTCTTTCCCCCTTCCGCCACATCTCCCTTTCCCTCTCCATAACATGTCCTATTTCCGCAAAAAATGGTAATATATTCTCGAATTGTTCTCACACATTGCTTAAGCCTGATGGTAACTCAGTTATACAAATTATTACACCTGCTTGAAAAGGTTTGTACATTCAGTATAAACGACATGAATGTTGAATTAAGAAAACTTAACCCATATCTATTGGAAAAGGAACATTTCTGAGAGTAGACCTTTTATATACAACTTTTTTTAACTTTTCTGGCAACTGAAGACCTTAAAACAAATTAGTTTGCAAGAAACAACCTTAAGCCAATTTTAGACTTTTGATCAAACTTTTATTGGACAATGAATGCACAAATTAGGAAAGCTTCATGCTTACAGATTTAGTTGATTGTTCAATAAATTTTTTCAATGATGCCTACAAGTCGCTTAAGGTTATTTCTCACAAATAATATACTACTTAAGTTGACAGAAAAAATATAAAAGGTTGTTCCTCACAAAATGTGACATAAAAGGTCTATTCTGACATTTTCTATCAAAATATTTTAGCATCAGAGTCAGAGAAGAGTGGAGATACCAAATGAATGATGTAGCCCTTTAACAGCGTCAAAATTCTTGTACGTATAGCCAACAAAACTTAAATCTTTTGACGTCAGCATCTGCAATAGAGTTGGGAGAATAATTTAACAAAGATAATAAGTATAGCACCTCATGGAACCAGATTAGAGGGGAAAAACACATAAAAACGAAAAATAAGGAGTGAAAAAAGAACAAGGGTATTGCTAGGAATGGCAACAGGGGGATCAGGTGAGATTTTACAAACTATTATCCGACCCACTTTTATTGGATTCGGACTCGGATTTCATTCATCAGAATTATGTTGCCTAGGGTCGGATTGAATCAGATTCGGGCTATTTTATCTCTTAAAATCACATGATAATAAAACTATAATATAGATTACTTGTTTTAAAATAATATTAACATAATTGTCTTATTCTAATACAAAATTAGTCTATGAGATAATAAGGTGACATTAGCACTCAAACCGGGTCTTATTTGTCGGGTTATATCTAGATTCTAGGCTCCACCTCCTAAAGGATTCGAATCAGATTTTCACAATTTCAGGATTTATTATGGTCAAATCAAGTCGGACTTGGATCAGATATGGAGTGAATTGCCATCCCTAGACTGTTCAAAACAAGAGGCATTCCTACTATAACTCCATTAGACACCAAGTGAGCAGAGAGAGCAACAGTCACACTCATAAATCCCACCTGATCCCAATAAAGTGCATACACTCGCCAAATTTCAACTATTGTTACAAGAAAAACCGGCTGCATAATGCAAAAAAAAAAAAAAAAAATCTTTTATTATTTCTGGTGGATGGAGACTCCTTTTCCTATATTACAGTTCTTCATAATATTAATAATTAAATTACCACCCAAGAATGCCAGAAGAACTGAAGAAATGTCTCAGCAATCAGATTCAAGTTTTACCATGTGATGGAACAGATTAAAAAGTTGGTACCTGTAGTCAATATTTGTCATTATCTCAGCTTAAGAATTACAATTGACCAAGTGTCAACTAACTGTCATTGATATTTTAATTGCTGTAATGAGTATATAACGCTCTTAACTTTCTTCTCTACAAATACAAGCATAAAGCTCGAACTCTGATTTCCCCAAACATGTCTAGTCACATTTCATGGGATGACCATAGATACCTCATGAGAAGCACTACGGTGATTGCATAATGCACAGTATACTATTCTAACCATCAAATCCTAACTTCCCATATACTTCTGCCAACAACCATCATATTTAATTTTTCTAGAGTTTGAAGGGTGCTAGGTGTGTTTTGATGTGCTCCCTCTGTCCAAAAGTGGCTACTTCCAAAACTTGTTATTATATGATATTGAAAGCTATATCACTTAACACTAGTCTCAATGCCTAAGATGCATGTATCTCCCTTCTCCTTTCTCCCCCTTCTGCGTATATGCTCCAAGTTTCTCTATACTGTGGTATTTTCTCACCAGTCAACTAGAATATATTACTTTACCACCTTCCAGTACTCTTGGAAGATGCTTGGCTACTATTTTTCAGTTGTCTTTCTTTAGTTACTTCCCTTCACCAAAGAAATCCTCTTCACACGTGTTGTAGAAGACAACAGGTCTAAGTTTTCAACTCAGGAGGCTGCATAAATCCGTGCAAAAAGGCAACACCCGAAAGGTCAAAAATGGATAGTTGCTATTGTTGTACCGAGAATGTCAGGAGGAAATTCACCAACAAAATGCTCTTTTTTTCTTTTATCCAATTTATTTAGTGAGAACATCATATAATGCTGTCGCTGAGTAAGCTAACCTTTCTTGAGGGGCCTGATCCAGATCTCGATGGTGTTGGAGGGTTTGCCTGAACATATCAAGCAGCAGTAAGCATATTTATTATAGTAACCACACTATGAAGAAGACAGGATATAACCACTTCAAATCCTAGGAAAATAAGGCCTCATGTATGTAAAACTAGTAAACTCAATGCAAATTTCAGTATTTCACTGCTCTCACATATGCAGAAATAAAATTAAATTCAAATAGATTCCGTACAACATCTATAAATGTTGTATTGGGCTGAGCGGCTGACACCCTCTTGGTGTTCCTCTTAATGTAATGTACTACCTATTAATGATATACTACCTATTATTATCCCTCCGCCCTCACGTAATAGGCCACATTATTATCTTGCTATTTCATATAACACGCCACTTTCAAAATTAGCAAATTAAAATTTCAACTTTCTAATATTGCCCTCAATGACACCCTCAACTGAAATTCTGAGTAAATACTACATATAATGCTTTCTCGGGTTTTTTCTCAGATAAACTTGCAGGTCTCTTCTCAAGAACATTGCAACATCTTAGTAACCCTTCGAACAATCACAATGCCCATAACTTTTTTCTGACAATTTAATAACAAAGGCTTTGTCAGAATCACATATTCTGCACAATCTCAAAAGATATTTTACGCACGAAGTTTCTTTGAGGCGAGATAGCTATAAAGTGAAAGAAACAATTTTTTTTGTCAAAATAATGAAAAGAACTGAAATGGCAAAACCAGGTTCTTGGCGTACCTCATCGAATTTCATGAAGTTCTGAGTATCCAGTTCCCCATTAACTTGTGGCACAAAGGCTGCCTCCATCTCATACAACTTATCCCACTCAATATCATTAAACCAAGCATGTGCCTGATAAAGCTTATTAGATTCAGAAAATAACAGAAGTAATAGCCAAAGAAAAGAAATTGGCTAGACTGCAATCCATATCACACCTTAATTTGCTCAGCCCCTCCAGTGCCTAATCGATGTTCTACATCACAAAGCAGCCTACAGATGAGATCCTTTGCCTCAAGTGTCAACTTCGCATCCTCTGGAAATTTGAGGTAGTGCCTCCAGTGAACAATCTAAAACACATTTAGAGAGCTTTCATTATTTACAAAGATGCATGTGTCAATCATAAGATCTCAGGTGACAATGAGTTTCCTATATGACATTATCTGCTTGCATGAGTAGTAAAATGTATCAATCGTATGATCCCACATGACAATGAATTTCCTATATGCCCTTATTTTACTTTTCTCTCTGTGAAGCAGATGACAGCGAATTCCCTAAATGACATTGTCTGCCTGCATGAGTGGTTCAACATCCCATGAACTTAAACATGCATTTAGAATTTTCCAGGAATTCAGCACATCAAAAAAAGCATTATAGGAGCTAGTCAACAATGATCTATTGATCATTCGACAAATCAAACAAGAGTAAAGCACGTACCTTTCTGCATGTTGTTATTGGATCATCCGAGTAAAAAGGAGGATAACCAACTAGCATCTCGTACATGATTGCACCCAATGACCACCTGCATACAACAGATAAGCATAAAGGACAAGAACAAGAGTAATCTAAATAAACCTTCATCTGCTCACACTCCACTAACTAAATAAAGCATTTCACAGGTATACTTTACAGAAATAATCAAAAGTTTGACCATTATTCATCATTAAGAAGCTCGATATATCTGACCCCTTTCCTCTGCTACCCCCTACATATATCGGATATTTTAGGAAGTGAACATTGTTTTTAGTGGCAGGGTCCGGCGAAAGAATAGGAAAGGTACACTCCTTCCTTTTTTTACTTGCTACATTTTACATAAAACGAGAGTATCAGCTTTAATATAATATGCAGTTGGTCATGCAGCACATTCCTAACACGAAGAATTTGTTACGATATCTGAATCATCTCAACGATCATACACTCATGATAAAAATTCTAATGTAAAATTATGCAGAAACTTTAAAATACAATAGCCACCACCAAGCATGGATGCCACCTAGGCAAGGGTATGAACCTCCTTTCAGAGAACTAGAAATTTACATAACCTTATCCACAAGACTGCAAGTATCCAAGAATAGTAAGAGACATTACATTTGAAGGACCTTACAAAGACAATACTAAGGTGGCAGTAGATTTATCACTACACTTATTACTTATTATGAAGACTTGAGAATCACGTTTAAGAAGACAACATGACAAAGTACTGAGAGTTGAGACTTGAGAAACCAGGGCTAAAATCAAGCATTTACTAGCCATAAGGGCCATAACAATGCTTCTCAACACATTGATTCCCACATGAATTCCACAATTAAAATTCTATTCTTAGTGAAGGATAATGATTAAATCCTATAGCAACTAAGTTAAGCATTTTTAAATGCAAGATATAAAGGATAAAGCATACCAGTCACACTCCATGCCGTATCCTTTCTTCAGTAAAACTTCAGGAGCAATATAGTCAGGTGTACCCACAGTGGAAAATGCCTGTTGAATAAAAAGGGGTAAGAAGCTAGCATCAATTTGCAAGGCAAAGGTCATTTCTAATCTCGACTATGCTTAAAAATGTGACAGTAGCATGTAATCTCAGTCACTCGGATCAGATCCAGTAATTTACAACAGCATCTGCCTTTACATTTTAGATGCAACAAACACAGTAATACCATTAAGACTGGTTGTCTTACATGGCAAAGAAAACCCATTCATCAAAATCGAGTTATGAAAACCATTAAGCACAAACATCTGCTTCACAGAGAGAAAAGTAAAGACTTAAGGAGGGCAGTGGGTATGACCCTATTAAATAATCAGTTTCATGCCATCTTTTCCAAATATAAAAGCTCCTCACAATTTAACACTAACCTTTGGAACCCAAAAACATTAAGATATTCATGAGTCCTAACGAGATAAAGCATGCTCAAGCACCCTTTTTCAATAAAATACAACTCTAGTATACTGGTCACTGTTAGAGTTATAACTGAGTAGCAGGTGCATCAGCTCAAGAAGCTCATATAGTCAGGAGGAACAATAATATTTTTTAGAAGATCCATAAGATCTCTTTACAGGCACGAGTTTTACTGCATTTGAATTTTGACCCTTTATTTACTAGTTACAGAAAATCGGTTACATTTATAATTAATATATGCAAAGTTACTCCTCAAGCATCTGACACTTGTCCCTAGAATAAAGATACAAATAGCTTACCAACTTTCTCCTGTTCCTTTGCCAGTGCTGAAGTTGCTCACGAGCACTTCTCCAACCACAACCATTACCAGCATCAGGAAGAGAAGCATCCACATCCATTGGTTCTCTAGAAACATCCTCTAAGGACTCATTCTCCTTGATGGTAGACAATGTTGCACAATCAAGAGGTTTACAAAGGCCAAAATCTGAAAGTTTCATATGGCCATTCTTGTCCAGAAGTAGATTGTCTGGTTTAATGTCCCTGGTAAAGAGATCGCAAAATCAAATTTGGCAGCACAAATTGATGAAGGATACAAACATCAAAATCAATATCGGATGATGATGATGAATTATAATTTTTTTTTTCATTTCAGACAATGAGACGTTACAAACCTGTGAATATAATTATGTTTGTGAATAGATTCTATTGCCAAGACACTCTGCGCAATGTAAAATTTTGCGACTTTTTCAGTTAAGATATCCTCCCTCATCAAAAGGGTCATCATGTCACCACCAGGCAGATATTCCATGATCAGATACAGATATTCAGCATCTTGAAAGGAGTAATAAAGCTTAACGATGCAGTGACTATCAACTTCCGCAAGCAAGTTCCTTTCTGCTCTAACATGTTCCACCTAAGAGGAAAGAAGAATTTCAGATGAAAAACTTTTCTACCAGGTCATTGTGTGAGAATTTGCACTGTATGCCAATTAGTATTCAACGTCAGAAAAAGAAACAGAGTTATACTACAAGTGACGTACAATATGTAATGACAGGCCAAAGAAAATTTATATTCTTAAGATAAATGGATACTCCCTCCGTCCACAATTATACTTCTTGTCTGGTTAAGTTCATATAAACATTGAAACAAATCCAACAAAGGTCTCAGATGATTAATTTTCTCATATATATGTCTGAAGTGTATAGATGTGAACAACTACGATCAAAGTTCTTTGATATCAAAACAAAGCTAACAGAATGTTTATTTGTGAACGCTATCTTTTTGAGAGGTGAAACCATCTTTATTCTTTAATGAGACACGGGCATAATCAGTAAGAGAACAGAACAAAGATGAGATACAAGGATGTATTACATCCCAGTAAATGAAACTGATTTCTATTCCATAATCTACAGTCCAGACAAAACATTTGGGGGCTCTATAGACAAGGATCAGTAACCTAATAAAAGAAACCAAACAGGTGAATGATCAGACAAGTGGTAAAAGCCATAATCTTTTATTTTCATTGTCATTAGATCATCATGATTATCAAAATTCTCAATAACTCCTATTACAGACAAAAGAAGATGTTATTCTGATCACTTCAGAATTGCAGAGCAAAAGAAAAGGTCACCAGACCTCTGTTCAAGACATTAGTATCTTTCTAAAGGAGACTATGAACAAAAAAAATAATAAATGTGCATATCTAATTGAAGTTTTAATTAGGCCTAGTAGTATGCATGGTGTCAAAACAAGGCCGCACCGTATCCGGTGTCGTAAAGATTTTCAAATCTACCGATCCGATACTACCCGCATCATAGAGGTGTATAAGAACCGTGTTATAGGCGGGTTAAAGGGATATCTCATGGTTTGAGACGATATTTGGCGGTATGAGACCCGCATCATTCCCGTGTTACCGTGATCATGACTGAAACCGCATTTTCGAACTATGGTAGTATGGTATTCACAACAAGAACCAAGTATTCAATTCAAAGATGCATTACAAACAGCATTTGTTCACAATTTATCATCACACTTCACAGATCAATGAAACTGCCAAGAAAGTCTTCACAATAAGCTTGAAGGACTTGCATCAACAATTAAAATTTGTAGAGAAGAAAGTTACCTGTCCTCGGCTAAGCATTTCGGATTTCTTCAGTTTTTTCATGGCATATATATTCCCAGATTTTTTTTCTCGGCATAGTTGAACCTGCGAAATGAGAACTCAAAGCGGTATGAATAATGTAATGACAGCAGAGACACTCCTCTAGCCGTAAGCATATAGAAACTCATTGAGTGGGCAACAATGAAGAGGAGGGATATCAATAGATAAAAGTATATAATGCATGTAGGAATCAAACAAGAAAAAAAGTCAGTTCACTCAAGACAACAGAATATCGAGCTATTGCAAATGTCTCAAAATAAGATCTGCTTAACAACCTATCCACTTCAGCAATGTACTGCAAAAAAAGTATGACCTCAAAATACTAATCTTTTTTTTTTTTTTGGAAGGGGAGGGGAAAGTGAAGAAGGCACTGTATCAGAAAGATCACAATGCAGTGTCACCTGTGTGGAAAAGGACGAGGCACAAATACTCAAAGACAGCAGGGTATTAAGCATACAGTCATACACAACAGCAAGAGTTCACTTCAAATACTTGTCTTCAAATACTACATCATGCAGCTTGACAAACGCTCAGATTCCCTGCTAGAAAGTATTCTACAAAAAAAATGAAGATTGGCCAGTTTAATTAACAGCTACCCCAAGGCCCAAATACTTTGAACTTAGATTTTGCAGGGAACTTTAGATTTAAATCTGAGCCACTTCCTTATTTGGGGATGGGGAAGGGGTGAAGAGATGTATCTTTATTAAGTATACTCAGCAGTAGCTTGTTTCTAAAATTACCCAACTGGAAAATACAACTTCATGTACAAATTATAAAAAGCCCTAAGTGAAAAGCATTGCATGTAGATTGTCAGCACCATCAAAATTAAAGCAAACAATACAGTGAATGCATTATTAACATATGACTATCCACACGCACCTCACCATAAGCTCCTCTCCCGATGATGGTCAATAGTTCAAAATCATTCACACATATCCTATTCCTTTTCAGTCGCATAAACTCTGTCTCTTTTCGCTCCAAATCTTTTATCAAGCTCATTTGCTCTTCTTTGGGCACATCTGAAGAAGCTAGCTGCCTCTCTAGTATCCAACGTCTACAAAAATAAGGTAAAAAGCCACTTTAATGGCAACTAGCCAAAACTCAATTATGCACCATAATAATCAGTGTATGATGTGCTATACCATATTAGAACACAAAATCAGATGAACCATGTACTTTTGAGATTTACAATCAGTTAACTCTTTTTATTAAAGAAAAGAAATGAGAAATATAACAAATAATATCATAACCATGAATTGAGAAACTCATCCCATTTTTAAAAGATGTGATGAATGTGCACCCTATAATCATTTGTAACAAAGGTTAAATATCCTCACTTAAAATTTGGGTTGCTTAGACTTGGGAGTAAAATACAAAGACATAGGTCATTAAAACATATAAATAACCACAAGGAAGCATGATTCAGATGGTTACAACTTTAAAAGAACAAGTTAAAATAAAGGATGGCCCCCATCATTTAGAATGCAAGAGAACTAGAACAAGGAAACAAACTTGCAGAAATCATTACGGACGAAAAGTGATAAATTATCTGAAAGTAACTAAGATATATCTTACTGCTCTCCATTGAAGAAGAAATTTCGGCATATGAGACAAGAAACATGATTAAGGGCTTAAGGGGGAATGACCAATATGAAAAACAACTACCTCCAACGAATAGTTCCCTAAAGGCATGCTAACAGCTAGTGAATGCCATTACAGGCATCCACTTCATCTAAGGAGCAAGGGGAACCTGAAACAAAGATCACGATCATTCAGCAAAAAAGACATGTAATGTGTATGATAAACCCCATCTTCATGCCTTCCCCACCAAGCCAAACCAACAAAGCCTTTAGCCACTAAGATGGCTTGGTCACATGGACTCTTTAGTAGAAGCTACAATATTCACTCTTTCACTTCCCCAGAGAGTGCATGTATATAAGCACACTTAATATAGGTCCTTCAACTAATCACATGGAAAAACTCAACAACCCATATTCATGATTTAATCCTCCAGAAGTGCGCTCCACATTTACGTCATGTACAACTTATCTAATGAACATTTCAAACCACCATACGCATATATTTCTCTAAGTCCAATCTCTAGATAGTTATGACAAAGCCTGACTACGTCTTTGAACTCATGGCTCATGCTATCCATATACCATGGTCCATATGGTTGAAGAGAACAGAACCATAAAAGAAGTATATTATGAAGAGACGTGTACGAGAAGACAATTTTACCTGCCCTGTAGAGAAAAGCAAGGGAAGATAAGAAGCACCTTTGTAATATATTACTTAGAACTTAGAAGTATAACGGAATCCATACATCAACAAGTTCCAAGTGTGAATCTACCAAATCCTTTCAAATCCTATACGTATCATAGTAGAGATGTATCTACTAATATCTAGATTCAACCAATTGCACCTGTTTCTCAACAAAAATCTCGTAATCCTCAAGTACATCCTTTCTCCACTTATTGCAATCACATATTACAGTTGGAAACTTCAAGTCTAAAACTCTCATTTCACATTATCTATCCTATCCTTCACTAACTCCAATCGAGATCAAGGTCATGTCCCCTCTCCAAACGTCGAATACCTCAACTCGAGCATCAATAACTAACTTTATCATTTCACTTTCTAGCTCTATCCTACCACTCCTGAAATCTAAAACCACAAATTGCATTCTACTCTAACAACAAAAACCCCTAACTTCCAACACATTTACTACTCCACCTACACCACTACCATAACTCACACAATGCCACAATTATCTTACAATTTCAATCCAAATAAATCAATTAACCAAAGAAACAAACGTCAATTCCGTAATCCAAAACCTCAAAAAAAAAAATAGCATTAAAGAAAACGAAATCAAAGAATCAAGTGAGATCTAAAAAGTGAAATTAAGTGGAAAAAAGCGTAATTAAGAAAGAAAACCTCTCTTTTCTTTCTTGAATGTTCTTCATCTGAGCTCGATAGTGATTCTCGATAAACTTCTTAGCAGCCTTGACTTTCTCCATGGTCAAACTTGACCCTAAGACTTCCTCCTCTCTCTCTCCTCCCTCTTGATGATTCTCCATCTTCTTCTTCTTCTTCCAACTTTCTCTCTCTAACTTTCTCTCTCTACTGTGTGCCAATTGCGAAAAAGAGAGAGGAGAGAGAAATTTCAGAGCTCTTCAAGTCGAGTCCCTCGTATGTAAATTTGTCCTCTTTTTTTTTTCTTTCCTTTTAACAAATAATAATAAGTTTATTTAATTATAAAAATATATATTAATTGCAAACAACAACGAAGGACAGATTGCAGAAACCTACCTGGCCCTCTCTGTTCACCTCATCAGCGCCAACCCAACAACACCAGCATTTGTTTTCCCTTTTCTTTTTTTTAAATGTTTTTTATTTATTTATTTTTATTTTTTTTTTTGACATCAAGGAAATTTGCATTAATAATAAACGGGAGTACAACCTAATGGTAATACAACCAAACTAAACAGAAACAAGAAACAATTGGAACTATGAAAATTACAAGAACTCGTACAAACAAATTAACGTAAACACTAACTAATAAAAATCCAGTCCGAATAACGAATGTCCTGAGCGATGGGGAGGAAAGTCGGATGTGAGAGACAAACTGTTGAAGTACACAACTACGATCTTCATAGAGAGATTGCCGAACAACTGCTAGTAGATCCTGTCCACTAGGCCCGAAATCCCAGGGTCCTGGATGATCCTCTTGGGATTCTTCTGATTCGGTTAACAAAGAAGTCACTTTTGATAGTGACTTCTGACCCTTCTGTGAGGGTATGCGAATTTCAGTCACACCAGACTGAAACTCGAAAGAGGTGGAGGTCTTGACGTGCCCCAAACCAAGTTGGGGGGCCTCCCACAAGATGCGTTTTTGAGGTGTGATGACACATGAAGTCATCACGAGAATTTGGGGCGAGTTAGAATGATAAACTACGCCCCACTGACGGATCCTAAGATCCAAAGTGACAATCCCTAATCCAGAAGACCAACAAACAACAGTGTTGCAACAAAACATGAAAAACAAGAACACAAAACCTACCACCTGACACATAGAACTACGCCTGCAAACAACACCGACAAGAACCTGCACCAAATGCTTCCTTGGCACACTAAATACACTGACGCCAACTAACACTAGTGGGGGACGGGGAGGGGGCATTCGACGACACCTAAATCTAACCAGGGGGACGGGGAAGGGGAAACTTAGACTAAACCATCTTAAGAGGGGGGGTTGGGGAGGGGAAACTCTTGACCAAGGAAGTTGGGGGTTAAACACCACACAGACGAGCCAAATAGGGGGTGGGAGGACGAACAGACCACGAACAGGGGGGATGGGAACGCTGCGAACAGGGGAGTGGGTGACATCGCACATACTCGGGAAAACACCTACGGACTGGAGGACGGCCGACGAGCGACGGCGGCGGACTGAAAACTACGAGACGGCGGCGAAACGAAAACGCGACCGAACGCCGCTACACACCGGACTAAAAAGGTGAGAAAAGACAAAACCTAGACGAAGCCGAGGCCTAAGCGACGACGGTGGAACCAAAAACGGTGGCCAGAACAAGCCGGAAACCGAAGTCGCCGCGGGAAGTCGACGACGAAGAAGAAGGAAATTAGTAAAAAAAACGGAAAAAGGAAAAGAAAAACGAAAAAAACACTAATGAACAATAAGTTTTTTATTCTATACAAGTAATATTCATCATATACTCGACTCTCTGATATATCATGTGTTATCTTTTTATTTTCATTTGTTCGTTTAGAACTCGACATATTATATAATTATAATTATTTGGAGGTTTCAAATGAACAATAAGTAAAAATATAGTATTTAGTGTATAATACTCAAGCTACATTAGCAGCCCGTTTGGTAGTTGGTTATAAATGGTGGTAATGATAATGAAGTTGTGTGTAAGGCTCTGTTTGGTAGGGCGTAAAATGTTTTCCTAAAAATGTTTTCCTCTATTATCAGTTTTACATTGTTTGATTGGCAAAGGAGTGTAAAATCATTTTTCCTTGGAGTAAAATTATACTCCCAATGATGAAAAACCATTTTCCCTCCAAAATGAAGGGAAAACTGTTTTCCTTATCTCTCTTACACACTCCTTTCACTACCTCATTACTTTCCCTTTCATATTTCTTTCATTTTCATTATTTTTCTTACATGGAACCAAACAACGGAAAACTAATTTTGGAATTGTGTTTTTCATTGTAAATTATTTTCCATGAAAATTATTTTACACTGAAAATGTTTTACATCCTACCAAACGGAGCCTAAATTTGTGAAGAATATCATTGTCCATTTTCATGGTAATGCTAATTTATCGTAAAGTTTCCACTTTCCTTCTTGAATTTTCATTCTCATCTTATACCACGTGGTAATGAGTGGTAATGAAAATTGCTTCCCCTTAGAGACAAAAACACAAGTTTAGGGGTGAGATTGTTTGCCCATAGAAAAAAAAAAGTCTCCTCACGAAAATTTTATGGGTACTTATGTAATAAAATTGCACTTAAAATCCATTCTCATTACGACAATTTATTAACGACAAACGTCAGTAGGTGCATGATAAAATTTTACTATGTAATCCTCTACGTAACACCCCACCATAAATAGTGTCCGCCGCATACGTGTCTAATTGTAGTTGGTTTAGATTATTAAACATGTCGTTGACCGCGTTGACTTGAAATAATATACCTAGTGTCGTCGCAGGGGATTATAGCTCATATTTTGTTGTACTGTCAGTGGTTGGGTGGTTTTTACGCGGGAGAAGAGCGTTTGTTGTGCACGTGAGTTGGTGATTGGAGGGTGAGATTCACTTGAGGAGAGAGAATTAGAAATGAGGAGAGTAGCAGTGACTAAGTCTGTTTAATGTGATGGTACACACTGGATTGAGATCTAGTGTGTGTGCACAAAGTGCAGAAAGATAGGGAAGATGTGAGATTAGGTGGATCTTAAGCTATGGTTTTTGTGCATTCATTTGGGGTGCCAAATTTTTATTTTATATTCCATTTCTTTATGAATATTAAATATTTTTCTACATGTATTATTATTATATATATATATATACTTTTTCAAATAGAGAATGAGGGGTAGCCGAATGGTTAGAGCTTTCTTCCCGATTCCAGAAAGTCCTGGATCAATTTCTCATTTTTGACAAGCTGGAATCCCCTTTATTCCCTTAACTTGTCAAGGTTTCTCCTTGTCTTATTAAATAAAAAATAAATATATACATATATACTCTCCCAAAATTTTATTAGTCTATTCTAGGGATGGCAATAGGTCCAGGACCCTACCCAGACCCACCCGGACCCTACCCTAAAATTAGGGTATGAGTCTTAATTTTTTGGACCTTATGGGTAAGGGTAGGGTATGGGTCTTAGTCCTATCGGGTAAGAGTTGGATATGGGTCCACTCCTCAAATATTCAAACCCTACCCATAGACCCATCTATATAAAATATATATTTTTATTTTTTAAAATTAAAATAAATATAGATATAAACATAACCTTCCAACTTATAGCATACTTCCTATAAATTAAAACTTTGTCCCTCCCTCCCTCCTTTACTAGCAGTAAATCTCACGTCTATCAAACTCAAAGTCTCTCACTCTCTCACTACTCTCACTCTCTTGTTCCACTATCCGTCTCTCACTCTCCATTGCCTGTGATGTTTTTTTTTTTTTTTAGAAATGAAGTAGAAGTGTAGAACTAGTAGAAGCTAATTGCAAAATTAATATATAAAATTGTGCTTAACGATTATATATACGTGTGATAATGTACGAGGTTTTTTTTTGTTGGACCCATTTTAGACCCTAGACCCTACCCAGACCCTATCGGACCCTAATGGTATGAGTCCTAAAAAAAATTACCCTATGAGTATGGGTAGGGTATGGGTATGGGTCTAGCCTTACCCCATTCAGACCCTATCCATTGCCATCTCTAATCTATTCTCTTTCCTTTTTTAATTGTTCTTTATTAATTTACTCACACTTTTTTTCTTGTTTTGAAATGGTCTCTACAATCTCTATTATATAAGCTAAGAGGGGGGGGGGCTATGGTGTCCCCTCTTGAAAGACTTATATACCCTCAATCTCACAAAAAATAATAAAGAAAAGATTTTCCTAATTCTTTCCTCATTTACAAATATGACTAATAGGGAAAGTTCTACATTATAAAAAAAACATACATAACAAAATGTAAAAAGAGGAAATTTACAATTGAAAATATAAACTAATGACTAAATCAATTTTCAAACAATTACAAAAACAAAGATTTACAGAAATTTTTACTATCTGAACTAATAACCATTATTTCAAATAACAATTAACATGCATAAACAAACCAAAGAATTAAGAAACTTAGAGAATATTCATTTTTTGGAGCTTACAATCAGTTGAGACGATAAATAATTAAAAAGATGAACATACATCAGTTAATAATATCAATTTAGATTTTTTTTATTGAAGCACTATTCACCATAATATGCTTAAAACCTTAATTACCCAATGAAATTAAATTGAATCTACTCATAAAATATGCCTATAAAATATATATGTAATTTTAAATAAATAATAAACATAACCTAGATCATTTTTTAAACAGGCAGTTGTTGAATTTTAAACAAGAAATTGGTGAATTATCTACCAAATATAAGATAATATACAGTCGCACGCATCGCTTGCATATAATGCTAATTGTTTATTATGTTACCTCCTCATCCTATTTTTCTTGGCCCACAACATTAAGTTTAATATGATATGTCAGAGCTTGTTTGGTTCACATTGTTTAACACTAGCTTTTAATGTCGACATTTTTCCAAAATCAAACCACTACTCCCCCAATTACCATACACATATTTCTGAATTTCATGCAATATTTTTTCTCTCTCTATTCAGTTGAACATCATCTTCATCAATTTTCCCAAATTCATATCATACACTCGATTTTTTATCTCTCTATTCAATTGAGACCGTCGATTATTAGCTGAGGATTATCTCAAGCAAGTTGCAGAGTTGGCTTTGGCGATCATGGAATTGGCTGTCACCCAGCCCGTCATGGATCACCAAGCTTGCTTGCGGTCATGGCCGAAGTTTTGCAGTTCATGTTAAAGTTAGAATATGGGCACAATTTTTTGTTTTGATACCTGGGTTTGAGTATTTGTTTTTTATTTTCCCCAAATTCGAGTTATCATATTATGTCTCAATTTTTTTTAATATTTGGGCACGAATATTAAAGCTGTATTAACGAAATTTGATTTTTTTATTTTAATATATGGGTTTAAGTATTTTTTTTCTCAAATTCCTTTAATATATGGGTACAAAAACAATTCGAATTCTCATATTTTTTTTTATATCCAGGACACAAATATTTAAGTCATTTTTGACGAAATTTCATTTTTTTCGATATGATGTAATTGTAATTTGAATTTCAACTATCTTTGAATTAAATTTTAAATAAACTGTAATTAAGTTAAAAAAAAGAATTTTGAAAAAAATATAATACAACACATATTCGTAAGAGTTACTAGAATTTGAGTTTAATTTTACTCGAACATAGTACATATTTTTAAGATTTACTGAACATTAAACATCCCACATAATTTTATATTCAATAACGAACTATGTACCTGATTAATGGTTAAGAATCGACAAATTTCAGAGTTTCGTATTTGAGAATGTTGTGAAGCTCTAATCTACGAATAGAACTATTTTTTTTTTGTTTGGAGTTTGTGTTTGTAATTGAGTTTGTGTTATGGAAAAATTGATTTGAGAGGATGTTATGCCGTGTAATTTTTTTTTGTTATTGTATGTAGTATTAACATTTAATTTGGTAAGTTGTTGATTATGATTTTTTTTTTATTGAATCTTTTTTATCGGCAAGTTTATATGATTGAATCTTATATGAGTTGATTGGGTTTAAATTTGATTTGATTGTTTGTTTGTTGTTTTGGGAAGTTTATGCATGGAATTGGGGGGTTGATTAGGTGGCCAGAGGGGCATTTAAGTAACTTCCAAGGGGGACACCATTGCTCAATATATTAAATTTGCACAAAACCACCTTAAGTTTTCACTTATTTAGAAACTCCCACCTTTATGTTTTTTTTTCTAAACTTTACAAAACCTTTATAAACTCCCACCTCTTAACGAATTTTGCCAAACTCCGTTAGTTGTGAGACCCACATTAGTTATTTATTTTGTTTTCCCCTCCAAACTACTCACTTCCCCCTTTTTTATAATAGAATTTTCCTTTTCACCCTTTGATCATTCACTTATATCTTATGTACATCACTATAAGCATTTTTTAAAAATAAAAATTAATTTATAGATATAAAGTCATGCGACGTGTACAAAATAATTCAAAACCAACAAATACATATCAAATTTGAAAAAACAAATACATGCCAAAATCACGATCGTTGATAAGATTCAACAATTATGCAAACTCTCTTCCACATCGCTATTTGATACAACATTCTATGAGGGGTTCTATTGGTGTGTTGTAAGTTTCACGTAGAACATGATTTGATTCAGTTGATTGTTGACGAAGAATTGACACCGCCTGTGTAGCCACACAAATTCTCATCAATAAATCATTTTGCAAGAAAAAATAAAACATCAAAATTGATATACTTCTGGTTGACATAAAGTTCTAGAATATCGATTTACCTACATCAGATTGAAGTTTGTTTAGGTTAATATTATCCTCAATTAACTATCAAATTGCAAATTTATCAATTAAGTCTTTTGCAATTTATGTTTCTTTAATTGTGGGAAGAAGGAGAGAATATTTTTTGAGAGAGATTATGATATTGAGGGTTTTTAGGGTTTCGTTTAGTAAAGTGGGGTTGCGTTTAGTAACCCCATCGATAGTTGGGCAACTCTGTCTAAACTTTGGATTGTAGATGGTTGGGATATATTTGAATCATTGAGAAATAAGTGAATCTTATAATGGGAAGTGTCAAGGAGTATGACCATGCTTCTTATTATGGATGTCAAATTAAGCATGCAAATAAAATTAAGCAAAACAAAAATAAGCCTCTTCAAATTTATACATGATTCTTTATCGAAATATTGTGTTTTTTTTGTCGCTACAATGCGAAATGCGATATTTTTCTTCATGATCTCTAATAATTCACCAATCCTGTTCCAAATATCCCACAATGAAAAAGAATAATTCGACTTCGTGTGTGTCTGTGTTTGTAATTACATCTTGAATTTACCGCCAATTGCTTTTTTATTCTGCTGAGAACAGCAATAGAGGGAGCCAAAAACACAATGAGTATATTGCATCTTGAATCTTCACATTACATTCTACCAGGGACTTTGAGTCAAAAAAAAAGCAAGCAAAACCTGTTGTATTTCGGTGAAAGATAAACTGGAGCTAAATCATTGTTTTTGACAAACTGAAAATTTTCCGAAGGTATGATACAAAGTTATGAACAAAAGGGAAGGTGAATCAGTTTTGAAGGTTGCATATTTGCATCTGAGTGCTACAACCTACAAAGGTAGCTTTCCTCGAAAGCTCTAATGAAGAGCTTAAATATTGAGAGAGTTGAAGGTAAAGTGGCACAATTATCTTTTTCTTGAAAGCAATGTAGACAAAGTCGTAGCTAAGAACACGAATTGACAAGCTTCAGGATTCGCTTAATTCTACTACTACGTAAAAGAAGCGACTTGTCTCCAACTTACTTCTTGTTAGAAACTGACAATCGCAATTGCAGAAAGACAATGATTTCAAGATTGTGACGTGGTAGGAAACCATTGACTTGAAAGCAATTACGGCCCGACAACGGTGGTAATCGATCTGGCCGAAAAGCTTCCCAAGGTTCACACAGAAGCCTAAACTGCCACCACTAGCAGTGTAGACTTTAGAGAATAGCACGGACCCGGAAAAAGAAAGATAAGAGGGATAAGAGAATATTTTTGTGTATATGAACTGATCAAAAGGCACTGATTTTATAGGAAGAAATCAGGCAAAAAAAGGAAGATAGTAAATGGGGAGGATATCACGGGATTGCCATTAATACTGTAATGGTCAAAACGTTGTAAATCTTCATCAGTCACACACGTGCCCAACCTGGGTCCAAAAAGTTAGTTAAGTTAAGTTTATTCCCCAAAGCCCAAAGCCCAAACCCAAGCATGACATCCAACCATAAAAGCATCTCAAATACCAACTCAACAAGATTAAGGAGGGAGGAAATATATAAAGCAAGGAAGTATCCCCTCCCACAAGCAATGTGGGACATTTAATGAAAAGAAGACAACAAGTCTTTTCAAGCTTTGATTCCAACAATCCCCCACAAAGGCTCTGAAAAGCAAAAGAAATTCCTGGGTAAGGAAAGAAAAGTACTTAAGCACCAATATCTTTCGATTTGAATTGAAGCACAGTGAAATGAAGCAACAACTTACTATCTAGTGAGTGAATCTTTCTTGAAGTCACTAGAGTTTCGTTGAGACACCCACAACACATACTCACCTTAAGATCGTGCAATCTTTGTAATACATCACAAGCGCTTTATAGTCATGCACATTCCTTGGGTCTAATAAGTGCTCTAGAAAGACAGTCCAGTCTTTCATCAAAGGCGGCTTAACCTCCACACTTTACGTAGGTAGTCCATCAAGTGCTTCTTAATTACACCACCCCGATGGGATATGGAACTATTAAGAGCAAAAGCTCAACCTCTCAATATAAATCAAACAAGTGCATCTTAATAGCACCAACAATAGGCTATTAAAAACACTACCATGCGTCATAGGGATGAGAGATGTAGTGCGATTTAAGATTTTATGGCTTCGTTTGACATCAAAAGGGTATCCAACCTTAAAATCTCAACTAATGGGCTTTAGCCACATCCCCCTCGACGACTCTAGGACAACTCTCCTAGATAACCTCTTAGTCAAGGGTTCTGTAAGATTTATTTCATACCTCACATAGTCCAAAGAAATCACCCCATTTTTCAGGAATTGTTTGACGACTCCATGTTTGATCTGTATGTGTCTCTTCTTACCATTGTAGACACTGTTCTTAGCAACACCAATGGCTGCTTGAGAATCACAATGAGAGAGACAGGTGCACCCTGTTCTCCCCATAAGGGAACATCAAACAACAGATTTCTCAACCATTCAACTTCTTGCCCAGCCAACTCGAAGGCAATAAACTCAGACTTCATGGTGGACCATGATGTACAAGTCTGCTTCGAATACTTCCACGATATAGCACCACCACAAAGGGTAAACACATAGCCACTAGTTGAACTGATCTCATCATAACCAAATACCCAATTTCTCACAATGGTCATTCAAAGAGAAGTTCTCATACTCTCTACCCCTATCAGACCTAACCCTCTTGATTTTCCTATCAAGTTGGTTTTCTACCTCGGCCTTATACTTTATAAAAGCATCCCCTGCTTCACTTTTGGCCTTAAAAAGGTATAACTTAGTGTACCTAGAGTAATCATCAACAAAGACAATATACCAGAATTTTTCTCCTCTACTTCTAGTGTTCTGAAAATCATCTAAGTCCGTATGAACCAATTCTAGAAGTTGTGTGGTCCTTTAAGTCACGGTTTTGCAAGGTTTCTTAGTAAATTTTTGCTTCAACACAAACTGGACACTTAGAAAACTCTACTGAGGACAGATTAGGAATTAAAGCTAAGGTCCTTAGTCTCTTAATAGAAGCAACATTCACAAGCCCTAATCTACCATGCCATAAATTTAAAGACTCAACAATATAAGCAGAACCACAATAGTTTTATTAATAGCATGACCAACAGAAGAAGCAACATTCAAAATAAATAAACCCCCACTTAAATGCCCTTTCCCCACAAATTCCCCAGCACGAGTCATTACAACCTTGTCAACCTCAAAAACAATTTTCAAACCAGCTTTGCTTAACAAGGCACCAAACACTAGGTTGCGACGCATAGTAGGAACATACAAGACATTTTAAAGGGAGAGGGTTTTTCCAGAGGTAAATTTTAGAGTGACCTTTCCTTGTCCAAGCACTCCAGCAGTTGCCGCATTGTCCATGTAGACACACTCACCTTCTGTAGCATCTTGAAAGTCATGGAGAAGGTCCTTGTTTGAACAAAAATGCCTTAAAGTCCCGGTGTCCAAAATCCAATCAGAATTATTCTCGATGGGATTCGCTTCAGCGACCACAACATCAACAATATCATCAGATTCAACAAGGTTAGCCTGAGGTGTTTCCTTTTGGACAGACCCTTGGCATTGAGGACATTGATAAGCCTTATGATCAGGCTTGCCGCATACATAGCAAAGGACAATCCTCTTCTGAATCTTACCATTAGGTTTTGTTGAATTTCCCTTGCTTTTTACCTTTATTGTTGACCTTCTTACCTTTACACTTAAACTTATCAGATCCTGATGAAGCAGCAGTAGTTTCCACCAGGTTAGCTTTGGTAACATTAACAAGAACAGAGTCATGATTATCCTTGATGCGGTTTGCCTCTTCAATCCTCATATGACTAATTAGTTCGTGAAGAGACAAAAACTCTTTCCTATGTTTCGGATTGTTATAGAGCTCCCTCCGGGAAAGGGGAAATTTTTCCAGCAATACATTCGCTTGAAAAACTTCGCAAATCTTCATGTCTTCATTTAAGAAATCAGCACACATATTTTCGTAGACATGAACTTGTTCCATGACAGGTTTGTCATCAACCATGTGGAAAGCCAGCCACTTTCCGATAATATATTTTTGTTTCCCAGCATCATCAGCCCCATATTTTTTTTCAAGGGCCTCCTAAATCAGTTTAGATGACTTACACCATGAATAAATCATACAGATTATTTGTCATCAGATTAAGGAGATGGAAACGAACAGTTTATCATCTTTTTCATATTTTAAAATTTCGTCCTCATTCTGCTTAATAACAGTAGCAGAAGGAGAAGAGGATGAATCACCGGTAGTGCTAATGGCAGCAGGACAATCCTTAAACAGACAATAGTCGATATCAAACTGTTCGAAAAACATGAGCAGTTTCTGAGCCCAACATTTGTAATTATTTTCGTCAAGGGACTCAAGTTTGGAAAGATGAACCATGGATTTGGTTGAACTGTCATCCATTGTGAATAAAATAATTGCTTTCAAATTGTTAGAAACTGGCAATCGCAATGGCAGAAAGATAATGATTTCAAGGCTGTGCCACGGTAGGAGACCACTGACTTGAAATCAATTACGGCCTGACAACGGTGGTAATCGATCTGGCCGGAAAGCTCGCCAAGGTTAACACAACAGCCTAAACTGCCACCACTAGCAGTGTAGACTTTGGAGAATAGCATAAACTCAGGAAAAGAAAGAGAAGAGGGAGAAAAGAATATTTTTGTGTATATGAACTGATTAGAAGACACTGATTTTATAGGAAAAAACCAGGCAAAAAAGGAAGATTACGGGATTGCCATTAATACCGTAACGATCAAAACGTTACAAATCTTCATCAGTCACGCCCAGCATGGGTCCAAAAAGTTAGTTAGGTTAAGTTTATTCCCCAAAGCCCAAAGCCCAAGGCTCATGGCCCTGGCAGGCGGCGCGCGCGCGCGTGATAGCAAGCCCAAACCAAAGCATGACATACAACCACAAAAACGTCTCAAGTACCAACTCAATAAGAGTAAGGAGGGAGGGAATATATAAAGCAAGGAAGTATCCCCTCCCACAAGCAATGTGGGACATTTAATGAAAAGAAGACAACAAGTAGGAATAGCAACGGGTCGGACTTGGACCGGATTATGCATAATCCGACTCCGACTCTACAGAAAGTCGGATTTTAAATCTGAGTTCGACTTCGACTCCGAGATCCGACTTTGAAAATCTGAATCCGAATCCGACCTAAAATCCGAACATCCGACTCCTAGATCCGACCCGACTTAAAATCCGAACATCCGACTCCGAACCTGATCCGACTTATTTTTCTTCCAATTTTTTAATCATTTTTTCTGTGGAAAAATCCTATATAATACAACTGGCTGAAAGTCGAAGTCAGATTACACATAAATAATACATTACATAAATAAGAAAAAAGGATTGATTGACTCAAAGTCGGAGTCGGATTATTTTATGAGATCCGACTCCGACCCTCCTCCGACTCGGAGTCGGATTTTTTAAACGGAGTCGGATTACTTTTTTGTCGGAGTCAAGTCGGATTTTTTTCCTTCGGATCGGAGCGGACTAGGGTCGGATTCGGATTGGATTGCCATCCCTAACAACAAGGCTTTTCAAGCCCTGATTCCAACACTTCTCACATGGTTGATGAATTCAATCACGTAGTTCACTCAACAATAGTTGAGATATTTTGAGCAAAATTTGTGTATTTTTATATTGTTAGTGTGTGATGGGTTTTAAAATATATACCGTAAGGCGCAAGTACATTGAGTCTGTTGTTAGCAGAGACTTGGCAAATACGGGTCGATCCACAGGTTGAGGATTTTTATGGATTGATGTTCAATTACTTAACTACTTCAAAAAAAAAGTTGATGAATGAATAATAACTAGGACTAAAAGCAAGCTAAATTAGATAAAGATGTAAATCAAACAATTAAAACCTAGAGCATTCGATCGGTCCATCATGCTTATACCAATTCAATAACACTTGGATTGAAGGTCGAGTAATTAGAGTCTTTGGTTAATCTTTCTGTTGGGTCTTACACTTAGATCAACATATGCAATATATATAATCAGATCTACCAATTGTGACAAGCCTCTAATGAGTACGATATTTCAACTCTAACTCCTATTAGCTAGATAATAACTCTTGATATTATGCAATTACATGAACTAAACAATGAAAATAAATCAATAGGAATTACTCTAATTCAATCCAAACATTGGAGAACTTTAAATCTTAATTATCGAATAGGTATAAACATGACTTCCCTCACTAAGTCCTAGGAAAAGACTACTCACTCATAATATTAGCGAACATAGCAAACATCATCAATATAGAAGAATTCATCAAATTAAACAAAGCAAGAAAATATATAATACTATTGAAGAACAATAGAAGCAGACTCAACAATCTCTAATAGATCTTCAAATAGTAGAATACATCTAAAGCTAGAAAGAAATTAAGAGTTAATAAAGAAGCCATAATAAAAAATACTAAAAACTGTATATAGTCTTTGCAGAAGCCGGCTAAAAAACAGAAAATAGTCAACCCAAAAAACCGTTCAGTCAACCCGCTCAAGGTCGGGCTACGATGATTTCCTAGTCGGGCTACGATGATTTCCTATTTACGAACTCAGCTAGACACCCGCTCAGTCAACCCGACAAGGTCGCCCGGTCAGGCACACATGCAATTTTGGACTCTTTTTCGACCGGTCAGTCAGGGCAAATGAACATATGCAAACCCAGCTCGCGCGGCCGATCGCGCGATAGCCTTTTTTTTCAGTTTATACCGTGAATTCTTCCTCCAAATCGCTTGTGTGACTTCCCGAATCTGCTATGGGCTATATGTGATCATGGAACTTTCCTTCTGTGGCCAGATTAAGGCATAAAATGCATAATCTACACAATAAAACATAAAGGAACAAAACCAAAACCAAACATATCAAAACACACAAATATGAGCTCAAAAGAGCTCAAAATGGTACTCAATGTCAAAGGAAATAACGCTAAAAAAACTCTATACAAAATAGACATATAAGTGTGTTCATCTAGTCATTATTGTCACTTGAACTTGAGTTCAATGTCCTCCAATTATATTTTGTACAGTGTTCATTGTCAATATTTTATATGATGTGGCTAGGTGGTAAAAGCATATACTTCTACGTTGGAAGATTTAATGATGATGTTCTTGCCTATATTTTAGTTAGAGTTATCTAATTTCCTGAAACAGTGATCTAAAGAAAACGAATTATTAGATGCAAGTAGTATACTTTAGGATTAAGTTGACAAAATGTAGCGAATTATATTCTCAATTTCTCATTCCCATTTTCAATTATATACCCTAAATTAGGTAACAATGGTTTTAATCGTAGGAGCTTGATTGTGTGCGATGCTGGTTCACCACATACAGATGGAAGTCAAGTTTTTCATGACACTAGACCATTGCGATGGGCTTGTTTGACAAGCATTTGATCTTTCGAGGGTAGTGTAATGATTTGTTTCTAGTTTCTTGATAATGTTTGTAATTTGTATGTTTCTTCTTCCATTTTACTTTCCTTTTGGTGCCCTGGTGGTGGCGGTGGTGGCCGTGGCTGGTAAGAATGAGGTCATGAGGGAAGACATATAAGCATAAATCAGGAAACAAGAGATGATCTTGTAATGAAGTGGAAGCTTTAAGATGGAGATTAAGGGAAGAAGATGAAGTACTTGATTAACTGGAAAACGATATAAACTGAGGAATGTTCCACTAAGAATCAAGGGGTCAAAGAACATCACTGAAGAGTAGATTTTAAATTACAGTCTAGGAAAATACACATTTACATATATAACAGTTACTCCAAAATTGTGCTCATGTGTGAAAAAAAAGTTTGCTCATCTAATACAAGAGATATTCATGCTTGGAACTTGGGAGCAACATCCTTCCGAAAAGCGAGTAAGCTATTGGCCATCATCTTCATCGTGCGAAGCAGGATCATAGAAATATATTAATCATCTGACAACTGTTAAGAGGTTCTATAGAAAATCAAGTAAGGGATTTCCCAGCCCATTCACGTTCTCGTCGCTTTTGCTTCGCTATCATCTTGTTAAATTTCTGTTTCCCTTTCTCCAGAAGAGGATCAATCACAGCATAATCGTTGACATCTTCACTCCGCGACATTTTATCCTGCCGGTTTCAAAGACACCACATATGAATCAGTAATCACATCCAAGCCTAGTTCCTAAGTACAGAATGGTAGTTGAACAAGTTTCTTAGGCTTATCATCATGCATCAACAAGTTTTCTCACGAAACGAACGGATACTTTTTTTGAGGTAACATTTCTTCCTTTCAAGCAAATGGGTAAATGTTGGGAATCCCAATCAGGCCAACCGGCTATCATCATACATGAACAAGTTCTTTTACCAAACAAACAGAAATATTTTTGAGGTAATTTTTCTTTCAAGCAAATGAGCAAATGTTGGGAATTCCAATCAGGAAAAAATCAGATCTCTAAGAAACACGTACATATATACAAATCGCAGAAGTTAATTGAGACTAGGTAAACATAAATCCAGCTCACATAGCAGCACCAGCAGCCCATGTTCTCGAGGGGATGATCTGGTCTCATTGATATCAATGTTATAGAAATAAATTTAAGTTTTTACGACAATATCTGGGATTTCAGATTTTGAAAAATAATAACCTATGACATCTTTTTTTTAACGGGAAAAGTAAGACTTAGGTTGTGCTACATTAGGTTCCAAGCTCCTCCCGCCTCCCTCCCTTCCTCGAAATTATTTTTACCTAATGTATTGTCCTACGCAACTCTACCTTCAAACAAAAATTAAAACTTCCTCCGTTTCTTAATAAGTGCAACATAGAGAAAGTGGGAGAATACCAAGGAATGTAGAGAGAGAAAGTTGGGACCACAATAAAGTAGAGTAATTCAAGTGATGAAACAAAAAAGTTGTGGTCCCCTCTTGCTTTTTGGTGGCATATTTGTAATAATATTGAACTTTTTTTACCATTTTGAGCTTGGTTGCACTTATTGTGACTATTCCAAATAAAGGAAATGTTGCACTTATTAAGAAACGGAGGTAGTATGACATTTTTTAATTTTTAGGATTCCGAGGGGGATCTTTACATCAACTTTGAGAGAGTGATCGACGGATCGTTAAAGATTGTTACCATAACTTCACATCAAATGCATAGTTTATTAGCAATTTCTAGAGGCAACTACTGTTCTAGGAAGAACTGCCGAAAGTTTTGAAATTAACTTTCCAAGAAATCTACATTGTAACTTTGATTCAAGTGAGAAGTACATCAGGTTATTCCAGATTCGTTTAAAGGAAACTTGTTTCCTGAGTTTCACATGGCGAAATGAAAGTTTGTGTTTACTGGAAAAAAAAAAAACAAATTTAGTAGTAAGGCAAGGAAGATGCAGATTGGAGGGGATAACCTTTTTAGGGTCAGGTGCAAATTTTAGGCGGACAGATTTCCAGTCTGATAAATCTTCACCAATTCCACCTTCAGATTTGCCAAGTGGTTCAACATGCTTTGAAGCAATTGAACTTTTAAACTGCTCAAGTTTCGCAAGTACCTGGAGAATACATGCAAATGACGTGTCAAGTACCAACACTTTTTAGACACGACAAGGACAGCAGTGCAGCACTCATGAAGCCAGAACAAAACACTGTCACAAGCAATGATTCAATAAAGAAAAAAGACAATAACTCGATAAGAGCAACGATATGTTCCCATCCCCTCTTAGCCCTGTCTTTTGCCCCATTGGACAGGAGTACAGAATTGACTGGTTAAGACACTTCAATGAAAGACTTTCCACTAAAAATTTCATTTTCGCCAGTAATTTAAGATGGGGGAGGGGGAAAAAAGGAGCACAAGGCATGGATAAAATGGTGTAAAAACTCATATTTTCTGAGAGCTACAAGTTAAATATGGATAAAAGACAATACGACAACATACATCATCTTCACGTCCCTTCAGCCTCCGCTTCTTCTGTTTCTGCAACAATCTATCTCGTTCAGCATTATTTAACAACTGCAGGTCCGTGTCAGTATTAGCTATACGTACTGCCCTAGCTTCAGATCCTATTCCCTTTTTCCTGATAGACAATTTCGCCACTTTTCTTTGGTCATCTGAACTTTCAGGATCTGACCTACTGAATATACAGCAGAAGACTTGTGTCAAAGACTTGAAATTTTTTGCTTGGAAGTAGGCAACAATACCTTATTATAATAAGTACAGCTCAAGCCATTATTGCAATATCGTGCAAATGATATACAACACTCAAGAAAACTTTTAAAGACAGTGAAGGGTAAACCTAAAAATCAAGAAATAAGCCCAGGAATAGTTGGAAATAATAAGCACCCCAGCTAGGTGAATTGAAAGATGGATTGATGTTAAAGACGTCATAACGTTTAACTGTTTATACAAATGGCACTGAAACAACATTATGAACTTACCAATACCTGCAACGAATCTTGTCCCCATCATTATACTACAAAACAGTCGAAGCACCTCAACTTAAGATTTTACTTAAAATGTCAAACTACTTAAGCTGATCCGGTTTCAAAATAACAAGTTAAACTTGCTCAGTTCTTGAAAAATGTCAGCATTAACAGAAAGGCCATCGATCAAGCATAAAAAATATACAGCCTACTTAAAGAGGCAGTAAGTGCCAGAACTAAGGCTTTCGCTGCTGAATGGTTATTATATGAATGTTTTCTCCCCAATTTTTTCTAAAAGGGAAAACTTGACAGGCATGGGTGTTCGTTACTGCAGGCTGTAAGTGAAAATTGTGCTACCATCTCTTAAAGAATTTGGTAACTTATTAGGGAATCTAGACCATCTCAGACACAAAGCATTTCCAGCAAGCGAAGGAAAATTATCACAACAAAAGTTAATGCAGTTGATAATCATCTTAGTTAGTTCAACCTCCCAGTAAATATTCAATAAAATAAATTGAACACATTCTCCTTCTGAAGGCTGAAGCATGTTTGCTCAAGTCAAAGTAAACAAACTCAATATAGATCAGTAACCACACCAACCCTCAAAGTGACATACATGGAAGATTCCGACAGTTTGAGTAATAAACATTCAAGTTCCCTTCTTATCACTCACTCCAGTCTCCATCTTAATTGTCTCTATGGCTCTATATTTCAGTAGAAATGTAGCAAAACAATATCAAAAGGTAAAATTAACAATTATATCATTCTATGTGCAGACCTGAGAGCTCTGCCAAAAATATCAATTTGAGGAGGGAAGATTCCCTTGTCTAAGACCTTCCATTAATGCACTTCTCTTCTCCGACAAATAAAGAAATTGAGAACCTAAAAGATGCAGGAACGATTACACACCAAGGCAAGGCTCATCCTTGCTCTGCACCACATTCAGTAGGATCATACAAAACTTTCAAAAAGCAAGGAAAAATAGCTTTTAACACTTAATAAAGAATCAATGACTGCAGCGACGGAGTTCCCTTTTCCTCTAACTTAAGGGTGGAGCCATAGGGCCCATAGGGGGGCTAGCTTGGCCCATATTATTTCTTTACCATTACTAAATATAATTGATCTTAATATCACACTAAAACAAAAATATTTATATCTCAGAGATTAAGCTGAAACTAACACTTAAAATTCCTTCAGGAGAGGAGAGTACACCCTAGAGATAAATTGATTTAGAAGAATGGGGGAATTAAAGCCACCCACTGCCATTAGTAAAGCATACTGTCTTTCAAATACCACTCTCCATTGAGATTCAGAATGCAATCCCCACTCTTCTTTACTAGCTTCAATTCTCCATAACCTCCCTTTTCCCCTTTTTTCTCTTGCCCTGATAAAAATCAATCACTTTCATGAATCTATTTCTTCTCACCACTATATTTACAAGCCATGCTTCAAGCACCTGATGAGAAAAAGGGCGAGAAAAATAACAATAGAAGAGAGGGGATGGAGTGGAGTGGACAGAGAAGAACAGGGTCAGGGAGAGAAAGCCTTAATGGATGAAGGTAAAAAAAAGTCAAGACAAGACACTCTAGGCTATGAGCCAGAGCATTCTAAGTGTCACACCAACAAGAGGCAACTAGAACTACATATTCAGCACCGATTTTTATCAAATTGAGTATTGACTATCCTTGCTTTGGCCGTATAAACTTTCGTCATTTGATTTTTATCAAGAAAAGGTGATGAACATCTGGAAGCACGGTCTTGGTTGAGCTCTTCTACTCAAATTAAATGTGGTTGGCTCTTCGTCTGTTTCTCTCTTTATTTCATACCTGAAGTTAGTATTGCGGACAAGGGGGGTTTGTATCTGTTATAGTGTTAAAATTTGAAGAATTCAAACAGCCTGGTACACATCGGTAACAGATAGGTAAATATCAGATCGCTAACTTCAAAATTCGGCCAGCACGAAACAAATTGGACGAAGCTTTATACACTGGCACCAACAGATTGGAGCAGGGAAGGCATTATGTCATCTGGCCGAAAATTTCAACAATGCTCTCGCAGATTGGCATCTAAGATGTGGCAATGACAAGTATTTGCAGTACCAAGATCAAGATGACAAAAAAATAAGGAAACAGTCTATACTTCTTACCTTGGAGCTGACTTCTGTTGATCCTTGGACTTTGATCCCTCTAGTAAGGAGACGACACGGAATAAGTTAGAGATGCCAACATGGTGAAGATTAAACCACAACTATACAACTGTGTATCAAGAATAGCACAGCTGCGTATACAAATATAGAGTTAACATCTTTTAGGGAGGGGGAAGAGAGATAATATTATTGATATGGATAATTTCACAATTATTACTCAATCTCAAGTTAATCCCAACACTTTCCATATCTGACCGGTCTCATGTTGATAGCAACACTTCCATTTTAGGCACGGATCTATTATTATTTTATTATTTCTCACTCTATAACTATACCCCACACCTTTATTTAAGATGATGAAACAATAATAAAATAATAACATCATACACATGTCCACCTTCAATTAGAGGACCCACGCAGTTTACCATAATATAGACCTACCCACTATCTTCAATCAAATCAACTTTAACAATAAAATAATAAAACTCATACCCCACTCTAATTACTTCCTAAAACCTCTATGGACAAGGGTGTGTTGCGATTAATATGGGACGGAGGGAGTAGTAAACGTACAGTTGCCAAGTAACTGATAAAGCATGGAATAAAAACTGAAGCTATTGAAAAGAAAAAGAAAAAATATGGTCAAAATTATCTATCATCAGGTTCCAGGGAGTAACCTACCACAGTGAGGGTTAGTCTTGCATGGACCAAAGCCACCCATGTAAGATAGTGACCCTTTCTGTCATATAGCCACCTTTTATAATCTAAAGTTATACTAATCTACCGTTATCGAACATAGTGGTATTTGATTTCCATAAAGTCACCCTTACTAAGATTAGTTTATTATAATGAAAATTAAACTATATAACAGAATAACCTTTTTTTCCTCACATAGTCACCTTTATAATCTATAGCTACTCCTCTTTTATATCTATTATTTTTAACATAGTGACCTTTTTATTTATTAATAAATCGCATATATTAACCCTAGGTCCACACTAAATTTAGTGTGGACTACATCCATATAAGATTTTTACTCACAGTGGAAGTACCATGCGCATCAGCATAGAAAGGAATAGTCCTCTCCACTTCTTCCTACGTTTCTAGTTTCTAAACATGCTATGACTGCATGCACATGAAAATCCACAATTACTTGTAGGTTTGAGGCCAAAGTGACATATGTCTAATGCCAGCATGATGTAAAAAAAAAATCCAGTTAGCTGCTAAAAGTAACCATACCACTGTGAGACTTTTTCTTAGCGGGGATATCACCGATTTCCAATCTCCTCCTCAAAATCTGCTCACGCATCCGTGCATCAAAACTTATTTCATCATCTTCGCTGTCACTTTGAGCATGCGATTCAGGTAACCCGTCAGCTGTCTCTTTCTGTGACTCTGGTTTCTTTGAGCTCAAAGCTTCTCTCACAGATAATTGCAAAATTCTTGCATTCTTGAGTTCATCTGGATCCTGATAGACAATAGTTTATTGCAGAATAGCAAATACTAGATGAGATAAAGTAAAGACCCCCCAAAACAATAATGTACCTATGTAACAGGGTCACTTTTAAGCAAACAAAGAATATTTTATCATTTGGATTACAAAAGTCATCCATCAAATGTATAAGGGACGGGGGGAGCCATAGAAGAAAAAAGGAAACAAAGTTACCCAACCCCAAAATTAAATGCAAGGCATCAATCACACTACAAATCTGAAGGACGCCCATAAAACTTGTTAACACTATGAACCCACATAATAGCTAATAATATGTCATTCCATATTATGAATAATCACAATGTCAGCACTACTAACTTTTTCTCCACTTACTTTGTTACCTGCAGTCCCTTACAAAGACTGAAATAAATAAGTCTCCTTGGTTTTTACATCACACCATTCGTTTTCATGATTGCCCCAACGCATTGACAGACCGACCATATTACATCCTTCTCCAACTGAAAGTCTAAAGCCTTCCTAATCCTAATAGCTAAAAAGAAAGCACAAACATTACTTGTCCACTGACTCCATGTGGCGCAAGATTAATAAAGAAAAACTTGCATTTGGGGAAACCACTATCAATGCTGGTGAGCTGAGTTCAATAAACAGCTTTATTTCTTCAAAAGGCAGTGATATCAGCCCATCAAGGACATTTAGGTGAATATATACAAGTTCACAACTCAAGAATATAACAGGGTATACTATTACCATTTCTTCAGTAAGATTATGTTCCTTGAGTAGACGAGGATCATCCAATACATCATGACTGCTCTTAATTTTTTGCTTTACAGCCATCAAATTTTTCTCGTCTTCTTCAGCTTCTTCACCAAATGAAAGTAAGTTCAGCTTTCTGCGTCAGAAAAATATAACTTAAATGGTTAAATGATGCATATATACATCAATATGAAAGCGGATTCTCAATGTCCGTGTAACTCACTTCACAGGTTTCTTCTTCACATCTTTGTTCTCTTTGTCAGTAACCGGCTGGGGTAACTTCTTAAAAGATTCTCTGGGGACAATATCATCGAAGGGATTCCATATAACCTACTTCATCAAAAATAAGAATAAAAAATGCCAATAAAATTTAGAGCAAAACATGATCCATTTCTTTTACTCCCTCCGTCCCAAAATATAGTTCCCATTTCCATTTTGGGTGTCCCAAAATATAGTTCCCATTTCCATATTTAGTTCCATATTTTTCCGTAATTTGTCTAGAAAAACCGTGTCCCATCATTTATTTTCTTCTTGAGATTTGTTTTTTTCTTTGTTTATTCAACCAAAATGTTACAATTACTGCTCTTTCACCAATTATTCTCCATTCTCTCTCTTAAAATCATCTTTTCCCATACAATATTTATTTAAATAAACAAAAAACTTTACTATCCCTCTTAGATTCTACTTACATAAATTACCGTGTAAAAAGGGAAATGGAAACTATATTTTGGGACGGAGGGAGTAATAATTTAAAAATCTCAACATTTCAATCATGTATGCCCATATCTTTACCATAGAGTCTCTCATTTGATCTTCAACCTTCGTTTCCCATTGAAAGAAAAGTATAATAAGTTTGAAGGGGGGTTTTTCATTATTCTCTAATTCTTTATTAAAAATGGGTTACAATACGAGATCATACACTTGCTACATGTCCCAAACTCCCAACACATGTTCTTAGAAAATAAGGGTGAAGCACAGATAAATGTGGGAGGGGTATTATGAGTGTGTGTGAGAGAGAGAAAGAAAGAGTGTGCATATGTCTGTGCTTGTGCATATGTGAGTGTGTATGTACATGCATGTGTCTCTCTTTCTGTGTGTGTGTGTGTGTGTGTGTGTGTCGGGGAGAGAGAGAGAGAGAGAGAGAGAGAGAGAGAGGAGCTCACAACTTCACATGGCCTCAGCATTAATTGCAATGGTATATCATGGTTTAAGCCTCAAAACTGAAAGTATGTGTTCTAACTTAGGGTTTGAAGAAGTGAAAATAGAAAATGCAGATAAAATGTAACAGCTGGTATGCATGAGCAGAATCAAACCTCAAGAGAGGTTATCTTTGGAGCAGGATCTAAGGGTCGGTCATCATTATCAGTTTCAACTTCTCCTATCCTGAGAAGATTGTATATAGAATCTCCAGTAACCTGCAATAAACCATACCGATAAAACTAGCAAGAAAAAAAATCAATAAGAAATAAAAATAAAAGGCAACATGTAGCACTCTATGTGACACTATCATGGACCACTTGGCTTACCTTTCTCTAACAATTCAGTCACTCATTCCCATAACCATGCATGTGCAACAAAGTTTAGTCTCATGATTATTCTTGACAACCATTTACATGCTTGAGTTAAAATCAACGTTAGTGAGGTAATGGAGCACAGATTTCTGGCAAGAGTATGATACAAGACACATCTCTAGAGATCAATAACAGCAGGAAGAATATCCCCTTCATCCTTTAAATGGACCTACCACTGATACGAATTAACATAGCTTGGACAGATTATAGTGCTAAAATGAAGAAATTAAGGAAGAAGATGAACTTTGATTGAATAATAGTAGTAAAAACAGCAAAAGTAATCGTTATTCAAGCTTTCGAGAGGCTTGATTCTCTCCCAGTTGAACTACTAAGCGCTCACCTAATTTCTTAATCAATTTTCAACATATTTCTTTCCTCTCTAATCTGCCTTATTTATAGAGTTTCTACTAACAAACTAACTTCTTCATCAAGCTACTCATATTATAAAGCTATTTCCTAAAATGCCCCTCTCCCTTATACCAATTCATTGCAACCACTGCACCATCTAAACATCCAGGACAGAGCATGTTTTGCTGCAAATTAACTCCACTCCAGATCAATGCCCCTGTCACTTATTCACTATCTTGGTATATACCACAGACACCTTTCAATTTAAAACAACATTTCAGTTCAGTCTCTGACTTAAAGCTTTTCCATGCCAGTATCAGGACAGATATATTTTAGGACACAGGAATGTTCTCAAAAGATATGAAGCATCAGAGGACCAGCCGAGGTTCCAACATATTAGGTCTTGTCTCTGCTCAGTTCTCTGACAAAGCATGCAAAAGAACTATGGATAGTTCACCTCGTACTTGCTAAACTAATAAGTGGCCTTCTAACACATTTCCAATTGGACCACACAATAGACATTCTAAATGTGATTTTTCCTCCAAGAAGCATGTGTACAGCCACAAATCTGGTCAATTTTGATCGACTTATAACCCGTTTTGATGCACTGTAAAGCTTAGTTTCGATAAGACTATTGCCAAGTACTTATTCTAGTTGATGCATCTCAGGTGTAATAGCAGCAGAAACGGTTGCATGTATCTTTTTTTCCAATATCTTATGTTCCTGAACTTATAAGGCTAACCTGAGAACCCTGACTACCACTCAGCCAACATGCTTTTCTAACATGATGTAGCCTCTATATTAGCCTTGATTAGATAGGGTATAAATTATAATTTCACTTCTTGAGCTCCCAAAACCAAATCAAGGATGGAAGCTATACTGTGTCATTATTATTGTCTTATAGCCTCTTAAGGTCAAACAAGTGAACAGTGAACCATGTCAAAAGACCTATGGACAGTAAGAAAATTAATTGACAGGTCCTTAAAAATTTTATCAGCTTCCTAAAATTATTATTAACTACAATAATAGCTACACCAGGAAAGACGAGCCAATTGAATTGGCTGCACCAAGACACTAGAGACTAAGGTATCAAAGGTTGTGATCAATTCAAAATCAAACACGTTTCATTCATTATGACTTCATAAGTCTATGATCAAGACTTTGATGTATGCTCCCAATTCAAATGCAGTCATATCAACTTCTGGTGTAATCAACTAGCCTATAAAAATCGCATCTTTGTGCAAAGGTTGCTTAATACTTTCTCCCCGCATCTTGTTTGAATCTACTAAAGTTAGAGCATGTGCATATGCAGATTTTCTAGCAGCTAGGATTGTGTTTCTATTGGTCTCATCTCGCAAATTACTTAAAAAAAGGGGTATACATCAGTAATGAAGAGGCCAATGAGAGTACTGTAATGGCATTACAGGTTTCTTAGGATAAGTTGGGGAGGAAGGCAGAGTGTTAGCTGATCAAATGTGATGATAAGTGGGACATTGACTAATATTGCCGAATCCATGATTCAAATGTGATTTAACCACAATGGTGATAAAGATGAACACAATTACTATCCACCTTAACTCCTTAAGGACAAGGTGGAAGTTTGGGCTCAGAGTTGTGTCATGAACTGAGCAAAGGGATGGGTGTTGTAGAAACAGCATTCTATAGTAATTACCACCTCCGTTTGTTTTAAATTGTTATACTTACCTTTTAAGATCATTTCTATTTAATTGTTACACTTTCACTTTGTCCTTAAATGGTAATACATCACATCAACTTTATACACTTTTCACCTCATATGTTCCACCACCCATTTTAATAATCCACTCAAAACCTTCCCACCTACTCTATTTTCTCTCTCCTCCAAAATTTTAATGGTTCTTTTACATTTCCCAAAAATTAGATATGTTTTAGTTATACTTCTCTTATGCTTTTTTCAGAATTCCCTTGGTTCTCCCCAGAAGTGAAATGTAACATTTATTTGTAAACGGAGGGAGTATTACACAAAAATTGCACACAAAATTTTAAAGTACCTTTCCAAAAATCGTATTCTTCTTATCAAGCCAATCACAACGGTCCAATGTCATGAAAAATTGACTTCCGTTTGTATGCGGAGAACCAGCATTTGCACAAGCAACCAAGCCCCTATGGTTGAAACGTAGCCGAGAATGAAATTCATCAGAAAAGGCTGCACCATATATGCTTTCACCACCTAGCCACAAACAATATATATTAAAATTGCAAAGAGCTGCACTCAGATCTACGTGATAATAATGACTAGCTAAGCACGAATAAAGTACTACTTAGATAGATAATAAAAGAAAACAAATGGATGGGACATTCACTATTAGAGGAGCAAATTCCTTATAATGTCCATATCTTAACATCATTTTTTTGGTGCAAACAGCAGTTTGTTTCAAGATGTATAAAGGATGCTGTTCAACATCCTCGACTCATCACTTCATGAATAACTAGGAGAATGTTGACATTACATATTTATCCGGAATCTTTTAATTACCAGGTCCTTAACGTAATGAACTAATGAGGCTCCTTTTTTTCAGATACACCTTCCATATCTTATCTGAATTAATTTTTGAGCCAGCTCACTCACATTCAGCTGCTAAGACAAGCAATAGAACAGTTATGTGACTTAAAGCTCTTCTAAACAAAAGACTAAAGAGTCAAGTTCACACAAAAGGTGGAACAACCAAAAAATGTAAGACAATAAACTATTAAGCAGTGCAACCTGCCATTTGAAAATACATAATTCACTTATCTCTAATTCCAGTTCCCATCCAAAGCAAAAAACCCTAACCTAAACCCGAACGCGTTTTCTTATATTCACACACCTAGTCATTAGCAACAATTTGGATTCTAAGATCATGAAACACAACCATATTGGATTTCATCAGCTCAAACTACATATAAATGAAATAACAAAGACGACATATTTAAGCTACCCATTTACAAACCCAAACTCAATTTCTCCTCTTCCACCCCCAAATTGAAAACCCATCTCAGAACGAAATTCAAAAAAAAAATAAAAAAAAATATTGAACCCATAATTACAACACAAGCTTTGAGTACCCACTACAAATCCATGCTTATTATCGAATCAAATTAAAAACCCATCTCAGTAATACAAATAAACAAAAAGGGCAAGCCCTAATTTTATGATTACAACCCCAAATAATAAGAAAATTTGAGCATACTGATGAAAACAACAATTAATTTAGGGAGGAGAGAGAAAGTCGTACCGACGCCGGTGGAAGTGGGGTCACCACCCTGAATAAGGAAACCCTTGATGATGCGATGAAAGATGGTGTTGTCATAGTAACCTTCAAGACAAAGTTGAACGAAATTTCTAACGGCTTTTGGAGCTTCTTTTGGCCAAAGTTCGATGTCAATTGCTCCGTATGTGGTGTGAATTACGACCTTTCCTTTTGTTGGTGGCTCTAAAACGTACACCGATGACATAATTCCGGCGAACTTCGATCAACTTTGCCGGAAAAAGAAGAGCTGGTACTACAGGGATGTAGAAGGCTCTTTTAAATGGAGAAGGATACTAAGTTTTTTTTTTTTGACGAGGAGAAGGATACTAAGTTACTAACTGGGAACTGTTACATTTGCAAATCAAAGGTTAATGTTCGACATATACGATATACCCAAGTTGTCAAATGTAAATCATGTGGTCTTTTATTTTATTTTTTAGAGAAATGAAGTGATTTTTCTAAAGGATTACTCCCTCCGTTTCAAAATATAAGTCGTTTAAGGTTTTGTATATAGATTAAGTATTTGGTTAATTTTAGTTAGATTTGCATGGGAAAAAAGAATTGACATTAAATATTGTATTGATAATATAAAATAACCTATAAGCTTATCTTGATAATATAAAGTTGCATTTAATCTTACATTGGTATTGTAGAATGCCTTATATTTTGAAACAAATTCTTTTAGCTAAAATGTCTTATAATTTGAAACAGAGGGAGTATTTAACTTGAATAAAAAGATTTGCCGTTTGCCTGTAGTAAGATAAAATTATATGCAAACTTGATAAGTAAAAGTAGATATTTATCGTCATTTCAGCTTAAGTATTAACAAGAACTAGAAAAATAAGTGTATAAAAGTGGAGAATGGGGATTACTATCATCAAGAAAGATGGTGATAACTCTGAACTGATTGAAGAAAAAATTAGGGTTTTTAGAGATAAAAAGGAGTCAAAGAGAGATGGTTAGGTGATAGCTTAAGAATTAATTATTTGCGTAGTTTTATTCTCACTTTGTCTTCTTTTACGAGTCCGTTCATGGTATACACGGGTGTACCATGCTCATGGTACACCCAAAGGTAATTTTGTAATAAATTCTCCAAATGAGTACAACTTTACTCATTCTAATCACTTATTTATCTCCTTTTTTTACTCTTCTTCTACAATATTTCTCTTACCTCCATTTTCTTTATCGTCTATTGTTTCTCTTATCTCTCAATTTATCTCTCTTCCATTGATTCTCACCTCCAAATTTCTTTCTCCTCAATCGTTTCTCACCTCCAAAATTTTCTCCTACATTAATCATCTCTCTCCTCCAAATATACAACCTTCATTAAAACCAGTGAATGACAAAAATAAATATTTGAGCTTCGGATTTCATTAATGGTGGAATTAATTTTAGACTTGAAATTAAAACTAGAGTGTCCGAGATTCTTCAATGGTGGAATTGATGATCGATAATGCAAAAGATGATTTGAGAATTAACACTAGTTAGGTTTTTCTCACCTTCATTATTTCTCTTACCCTAAATTTTCTCTCTCCTCCATTGTTTATCACCTTCAAAATTCTCTCCCCTTCATAAATTCTCTCTCATCGTGGTCTATTAAATTGATGGATTATGAAATAAGATTTGAGAAAACTTGGCTTCGTCAATGGCAAAAACAAAAATTGAAGATTCAAAATTCATCAATGATGGACTTAGTTTCACATTTGAAATCAATATGTCATTTGCAAAATGAGCACACACTTATGCTCAATTGAGAAAATGAGAGAAAAAAGTTTGTTCATTTTGAGAAAAAGTGTTTCCTTGCTTTTCTCAAATGAGTAGAAATTTTTGCCTATTTGAGCAAGTTTGTTCATTTGGACAAATGAGCAGAAGTGAGTAGAATTTTGCTCATTTAGAGAATGGTCCTGTTTGGTGATTAGAGTTTAGTGTTTAGAGGTTAGAGTTTAGAGTTTGTGGTTAGATGATTACTTTTTTGTTCAGAGGATTTGATTGCTGATTTAAATAATTGTTGTGTAAAGGTGTTTGGTAACACTTAGCTGATTGTTTAGAGTTTTGTACTTTTTAGAGCATGTAAAATGACATTTATGGACATATGTTTTTTTTTAAAACAAATTTCAGTAGTAATTATATGGACAAAATAGTCATTTATTTTTTCTCTCTCCAAAACTCTCATGAAAAAGCTCCTCTACCCAGCTTTTTCAAAAGAGAGTTTTGATCAGAGTTTTCGGTACAAAACTCTCTTTAATCCTCTCTCTCACCAAACACCCAAATTAGAGTTTTTATTGGTCAAAACTCTAAACTCTCTCCAAACCTCTAAACTCTCTCTAAAACTCTCTCCCCCAAACACCCCCAATATCAAATGAGCAGTGAACAAAAAGTAGTCTTGGTTGTACCATGAGCATAGTACACCTTATTATGAATTTTCTCCTTCTTTTACTTACTACTTTTGCTTTTCTAGTTTCTTACCAACTTTTTTAAATATCAATATGTATGTAATTTATGGATTACTAGAAACTATAAATAATTGAGATTATGAAAATTCACGTTAAGACGAATCTAATAAGTTTTCTTAGAAGTATTAGTGAGATAAGATTATCATTTACCAATTTTGACCACCAACAAAATTAGTAAGGAAGAAAAGAGCTTGTAGGAGCATATGCATTGGTTAGACTTTTTTTGGGCTCATCAATTATTTTACGATTTCCTCTCTCCTCCACATCACTAAGCAATTTAAGTCATTGAATGGTTGACGTGTGCCAACCCTCACCTAATATTCTCGCAAGACGTGGTGCTTTTCCTTTTCCCGGCCCGAATTGTAATGCTTATTTTCTTTCTCTATCCTGCAATGAGCGGTTCATGAATCTGAACGGGTTAACACACTTTCTCTTCCCTTCTTTCTATTTATTTATTTATTAATAATATCTTCATATTCACGAATTTTTCTTAAATATTGCTCAAAGAGAGTTTTAGTTCTCAATTTACACCAAAGTCACAAATTCCCTACATACTGTCCACATATGATATGACAAAATACCATAATTTTTTATTTACAAAATACTAGAGTAGCAGTTTACTCTCAGTTAACCCGCTACATAAATACATAGAGTAGCGACTTAAAAGGAAAAACTGCTACCTTTAGTAGCATTTAATTACAACTCAAAATACAAACAAAATTGGCACTCTCAATACCAATACAAAAGTCATGCCACATGTCATATGATACCAATACAAGTCATTGGCCATTTCTGGCATGGAAATCAAGGCCATTATGTATTAATTTCTTATGGTACCAATTCAAGTCATGCCACATGCTACATACCTCATGCCACGTATCCTAACCTACACATGTCTCACGCTGTCAGGGTAGAGAACAAGCTCTTAGCCTTTTGGAGGATGGAGAACTTTGGATACGTGCAACTAAACCACTACTTGGCGTAGCAAGGTCCTTTAAGAACCATTACTCTAAGTAGTGATTTTCGTGGGTTGAGTGCTTTAGTTATGTTTTGGTTTTCTTTTCTTGTGATTAACCGCTGTTTTAGGTAGCAGTTTTACTTAAGTCTAATACAAAACCAAATTTTTGACGTGATGTCCTATGTGGACGAACAATCTCAGTACATATGGCGCAAGACGATTCCACATATCGAGGTCGGAATGGGATCGGGTGTTTTCACGTCTCACCGTAGTGCCCGGTTTGTCTGGATTTCCGATTGATGAACAAGAAGGAAAAACATGCTAGTAGGTGGTAGTTCCATTTATGGGTTCAAATCAATACGTTTTAAGAAAAAAGATTTGAATATTAATCTCGAGTTCACTCATGGTACACCCAGGTGTTCAATGAGCACCCAGGGGTATTTTTGTAATAAATTAGAACTTCATGTACTCACACCAAATTTGTTCATATGGACATTTTGCTCATTTACTCATTTTGCTCATTTTGGTCATTTTGTAATAAAAGTGTTTGCTCATTTTCTTAAATGAGTATAAATGTTTGCTCATTTGCTCATTTGTTCATTCGCTTATTTTGCTCATTTGGAAAAAACAGTCTGATCTTGGATGGTACACCCAGGTGTACTATAAATATTCTCATTAATCTCATCGAGCCCATCGATCTCATGTACGAAACTAATTCCAACTTTGACGCATCTTGAGAAAAAAAATCTTATATTTTCTCTTCATAAAATCTAATTTAATAGCCTACTAAGTATACTATAAAATCAAATATTATTGCACTCGACACGTGAAATTTTCGGTCTGAGCTCGAATAATTCACGAATCAGTTGGCCCTAGCCCCCTAGTAGTCGATTAGGCACACCCTAATTACAACACAAGGGACTGAGTATTATTGCACTCGGCTCATGAGATTTTCGATCCGAGCTCGAATAATTTACGAATTAGTTGTCCCTTGCCCCCTAGTAGTCGATTAGGCACTAGCACCCTAATTACAAAAGGGACTGAGGGACTCGTCGAAAGAGCAAGGTTTAAAGACGAAAGACCAGCACAGTAATTAGAAACGCCGAAGCTCAAAACTTCCGACGGCGAAAATGGCGACGAGACTTCACGTGGGAGGCTTAGGAGAGAGAGTAACAGAGGAAGATCTCCGTAACACATTCTCTCGTTTGGGTTCTCTTCAAACTGTTGAAATTATCCGAACCAAAGGTCGTAGCTTTGCTTACATCAATTTTATTCCTTCTTCCCATAATTCCCTTGCCAAACTCTTCAGCATGGTATATCAATTACTCACACCCTTCTTCAATATCTCCTAATTTTGTTTTATATTTTTCCAGCTTGTTTTAGTTGTAGTTTATATGTTGTTTGATTTTCTTTTTTCCTTACTTTATTTGGTAATTTTTTTATGGTTTATTATTAGCTTAATTTTTTCTTCAGATGATTTTGTAGCAACCATACAGATGTTTTGGGTAAATGGTTTTTTTTTTTAGCTTTTCTTCCTTTTGGGTATTTTTCTTGTGGACATCAATTAATTCGATGTAATTAGATTATCAGAAAAGAGGGGGAAAATGACAAAATTGAACAAGTTATGGATTCAATTGAGTTTCTATTACTTGGTTAATAGTGTAGTTGTTTTAATTGTATCAAATGATCTTTCAAATTCGTCGAAACCTTTTGAGTTTATGCCCACTTCTCTAAGGTGCTAGTTGCTGCTTCATTGAGGTTCCGTTTGATTGGATGTAAAATATTTTTGATGTAAAAGGATTTTTCATCTAAAATTTTTTACAATGAAAAATTCAATTGCAAAGCTAATTTTCCTTTGTTTGGTTCAATGTAAAAAAAAGTTATGGAAAAGAGAGAAATGGAAGGGGAAGGGAGAGGAAAGATAAGAGGAGAGTAAAAGGTTGCTAAGGAAGAGGGAGGAAAATGTGTTTTCCCTTGTTTTGAAAGGAAAATGATTTTCATCTAGAGCTCCTTTGATTGGAAACTTGTTTTACACCCCTTACCAAACCAAACGGAAAATGAGAGGAAAAGGAAAACTCATGTTCATGGAAAATATTGTACACCCTACCAAACACAGCTTGAATTTTCTTAATAGGCTTGTGCTTCGACTGGGATCATGATCTGGTACTAAGATTGAGCACTACCAAACAAGTGGTACTAATTATACCACCTTGTAGCATAAGAGTGGTATGGTACCTCCTTTGGTGAGACCATATGAGAAAATGGCTTTAGCAAAATACTACATGTTACTGCTATAGGGGTGTGTGATTTACCGATTCTTTTTTTTGTAATTGGCCGTTGCACAGGAGACGGCAGAATGGTAGGTAAGGGGAACAAGGATGAAGTTTCTGCTTTATAATAGGATACGAGTTGAGTGACTTCAGATTGTGTAAGGGCTTGATACTGCAGCTATTAAAGTTCCGGTGATGAAGATCTAAGAGGGTGCTATACTCCTATTTATGTTCCATGATTTGACATCAAAACATTAGTTGTGAACTTGTGATCATAGACTACATAGGATTTGGCAAATAATTATATGAGATTCTTCAAAAGTGTCATCATTGAGGGGGTCACTTTTTTTGTTTCCTGAGTGCAATGTATTTCCTGGGGCGTAGGCAGAGGCAAATGCTCCCCCTAACTCTATAGTTTATATTGTGCAAACATTCTTGCAATGTGAACAAAGTGATTATGTAGATGGCACTAGTTTAACTTGTTGCCTCTAATTTAACTTCGCTCTTCTACTGTAAGTTTTTGTAATACATAACATAACATTTACATGTGTAATCGTTAATTGTAGGCTTGAACCTGCATTAGGATTGCTACAAATATATACTTAAAGCGTAAGATTAGAAGTAAACTGCTTTCCTTGGCAAGGGAGCATAGTTTTTAGAGGCATTTTTGCTATGTGATAGAGGGATCATGCTGGTCTTCATGCAAATTTATAAAGGGGGAGGGAAGTGAGGCCTTGTGGGTCTGAATTAATTTATCAAACTACTACTCTGGTGCTCCTCCATCCTTAATGTTTACCCATAGCAAAGAATTCACTTTTTGGGTAAAAGTTGTGCATGTTAAGTAGTAGTCTTTGGTTTTCTTCGTGCAGTATTTTAATAGAGTATAATAGAGAGACAAGTGGGACAACATGCCAAAAAGGGTACGGAGCAAACTCAAAGGAACAAGCCAAAAAGGAAATTAGGGGATGGAGGGAGTATAATGTGTCTCTGTACTACATATGGGAGAATCTTCGGTCATTGGGTATATTCTGATGTGTATCATGGCTTATACAGAACTAGAATTGACGTCTTCTTGTTGCAATTTTAACTGTAGTTTAGATACAAATTTCAGTCTTTCTCATGGGTAAGTTGTATCATACATCGTGCTTCTGAGTTGTGATCTAAATTTGTGATATTTCTTGGCAATGCAAGTGTGGGTCTAGTAACTGAATTCTCATTCATCTTATAGTCATCTTAACCAGTGTTGGATTTCAGTGCACTCTGTGTTATCTGCTGAATTATTTGAATCGTACTTAATCTATCGTCATTATTGGTCCAATAAAATTTAATAGTTACATAATTCAGTTGTATTTACCTGAAAGTGGTCAAAGCCCGATTGGAATAGGTTTTAGTTGTATGCTTATACGTATCTTTTTCTTTAAATAATTTCACTTGCTTGGCTTTCTTTCTCACTACGGACGAATCTATATTCCCATGTCCTCTACATTCCGCAAAATTTGTATAGTAATTTATTCATTATAGTCTGCTTCCTTTGGGGTATTCACGCATCTCATCAAGGGTCTTTCAGAAATAGAACCTTTGAGATTGCTGAGGCGGTAATTTGATCTCCCCTTTTCTCAGGGGGATATGCCACTCAAGTCATGAGCCTCTCTAGAGTTGTTGGCAATTAACATTTCTTCCTTTCAGAAGGGAACCTTATCTTGCTAGTGAAGAGTTCTTTTGATGCTTTCTAAGTCTACTAGTTTTGTTGTCTTGTATGTGTTTATCAGTATAATGGGTGTTTGTGGAAAGGAGGGAAACTGAAGCTGGAAAAGGCAAAAGAACATTATATTGATCAGTTGGAACGAGAATGGGAAGAAGATGCTGAACTCGTAAAGAGTGAATATACCAATCACAGTGATGTTGATGAGAACATAGCTGCTCCATCAGAGCCCAAGAGCACCTTGGATCTTGAAAAGTCGCAGCTCCGAATGTTCTTTCCCAAACTGAGTAAGGTAATTCATTGATGTTTGTAGATACTAAGAGCTGTTTTCATGGGTATATTTTGGCATGACACCCCTCTTCCCCGCGAATCAGCTATGAATGAAAATAGACGAAAGCTGGATCTTAGCACTGTAGTAATGACTGGCATTTTCCCTTGTCGTCTATGCATGGTTTAGTTGGCTGTTGTGGTTTGCTGTTTTCAGTTAGAAGTTGCATCTTTGTAGGTTGGCTACTTTGTTTTTATTTAAATGATCAAGTTGGTGCTATTTATCTGTGCTAGTTGTCTTCATGTCTTCATCTTGTATGAAGGTGAGCACTGAGCTCTTTCCTTTTCAGCATTGTACTGTCTGAAATTTGTTGAATGCAGATAAAATCATTGCCTTTCCGTGGAACCGGGAAACACAAATACAGTTTCCAGCGTGTTGAAGTACCTCCTCTTCCACTTCATTTCTGTGATTGCCCGGAGCATTGTGATCCTGTACAAACCCCTAAAGTAAAAGGATTTCATGATTCCGGCATACTAAGTGACAAGATCGATGATGAAGAGATTAACATGATGAACTCAGTGTTAAATAGGCTTTTGAATAAGAAAACTTCTCGAAAATCTGAATGCATACAGCCCCGAAGAGGAGCTCAAATGCACGAAGATGGTGGCGTGAATGATAAAGAGACTCATGTCACGAATTCTGTGATGCAAAGGAAAATCTTGGATAGGGAGAATGCAAAAACTGAACAGAACTTTCAGGATTCGCCGCAGATACCTTCCCCAACTTTTGAGTTGCAAGATGACAAAAATGAAATAGATGAAGAAACAGATGATGATGACATCAAAATCAATACGGTGGTGGGGGAAGATTTGGGGTCTGACAGTTGGGAGTTAGAAACAAGCTTGGTTGATAAGGTGTGAATTGCTATATATTGGTAACTGAAATGTTTAGATGTATACCAAATTTAACTACTGCCTGACTTGGTTTTGATGATTTGTGATTGCAGATGGCAAGCTCAAATGAGCAGTGGACTTTTGATGGACCCATCAAAAGCAATCCTGGTACCCAGAATGCAATGGCAAAACCTTCCAATAAAAAAAGAAATTCAGTTGCCAGTGAAGGCAATGAAAATGATTCTGCATCTCCTAGTCACAGAAAGAAAGCCCGCTTGCAAGCTCAATCAAATGAGTCAGACGAGCATTTGGAATCCAAGAGTGTAACTGAATGTGAGACCAAAAAATCAGTTACAAACGGCTTGTGGTCTCAGAAGTCTACATGGAAAGAATTGGTTGGTGATGGGAAGAGCGCTTCATTCCACTTGTCACATATTACACCTGGTGGTGAGACTAACAATGATGAGAGACCTATATCTAGCGAAGAAACATCAGCTGATAGCAAGAAACACATAGCGGCATCGTCTGATAGCAAAGAACTTGAGAGGGTCAGTGACTCTGATTGTGAAGACGTTGACGGCGAATCGTCCCAGTCAAAGGAGAGAGAAGGGATTGAAGCAGCTCAGCTGGCTGAACCAAGCGCAGGTTTAGATACAGCCTCTAGAGGCAGTTCCTGGCTGCAGAAATCATCTTGGACTCAGCTTGTAAGCAGTGGAAACAGTACCTTCAGCATTTCACAAATCCTGCCAGCAGATCTACTTGAGAAACAACAGTTGAACAAATCAAATGATTCTAGCACTCTGAATTGCTTTTATAGTAGTGGTGCTATGGTAAATGAACAGAGAACAAGAAAGAAGCCTTTTGGTGGCACTCGAGGTTCGTCTGGCTTAGTTGGTACAGATAAGAAAAAGGATGCCCAAGCAAGTGCTACTAGAGGTACTCAACCCAGTAAAGCACCAAATGGTAAGGATCACTCTGATTCAACCATAACACATAGGTCTGATACAGATAAGAAGGTCTCGAATACACTTCCAGAAGTTGATATCGGTGAGACTTGCCCTTTTATGAGAAGTGCTGATTCGCTGAAAGACTGGCAAACTGCGAAAGCAGCTCTTACTGGCGCGCTTAAAAAAAGAAACAACAACAAATAGGGTTTCTATTTGCAATTGTCTTCTCTTTTACACTTCATGAATATGGTTGTTGTTTGTAACTGTTCCCGTTGTTATCGATCAGCATCTCGAGAATTTTCATTAGACTAGTTCGGTTACTAGTATGGTTTCACATTTATGTGGCAATATGAGAGAGAGAGAGTATTTATTATGCAGACTCTTTTGATGTTTGTAAGTTCCTATAACTCTGGGGATTCATAGAAGGCACATGTATTTTCTAATTTAATGGGGAGGGTTAACGGTTGGTTTACTGCCTACACCTTGCTACCCCATCATTGCACCATATATTTTCAATGGACATCCTTATCAAATTTGAAATTTCATTTTCATCTTCGTTGTGTTGTAAACTAAAAATTTATCTGAAAAATTAGATAGCATTATTCTTATTCGATGGTATAATGGGAAGTGGGGAAAAGAGGTCGGCCTTAATGGCAAAAGATGAACTATTAATTCAAGCTTAGTATTTCCAGAGAAGCTATTTGAGGGGTGATTATTCATCCAAGTAGGTCATGGATTTAGGCCTTTTCTGCCTAGCTTATTTTCAGTTTAATTCAGTTCAGTTCAACTCTGGACAATACTTTTACTCTCACATATCACTATTCATTTCAGTTCAGTTCAATTCAATTCAGTTTAGTTCAATTTAGTTTAGTTCAATTCAGTTCAGTTTAGTTCAATGCCAAAGAGAACAAGCCCTTAGCTATTGAAATATGTAAGACATAAACGATACAAGTTTACTTTTAAAAAATAAATAAGATGAACTTCGACATGTACAAAAATATCTGACATATTCTTTAATCTTGTGTTACCTTGATTTATCCACTTTTAGATATAGTATCATCATTTCTTTTGGACCTCGATTGTCCTCAACGAAAAGTAACTTACATGTCTACCATCTTCTTCTTTTTTATTTTTCCTAATTGGAACATGTCACCCTCTTATATATATATAAAAAGTAATTTACATGTTTACCAATTTAATCTTAAGATTGGAAATTTTCTTTACAAAATTATGAGATACATCTCTTTTTGCATTTAAATGAGTAGGGAGCTCATTTTATGCACTTTAATGGGTTTTCTTTTTTAAAGCAATGCAATTCTATACAATTGTTCCCTTTATTAAACAAGTTATACTGTACATTACTTAATATCATAGCAAAAGCAACAACCGTAATTCAAAACACTTAAAAAAAATATTATTTAATATAACATATTGAATGTTACTAGGCAGATTAGAATGATTTATCATCATTGCACTTTCATTTTGCATTAGGAGAAACATGTATTTATGAAGTTTTTTTTTTCCATAGAACAAATTAGTATACGAATTGAAGCAATTCCCATTCACGATCTTAATATAAATATCAAGTAAACTTAAGACGTAGTAGTATACTTTTGTTAACCAAATACACATGCAATATACAATGAAATGACTAAACAATTAGCTCATTTAAGTTTTCTCTAATTCTAATTATAGTCAATTTCTGCTACAAACATATATAAAAAATTCGCGACAATTCCTACCATTAAAAACAAAACATAAAAAAAAGGAGGAGAAAATATAAAGACCAAGTCAAAAGGGATATTAACAATACTCAATGTGAGGTTAAAGTTAACCAACATATTTACCAAAAAAGTGAATATTTTCTTCGGTTAAAACTCAAAAGTTAGTTAGCACCAGATAATAAAAATTCAAAAGTTAGTTAACCTCCCCGCTTCCCGCGTGAAAACCTTTTGTGAGCAGCAAAGAAAAGAGAGAGAGATTTTAACAGAAATTTAACAACAGAAAAAAGGGATTGGAGTTTTTTGGGGTAAGAGAGAGAAAAACAGGAAAAATTAAAGCCATTTTCTCTCTCTTCAATTCCCAGTTTTCTCCTTTCCCTTTGAATCTCCCTCTTTTCCACCCAACCAGAAGTTTTGTTGTCTCAGCTGCATTTTATCAAACAATGTCTTTTTCAGAAGATATGGGGACTCTGCCCATCAATTGTACCGCGGTCGCAATCGATAAAGATAAGCATAGTCAGTATGCTGTAAAATGGGCAATTGATCATCTTTTATCTGGGAATCATTTCCTCATTTTGGTCCATGTTAGACAGAGAAATCGTAGGTATCCTTCTCTTTTCTTGTTTTTATTTTTTATTTTTTGGTATGTAATGTAGAATATGATATGATATGCTATATAATGTTTAGGGATTTTTATTGTGATTAACCCATTTTGAAGATTCTAGTTTTGTCCCAAATTATTGAGATATTCTTTGTTTGGGGTTTTATTTGTTTGTCTTATTGAAATGTTGTTTGTTTGCAGCTGATCAATCTATGGCAGGTCTTGAACCTGACCCACAACATATTTTCATCCCTTTTCGTGGATATTGTGCTCGAAAATCGGTAATTTTTCTATAAACTTTGTTGGATCATGAATAAAAGGGGAAAATTGACATGAATAATCCCAACTTTCACCAATCTTCTCAAAATAATTCCAACTTTGAATTATTCTAGAATAACCCCAACTCTAGAGGTACATTCTCAAAATAATCAGAACTATTAACTTTCAAATGGATTAGTGTAGGCAAGAAAAAAAAAAAGAATAGTTTGGCTTTTTTGAGAAGGTTCCCTTATAATTTGTGATTATTTTGGAATAATAAAGTTGGGATTATTTTGAGCAACATTCTTTAGTTATTTCCATTCGGTATCACTGCCAATTTCCAGTTTTTGATTTTTATGATTTTAGAATCATAAAATATAAATAGTATTATAAACTTAAACTTGGTCATAATGATAATCATGTTAATTTTGAAAACTGACAATTAAAAACTAAAAACTACAGTCCCGTTTGGTATTATTGTGGTTTTCTGTTTTTTGGTTTTTTGATTTTCAAAGTCATATGATATACTACCTATAATGAAAAAAAAAAAATTAGTCAAATTTATTGGGAACATGATAATTTTGAAAACTAACAACTGAAAAGTGAAAATCACTTTTTCTAGTTTTCAGTTTTTTTGGATTTTAGTTTTCAAAAAAAACTGAAAAAACTGAAAACAAAAAATGATAACTAATGGGCCCACTTTTTTCGGTTTTCATATTATGGTTTTTGGTTTTAAAAAAAAAAAAACAGAAAACGATAACGAAAAGGCCTGTAATTAGTCAGTTAACCTTATTGTTGATGCACATCTTTGTGGATAGGCAGTTAGGCACCTTGATAGTTGCTTATGGCATTGGACCTTAAAAAAAAAAAACCTCGAAATCAAATGGTGTTTGTGTAGAAGCCATGGTCAATTGGTCATAATTGACATCTTCATGGACAGTATTTGACTATTTGTTGCAGTACAATATGCTTAACCAAAAAAATCCGAGAACTTTTATCAGTTTATATACCTCAATCAAGTAGACACTTCTTTTGCAGTTTTTACTCTATAGTTTATCTCTATACATAATCTTCAAATGCATGCATTGGGGTGGTCAGAGATGGGACTAGTCTATGCGAGGCAGAAGGAAAGAGTATATATGAATTTAATTGCATACTTGCATGTACAAAAGAGAGTCTTGTTAGTTTCTGAAATCTTAATGTCAATATCAAAGCAAATCAAACATTATTTTCACTTGGCAATATTACCATCAGGTTCAATTGAAAGAGGTAGTTCTTGAAGATAATGACATACCTAAGGCTATTCTGGACTATGTTAACAGCAACTTCATCACTAACATTGTTATTGGCGCATGTTCAAGAAACGCTCTTGTGAAGTAAGCTGCATTATCTTGTCTCTTAATAAAGTTGACAAGTATACATAACAAGTTGAATTCCTAAAACTACATTGTTGGTATTAACAGAACCTTTAAAAAGCCTGACGTGCCAAGCTATGTGACAAAATGTGCACCAGAGTTTTGCTCTGTGTATGTGATTGCAAAGTCGAAAGTGCTCAGTGTACGTTCAGCACAGCGTCCTGTTGCAAATACTCCTACTCCTCCTAGGCTTCCATCTTCACTTGGATTAACGCATCAACAATCAGTTGAACATGCATCTATGGACGATTTCAACACAAGGTAAATACTATGTTCTGGTAATATCATGAGCTATATAGAGAAGAAAATCTCTAGTTTTGGGTCACATCCCCTATCTTTCTCTGTTGGTTTTCAAATTATTCTATCTACTAGTCCCCAGACTAGTTAGAGATTAGACTATGTATTTGATGACTATGTATATCCTTAGGGGTTATATCTAACAAAAACCATGAAGTTAATACTCAAACCATGTATCCTATATAAAATTTAACTGATAGTAGAGAGCAAAATCGCAAGGGTAGAAAGAGTCAGGGATCAGAGGCTTCATCATACCTAAGATGTCAATATATGTACAATTACCGTACCATACAAAATTGACAAGAAAGGTTTAATAACTATGATATTCACGTATAAGAGAACTTATACATGAATGAAATATTTACATATACTGATAAACTTCATTTATGTACTGAGATAACTTTTAAGTGAAGGACTTTCTTTCTTCAACCAAAAAGGAGAAAATATCAAAAGTTTCGAATTCACTTTGATTCTGATTAACTTCCTTTCTTTACTGAGATTAGAGCATCTTCTCTCCGAGGATCAATGAACTCCAATGGCACTGAAAGGATTTCTTGGGAAAGAAACAGCGATAGCAGCAGGGCTGGACGAAGGACCCTGATGGGGAGTTCCTGGAAGATTTCGTCATCAATGGATAATATAGATATTGGTGGTGGGACTACCAGCAACCGCAGTTCCTTGTCTGATGATGATAATCATGAGCATTTTTCATTCCGTAATATGATTGATGTGGCAGCCAAGGACTCAGACTTTTCTTTTGTTAGTGGTCCAAGAAGGGATGACACTCAGCAATCAGTAAGTACAAAGTTGAATGTGCAAATTCACCAGTAAAACATATTGTAATTGTATTTTGTATGTTGCAGAATGATCTAGAGGCAGAAATGCGACGCCTGAGGCTTGAGTTGAAGCAAACTATGGATATGTACAGCTCAGCTTGCAAGGAAGCCATCAACGCAAAGCAGAAGGTGATAGTTGGTTTTACAGCCTTGTTTGTAATATTCGTATGGTAAGAAACATGGATTTTAATGTTCTGTTTTCTGGTAAATTGTTCAGGCTAAAGAGCTAAATGACTGGAAGTTGGAAGAACTTCGAAAATATGAGCAAACAAGGTATACTGAAGAGTCAGCTCATGCACTTGTTGAGATGGAGAAGGCCAAGTGCAAAGCTGCAATCGAAGCTGCTGAAGCGGCACAGAAGTTAGCTGAGAAAGAAGCACAGAAAAGGAAGTTTGCAGAATTGAAGGCTAAGCAAGAAGCTGATGAGAAGAATCGAGCACTAACTGCATTGGCGCAGAATGATGTAAGGTACAGGAAATACAGCATAGATGAAATAGAAGTTGCCACTGAAAAATTTTCCCCACAATATAAAATTGGTGAAGGTGGATATGGACCTGTTTATAGAGGTAGACTAGATCATACACCAGTTGCCATCAAAGTATTAAGGCCAGATGCTGCACAAGGAAGGAGACAGTTCCAACAGGAGGTAACTTAATTTCAGGCCTGTTATGCTTATATCTCTACAATACTAAAGCATATGAGAATTCTCTTTTCCGTTCATCAATCATATTAGTACCATAAGGCTAAAACTATATTGATTATTCTTAGATTAAAGGTGTTCTCTCTATTCCCATATGATGACAGGTTGAGGTCCTAAGCTCCATGAGACATCCGCATATGGTTCTTCTCCTAGGGGCGTGCCCCGAGTATGGTTGCTTGGTTTATGAATACATGAACAACGGAAGCTTGGAGGACCGGCTCCTCCGAAAAGGCGGAACCCCCTCTATTTCTTGGCGAGTTCGGTTCAAAATAGCAGCTGAGATTGCTATTGCGCTTACATTTTTGCACCAGGCAAAACCAGAACCCCTGGTGCACCGTGATCTAAAGCCAGCTAATATTCTTTTAGACCGCAATTATGTGAGCAAAATCAGTGACGTTGGTCTTGCAAGATTGGTTCCGCCTTCTGTAGCAAATAGTGTCACACAATATCACATGACTTCTGCTGCAGGAACTTTCTGTTACATTGATCCTGAGTATCAGCAGACAGGGATGTTGACCACCAAATCTGATGTATATTCCTTGGGGATAATGTTGCTTCAGATAATTACTGCAAAGCCTGCAATGGGTTTAAGTCATCATGTTCAAAGGGCCATTGATAATGGAACTTTTTCTGAAATGCTGGACCCTACTGTACATGACTGGCCAGTTGATGAAGCTCTCTCATTTGCAAAAATGGCCTTAAAATGTTGTGAGCTTAGAAAAAGAGACCGTCCAGATATTGGTAGTATTGTGTTGCCAGAACTCTGCAGGCTAAGAGATTTTGGTATGACTGAAGATCCCAACAACTTCTATGCTTATCAGCCTGTAAATCATAAGCCAGTTCCACGCCCACGGTCGACGATAGGCCAGGGTAGCTCACGCCCTTCATCAAGATCACCCCACAGATCACCACATTCAAGCCAGGTAGTTAGCTTGTACCAATCATTATTCATCTTCTTCTACTACAATTTCCCAATTTGCATATTTCTGTGTAGAGATGGAGTAGTGGTGCATGGTAAAAAATCTTTAGGCCATTGAAATATTCACTTTTGAGTTTAATGCCATCAATTTCTGCTAGTAGAATCATGATTAGTTAAAAGCCTCATTCTGAGGCAATTTCAGCTGATAGGTCCTGCTGCACAAAAGGCAACTTTTTCTAAACCCTCTGCTGAATTTCTAATCTATTGGAACTCTTTGCCTTTTAGCTGTCTGTATATAAGACAGGTTGAATAGACATGTTGTGTTAAATTAAATTCAGTAGTGTGTTATGTAAGGATTCATTTGGTAATCTTGCTTGAAGTTAAGTACTCCCTCCGTTTCCCAAAGCTTTTACCTTTTTGCTTTTATCAATGTCAAAGCTCACCAACTTTGACCATATTTTTTTCTAATGTATCACACAAAAGAATAACACAGAGAGATCTTGTTAGATACGTTTCAATGTGAAACGTGCAAGATAACGGTTTTCTTTATTAATGTTTAATTAAAGATATCGATGGTGTGCTTTTTTAGAGACCATATAAAGTACGGGTGAAGTTTTCGAGTAAGAGAGTTATCTTAATAAATGAAGTTACTTGGCATTGTGGTATTAACATGCCTTTTGTTTCATGTTGACGACCAGGGTTCAACAAGAACGAGTCCTTGGACACCACCACAAAGTTGAGATCAAGGACGCAGAACTTCTATAGTAAGCTCATAGAAAAAGGTCTTTTGTCAGCTTGGTTTTGCACTGGTGAAAATTATTGCATCACCTATCTTGACAAGCTGAACATTGATACAAGTTATCATGTTTCATGTGAAGAATTAGATCGTGTAAATCGAATTAATTATAGCTTCATGTATATGGGGTTCTCTTTTTTGTAACATATCATAATTTTATGAAGGAAAATGAATAAATTTTTGTTCATTTTCTGCATAAAATCCTGCTGATCTTTGCTTCATTCTTTCCTAAATATGCTTCAAATCCTTTTATGCTGTAGTAATATAATTGGTAGTTCTATTCTAGGATCCTTTACGACTGATTAGCAGACAAAAGGACCCAAAATGCTGCATTAAAATAGGGTGTTATGGTCTGGATCCTTGGGATTTTCAATTCTGTGCAGCAAGAAAAGTATAACTAAAGCCAGAAGAAAGCATAAAGTAGAAGGTTAAGACTTAGGCAACATAGTGAGGAACGAATACCCATAATATGAATGTCCACTTTTATTCGGAGACGAACAAGATTACCACTTTTGGCACTTTAAGCCATACACATAGTTTTGGGAGATTGCATAAAACACCATCAACATTTTTTAGTTGAAAATGCATGGATTGCACAAAGCTGGGCTACATTTTTTTAAAATTTGTGATAATATGGTAGTGCATCTATGTTATCGAGAATCGAGACTCATATCAGACGTTGGTACATATCTAAGCATTCGACTCGACTATTTATGAGAATTTTTCATGATTTTGGCCTGAAGTATCGAAGTGTATATCTATGTTGGATTATTGTCAAGGATTTGACACGGATACTTAAGGTAAAATGAAGAGTCCGAGTAACAAGAGTCCGAGTAACATAACCGCTATTACTTATTACCTTGTTATTTTATGAGACCTAAGCTAACTAGTAAAGACTTTTAATAGTTTCTACTTAAATTGCAGCTCAAATCTATCTGCATAAAATGTCTAGAAATTGAAGTATGAGTAGTGCCTATATTTTCCCTAACATATTCCTTAATTCAGGGTCTCATACACTTGAAAAGCTAAAAGTTGAGACAAATATACCTTACCTTTCTTCCAAGAAGCATCTAAAAACACAAGCTTTATCAAGCACCACTCACACGCTTGTATCACACCAAAATCATTTATTTCACTCCTCTTAAACTCTCTTCCTCTTTCACAACATCATTGTAACACTTGCAGAATCCTCTTTCCTAATTAACATCACTCCTCTTTCCTACAATTTACTGTCATAGAAACATATGCAGCACCAAACATGAAGCTCATAAAATGTCTACATCATCACCATTTTATGCAAATAAAAACATTAGCCATACTATTGGCAATAACATTTGTTACAAAAGTCTCATGTCAGGATCAAAATACACTACAACTGCCAGTGCCATCACCTGCTGATGCTGTGGCAGGGCAACTCTGCATAAGTGAGTGTGGCACTTGCCCTGTCATTTGCTCATCATCACCACCACCATCACCCTCAACTGACCTCACACCATTACCTCCACCGTCATCGAAGTCACCACCACAGGCACCACCGTCTCTGCCACCGGAAACCATCCAACCGCTACAACCGCCACCAACAAAACTTCCACCACTGCTGCCAATACCACCACCACCTGGAGGCAACATGCCGCCACCGTCTCCCAAGGTGTCGCACCCACCACCACCACCACCATCACCACCGTCCTCGTCCTCTGGTGGATCACCAAAGAGCAGTAGTGGGGGTAGTTCTAGTCATTCTCCTCCTAGTACTAGTAGTCCACCAGTTTCATTTCCTTTGGTGATAAATCCAGCTGGTCCTTCCCCTCCTTATCCATACTACTACTTCTATGAGTCCAGTGCTGCATTTTCATCACTTTCTTTGACAGTTTACTTTTCTATTATTGTAATCTTTGCCTTTAATGTGCATGTCTTTACTTTCTATGATGACTTCATATGATTGGGAAAGTTGATCATCAAGAGAATATAGTTTTGCATTATATTTTTCACTTTTTTTTTCACTCTCTTCCTCATTTTGTACTACAACTAGTTTTTAGGCCCAGGCTATATCCCGAGTACTTATCCTTTTCATCTATTAATAATTTAATTTTAAAGTAATTACACCATATATCACTTGGTGTAGCTGTAAATGTATCTTAATATTATTAATAGGTTCCAAAAAATATGACGACCAATCTACTGTTGGTTCATTGCACACGCGATAAAATTCTAGTGCAAGAGGAAAGGTTCTACATGGCACATAAAAGCACACCTGAAATAAATTTTACACACAATCAAGAAATTTGTGCTATGATTAACAGTTTCACTGATCTTCTTTATGGGAGTTGACCTCTGATCTTTACGTATATTCCATCTCCTAATTCGTATTCTCAAACAACAACAATAAGATTTGATTAGCATCAAGAATAATTTCAAAAACTACCCCATTAGTTATGAAGTAGAGAACTCTCACATTCACGGTGAATTTCGAAAAGGGAGATGGAGCAAGGGGATGACTGCCAAAAAGAAATCAAATAAGAAAAATAAACATTATGGCTGAAAGTAGAAATTTATTGCAACATTACTAATTACAACACATATCTATACTGTTAAGTTTGTGCCTTGAAAAATTCGTCATGTGCTGTTTCTCGAGGCCCGCCCGATCGGATCAGGTGGACGTCGCTAACACGGTCGGGTGAACGCCGCCAGATCGGGCTCGAGACATTAGTATTTTGGGAAAAATCAACCGCCCGATTGGGTGGCCTGCCGGCACGCGATTTTCGATTTTTCGTTTTTTAAGTTATCTTTTAGGGTTTTGTACGGGGTTCCTTATGTTATAAAAGGGTTGCCTGATGTTCATTATTTACACACAACTTTAGAAATGCTTTTAGCCTCTGGTAAATATAGGACTCCTTGTATTATTCTCTCTGGTTTTTTCCATTATAGTGAAAAAGCTCTGATCCTCCATCTGTGGACGTAGGTCAAATTTGACTGAACCACGTAAATCCTTGTGTTCTTTCTTTGTTCATCTTTATTGTTTTCTCACTTTTATTATTCCATTGATTTTGTTCCGCATTAAATCAAACTACAATACCTTGTTTTCTAACATATAATTTTGTGAAAATATGAATCACTATAAGATGTTAGATGAGATGGTGAGTCGTTGGAAATCATTACATGATACTAGTAGAATAAATGCTTATTATTGCGGTCATTAAATGGCCTATTGCGGCGGTTTTGGCCGCACAACAATTAAGGGGGAAGCAATAGGTAATTTATATATTGTTGCGGTTTAAACCGCAATAATATTTGAACATATTGCTGCGATCTCTAGGTAAAATCGCAGCAGTATATATTTCTTATATCAGATTCATAAAGTATATTGCTGCGGTTTCTAGAGAAAACCGCAGCAATATGCAGTATTTAATAATAAAAAATAGGCATATTGCTGCGGTTTCTAGCCAAAATCGCAGCAATATGTACAGGTGTAAGCAAAAAAAAAAAATTTTTTTTGCATTTTGCCATTAAATTCGAAAGATAAAAAAATAGAAAAATAGCAAAAAATCAGAAACTTGCAACAACAAAACGATACAGAAAATGAAACGAAACTAATGAAGAAAAAAAATCAAAAAGAAAACTGAACAAAGAGAAAAACGAGATATAGAAAATGAAATGAAACTGACAAAGAAAAAAACAACAATAAGAAAAAGAAAACTGAACAAAGAAAAGAATAAAAAATTACATTACCGTGAACAAAAAATCTAAAATAAGAAAATTACATTACAGTGAACAAAAATTAACAAAGAAAATAAGAAAAATGAACAAAAAAAAAATTCTGAGATACATTACTGATTTACAGTGAACAAAAAATCTGCAATAATAAAAACAAAAATAAAAATCTGCAATGAAAAATCTGCCCTAAAAAATCCTTGCGAGTTCTCAGCTGCGGTCGACAAAGGCCGGCGAGTTCACGAGCCACCATCGACGAGGTCGAGGCCTTGGGCGTCACGAGCCACCCTCGACGAGGGTCGAGGCCTTGCGTGTCACGAGCACCATCGACGAGGGTCGAGGCTTTGTGCATCACGAGCCACGAGCGATGAGCGACATGCGACGAAGGCCGGCGAGTCACGAGCCACGAGCGATGAAGAGCGGCGAGCCATAGAGGACGGAGAGCCACAAGCCATGGAGGACGGCGAGCGACAACCATGAAGAACATTGAAGAAGAGAGAGGATAGTGAGGAGAGAGAGGGGAGAGGACGGTTAATGAGAGAGAAATGTGGAGAGGACAGTTAATGGGGACGATGAAGAACACCGAAGAGGAGAGAGAGGAGAGTGAAACGGCTAATGAAACTCTGAGTTCTAGAGAGGAACCAAACCTTAGTTGGGCCACTCTTTCTTTTTTATACTTAAAATCGCATATTGCTGATTTTTTTCTAAAAACCGCAGCAATAGGTTAATATTTTATATATATTTATTATATTTATATTTTTAACTTGGTTTAATATTTTTTATATTATTTTAATATATTGCTGCGGTTTTTTCGAGAAACCGCAGCAATATGTTTGGTCAAATAGTAAAAAAAACTTCAAAAAATTTCCGTTGAAACCATGTTGCTGCGCTTTTCGGCCGATACCGCAGCAATATGGTTATTTTATATTTTTCTTTTCTTTTTAGGTGATATATTGCTGCGTATGGGTAAAACCGCAGCAATAAGCAATTATTCTACTAGTGTGAGGTCAAAGGTTCGAGCCCAAACTTTAGCATATATATATTTTAAAATAATGATCACCTAATTTATTGTTGATTTATAGACACGTGGCAAAATTCTAGTGGCGAGAGGAGGGTACCAGGTGGCGCATAGACGATTATATTATCTACACCTTTTAATATATTTGTATAGATATAATATTTCATTTTTTAACATCGTAAACTTGTAGTTGGTTTTTTTAGCACATATATAAGATCATTTATAATGTTTGAGAGATTTTAGCACTATTTTTCACTTTGTTTGCTGGATAAGTATTTCTTTTCCACAAAATATGTTTTTTTAAATTATATTTATCGACAATTTGTTGTGTAATGAATATTTGCTGTCCACATTTAGTTATCACATTACATCGACTTCTTTTGATCAAGAATGTGACATGATGTCTCATTGGATTCGAAATAATATAGTTGTGCAAATTTTGTCCTCTTCCCATTACTTAATTTAAGTAGTATTATATTAGGAATTCAATCATATATAAGCCATGAAGTTGTGTCCATCACTTAATTTAAGCAATACTCATACAAGGAATTCAAACATAAACCATTATAATTTTAGAAAGTTGCATCATTTCTATTATCTTTCCATCACTTTATTCAAGAGAATCTATCTCTATTATATAAGGGAAGGGGAGCAATGGTGTCCTCTTTTGAAACGCCTATTTTGCCCCCCTTCTCTTTCTAAATTACGGTAGGAATGTCAAAATCAAAATACCGAAAATAAATTTACAACACTCACTCACAAATCTCTTAAAAGAATAAACTTTACAAATCACCTATACAATTGAGAAAATCACGTTATAAAAATTACGCAAATCACTCAAATAATCAGGAAACTTTATTAAAACTTAAAATTAATGTACAAACTAAAACTAATAACTTAGAACGTCAATACATACAAAAACATTTACAAAAATTTACTTACAAATCACTATTCTCAAGAACCATTCACAATTAATGGTGGGTCATGATAAAAAAAATAGAGGTGTATTTGTAGTGAAATCAGAATTTAGAAATTAGACAAGGGAAAAACATTATTTACTTTTTTATAGTGTTTCCAATAGATAATGAAACTTTTACATATATTGGACGTATTTTTTTTCTATTATATAATTGCGATAAATTATCGAGGTAAAAAGGTTTATATAAAATATCATTCAAGAATTAAAGTACAACATATCTCTATTATATAAGGGAAGGGGGGAACTATGGTGTCCCCGAATGAAGAGACTATCTTACCCCCTTCCCATTCTAAATTACAAATTCACTTACAAATCAAAGGAGGCTTCAAACAAAAATATCAAAAATATAATTATAATAATCACTCACAAGTCAACTAAAATAATAAAATTGCATAATTTACGTTATGCAGATCACTAAAATGAGGAAACTTTACAAAAACTTAAAAATTTACTTACAAACTACAACCTATGAAAAAATTGACTTGAAATCAAAGTGTCTACTTTCTTTACAATTTATAAAGTACTGTACTTAATTCAAAAATCAACTAAAAAAATATAATATTAGAAATCATAAATAAATTCAAAAACTTTTCTATTTTATTCATAGAATTTAACTTTGAAAAGTAAAAAAAAAAGAATGGTGAGAAACTTAAGTGACATAAACTAAACCAATCAAATTTTTGCAACTAAAAACATTTATACTTCATATGTCTAATGTTCAAATTTTGGCTCTTATGTCGAAAAAAATTGAGTTTTTGTTCGAAAAAAATTCAAGCACGCATCGCGTGCAAAAAATTCTAGTACAAATATATTAAAAGACGTGCGTGACAATGTATATATACGTCACGTGGCACCTCTGTTACTTCAATAGAGTTGTCCAATGTGTACATAAATCATGTCAATTAACAAAAGTAAAATTACCTTGCAACAAGATTTGAACCCATGACATATTGCTATTATACATGACACAATTACCATCTCAATCAACTTTTAATCATGCTTTAAGTGTCCACATTATTATTATATTTGTACCTTTTAAATGTTAGGTTTTCCTTAATATATTTTAATGGGAATGGAAAAAAATATACATCAAGTTCGGAAAAAAAATACCAACCCAGGGCAACGCCCGGGCCCAAATACTAGTATCATATTAAAAAGTGTCGAAGTTTGGTTAGTACTTTTTTTTTGTTCACCGGGGCTTACCTTAGAGTCCGGATCCTCTAGAGTTTTTGTGAAACTCTACGAGGTAGAGTTGTATCTGAGCCATACATTTTTAAATCAAGGACTCATATTGGTGGAAGGAAAAGATTTAGAGGTGGATTTTGATAAAAGATAAAATAGGGGGGATTTTGGAAAGAAAATATATGAGCCATTGATTTTTTACCCAATGGTTGATATTGCTCAAACTCTACCTTGTAGAGTTATTTTACAACTCTAGATGATCCAAACACCTTACTAATACTATTAAATACTCCCTCTGTTTTTTTTATCATTCCTACTTTGACTTTGCACGTTTGTCAATGCACGTTTTAAAACTTAAATATCTTTCATTATATATTAGTAAAAATTATAACCGTTGAATATTAATAAAGTACTAATTGAGACGAATCAAAAAAGACCCCACATGACTATGTTTTTTCTTATAAATTGGGAGCATTTGAGAAGATTCTCTCTATGCATGAATAGTGTCAAGATTCTAAGTGAGAAAGATAAAAAAAAAAAACAGAGATACTCCCTCAGTCCCATTTTATAGTTCCCATATTTTATTATGGATGTCTTAAAATATTCTTTTCGTTTCCCTTGTTTCTATTTTATAACATCACTTTTTACTCTTTCTCTCCTTCTTTTTCACATGGGTTTTGACACTATCATTTGATGCTCCCTCAATCTTATTGGTTGGGTATAACAAAGAACATGTTTTATAGGGAAAAAGTAGCTATATATTTAAGGACAAATTGCTCATCAAAACATAGGGAGCCATCTCCGCCGGATAGCGGTTCTCCCAAATTTATTCAATCCCAAAAGGGATGAGTTTAGTTAAATGATGAGGTCATAGTTTTCGTCACACTTGACATGCGACCACATAATAGAAGTAAAACAAACACAAGAAGATAAAATGTCATGGAGAATTGACAGGCTAAAGTCGTATCACCTTATCAAAAGTAATCCTAAAGTCCTCTAACAAATAGTAGTCAGGGAAGTAGGGTCGAATCCACAGAGAAACAGTGTTCTTTTCCTAATTGTCAGTCAAATCTAGAGTATAGAAACGAGTGTTTGTGAATAATTATACTAAACTAGACTATAACTATATCAAGAATTATCAATAATAAGAAGTCTAGGGCATAGGTTCACCAATGATCAATAGTTCGGGATAAAACACAAAAGTAACAATTAATAATGCAGTTAAATAGGTTGATTCGCTCTCTCAAGTGTAAATCAACCATAGAACGGTATTAATAGGCTCTCACAATTTATTAATATCAACTCTACCTATTGAAACTAGCCCTAATATCAAGTTTATACCTCTCGGCGCATAACCTAATATTGTAATACTATAACAATCAAATCTGGCCAAATTGGATTGAATAGACATAAAAACATTCAATAGGAATCAACATACATCAATAAAAATCAATACTTTATAACCATCCCTTCCTAATTGATCATGGATCCCCTTAAACCCTAGAAATAGACTACTCGATCAATCATAATTGGGGAAGACATATTCATAATTATAAGCAAACATGAATTAATAATAAAGGATTGAATAGGAATAAAAAAAAGAAAAGAAATAATACCAATTGTGGAACCAATGTTGCAAAAATCAAAGCTTCTATTGAAAATTCAATGTAATTGGGGAAAAAACAAAACTAGGGTTCTTCACCAATTGAGAGAAAAAGAGTTCTAATCTCCAATGAATTAATGATGGAAAAAAACAAAATAGAAAATAAGATAGGAAATAATAATATTCCCTTGAGTCTTTATACCTTTCTATTTCCTAAAACAACTAGAAAAACAGAGTCTAATTCGTCAAAAGATAAAGCCCTATTCGACTAGGAAACACGGAATAACCCGCGGGCGCGGGTTTTCATCCTGCAAAACAGCGTCAACTTGTAAAGACCATATCTCGCAAACTAGAAGTCGTATCGGGGTGTGCGATACACTGTTGGAAAGCTCTTCAAGTCTAGTTTCCAACCCCACTGGAATCACTAAATTCTGATCTCTGGATAATGAGTTATGATCAAAAGAGTGCACATGACTCAATTTCCATACTTCTTTTAATATGTTTCCGCTATGTTTGGGTTGCAATCTGACTCGAAGATGCCCTTTGGACTTCTCATTTGACTTAGCTCCTTCCTAGATGCTTCTCATGCTTAAGCTTGTCCAATAATACTCCAATTCTGTTCTCAATACCTGAAAACTATCAAAAATACTGAAAACACACACAAGAGTGATATCTTCTCAACTTAAGTAACTATATGCAATTATTGGCTAAGAATGCAACTAAATGATCCTAAAATGCAACCTAAATGCATCATGAAATACCTATATTAATATGACTCATCAAGAATATATCTAGATCCGAAAGGAAAATAACATGCTTGTAGAGTCGAGTAATCACAACTTAACAATCCGATTCTAAAACGACTTCTTGCAAACCATATCTCTTTCCCAACTTCACCACTAATTCAACAGTCTTAGCTTCTGCAATAAAACGACTTCTTGCAAACCATATCTCTTTCCCAACTTTACCACTAATTCAACCGCCTTAGCTTCTGCAATTTCAGGGCCCAGTAGGCTCTTACTCCACGCGTCGCAGCAAACAACACACTTTCCCTCCGACTGATGAGTTATGACACTTAGACCCACCCATCTTTCAATCCCCAAACATGCATCCACATTAAGCTTAGTGATATACCTGCAGGGGGGGCTATCCGTTGCCTGGGGATGCTCACGTTGTGAATCATCGAAGCATGATAAATCTTACCATCATACTTGCCATTTTCATCCACCGAGTGACACGCTTTAAAAACAGATGATGAGGAGTGATTTTGCTGTTGAAAATATTCTTTCCCCCCCAAATACATGTTCACCAGAATGAGGAGTGATTTTGCTGTTGAAAATATTCTTTCCCCCAAACGAATGATGGCGCACCTTTTGCTCTCTACTTGCTTTTCAGATCACGCCAACTAACTAACATGCACACTTAGACAAAGAAGACCCTGTTACACATTGCGCTACAACCACGGTTAATCAAAACATCTACAAAATGCCGACAGTCAAAAATCGCATGACCAGGCATCTTAGTCTCGCCACAACCCCATGGGCCCGAGTCATCATCTATCATGTCCCCATGTTAAGAAGGCTTTGAACATGAAGAGAATTGGTGCATAGGCACCATAGAAAATGCCTCACTTTTGGGCTAACAAACTCTAAATCCAAGGCAACTTGGATTCAATATGGTGATAAAAACACTGAGTTGTTTCATCAAAGCATCAGACAAAGGAGGCTTCAAAATCAAGTGTATTGTATCCACAATGAAGCTGGTGAATGGAAGGACACCCCTGATTCAGTTACACAAGCTTTTCTAACATATTATGAAAAGCTACTGGGTACTACGGAAGCTAGAAGGAAGAAAGTGTTGCAACAATTGGTGCAAGAAGGACCTCTCATAACAGACACACACAGGAGCATTCTTTCAGCACCTTATACAGTAGAGGAAGTAAAGCAAGCATTATTCTCAATACCTGGTACAAATCTCCATATACTGATGGTTTTGGATCCTTTTTCTATAGAGATGTTTGGCAGATTATAAATAATGATGTTATACATGCTGTTAGATGTATTGCAAAGTGGTAGAGTATTAAAAGAATTGAATACCATAGCCATCACCTTGATACCTAAAACAAAATGTCCATCTAATGTGACTGAATTTAGACATATCTCTTGTTGTAATACCTTGTATAAATGTGTTACTAAGGTGTTGTGTGCAAGATTAAGACAGGTACTACCTGATCTTATTATTGAAAACCAGGGAGGTTTTGTGCAAGGGAGGCAAACAGTGCATAATACTAGCTTTTTAACGTGATGCGTGTGATGATATTTTCAGGCCTAATTATTACTATGTAGTAAACAAAAAGAAAATGCAAGTTAGTATTTTACGGTCACCTCCAATTTGTGAATAAGATTCTTTGAAATACAAGCAAATAGTACACCTTCTACATTATGTTCTTTCTTTTGCAGTCATCAACTCTTTGCATTTAAGTAGCATTACAGTATTACTCCCATAGTTAAACTTATCTCTATTGAACAAAAAAAAAAAAATTTGAGTCCATATTATCTGTTATGTTGAATTTCCAATGCGATAATATTATAATCTGGCTAATATATACTTTGATCTATACTTGTACTTGAAACCCATATTATAATTTGGCTAATTTATACTTTGATCCACACTTGTATTTGAAACCCAAAATTTTGAGTGACGTGTTGTAGCCTGTAGGCACATCCTTCTAGAATTTTAACAAAAAAAATTTCACTACCTTTTCCACTACTTGGCAACATCAGTATAATTCTACTACTTTTGCTATACATTTTCTCTCTCCTCTCACTACAAATCTATGAACCATATTTTCAAGGAACCTAGTTCATCAAACTATACACTATACAATAAGAAAATCAGCCTTTTCAAGTATTAAGCAAAGCAGTAGATCTAATTCATCAAAAATCCATCAGCCGTATCAATCACTTTTGAAGGAAGCAAACCAACTTCAGTTTTTTTCTTAGGTCGATTTTCTAACAAAGAAAGGTAATTTATAAATCAACTTCAGTTTTTTCTTGGGTCAATTTTCTATCATCCCAAAATTTAATCCGAAAAATATGAATCAATTTCAGTTTTTTTCCCCTACCTAACATCTAAATTATGATTTACAAACTTATATTTAAAATTTTCATCAGTCTCATTTAAAATTATATTTGAGATAAAATTGTAAATTTTCATACACAATTTGATATTGGATTTTTTTTTTAAAAAACAAAAATCGTTTCTTTTATCTTGTTTTCTGATTTAACATGAAAATGAATTAAATTTAAATTGTATAAAAAACCCTTTTTTCCATTTCAAAATTTTACAGTTGTCTTGGTGCTTAATTTCACTATTTGTTTTCGTAAAATAATGTAATTTTTTTTTCTGAAAATGGTTTTAGCAAATTAATTTAATTTTTTTTTTTGAAAATTGATTTTTGCATAAATCGTTCGCGAAAACTTTGATTTTGGTTTTTTTTTTTCAAAATTTATTTGTGAAAATGGTTTTTTTGCAAAAGTTATGAGCAGAATTTTTAATATTGGAATATTAAAAAAAAAAAACCAAATTTGTTACTTTTATCTTGTTCTCTCATTTCATGTGAAAATAAAGGGTTAAATTTAAGTCCTTTTTAACTAATTGCTATCATCTCCCTTTTTTCTGTTAGTCGCTACATAACAATTGCTATTGTTTTTTCAAGTAATTTGAAATAACTTGGAAGATTAAAAGAATTATGTACCTTTTTGGAAGTTTGCAAATCGCTGATGGACAAATGTGTGATATCCCCGTCGAAATTTTATATTTTTTTACAGATTTTTATGCATAGTGTGTATAGGTAAAGAATAATTTGTAAGTGAAATTTGTGAGTTCTTGAGAACAATGATTTGTAAGTGAATTTTGTGAATGTTTTTTTTTATGTATTTACGCCCTACTATATTAGTTTTGGTTTGTAAGTTAATTTTTAGTTTTTTTGTAAAGTTTAGTGATTTGCGGGATTTCTTGAACGTGATTTAGAAAGGGATTTGTAAAGTTTTCTAACATAAGTGATTTGGGAGTGATGTTGAAATTTAATTTCCGATGGCTTTGTTTGAATCCCCATTTTGATATTGATATTATTTTTGTAATTTAGTAAGGAAAAGGGGGGCGAAATAGTCAGTTCAAAAGAGGACACCATAGGTCCCCCCTTCCCTTATGTAATAGAGATCATGGTCATTCAAGATATGGTGAAGCACTATGGAAGAAGGAAGGTAAAGCCTAGCTGCATGCTCAAGATAGACTTGCAAAAAGCATGTGATACTGTCGACTGGGAATTCTTACAAGAGATGCTCACAGCCCTCCAGTTCCCTCAACACTTCATAAACCTGGTGATGCAATGTGTGACTACACCAATGTTCTCTCTTATGATTAATGGGACAATGCAAGGATTTTTTAAGTCTTCAAGGGGTTTGAGGAAAGGAGATCCTTTATCTCCTCTTTTATTTGTGATATGTATGGAATATCTTTCAAGAATATTGAAGAAGCTAGGTGAATTGGAGCAATTTGCTTTCCACCCTAGATGTAGAGAAGTCAAGTTGAATCACACGTGTTTTGTTGATGACTTGATTTTGTGTTGCAAAGGTGAATTCCCTTCCATATAGTTACTGCTTCGAGCATTCAAGCTATTTTCAAATTCATCTGGCCCCAAAGTTAACATTCAAAAATCAACCTTCTATACTTGTGGAATGGAAGCTCCTGAGATTCAAAGAGTGGTTGATGCTTCAGGATTTTCTCATCAACACTTACCTTTCAAATACCTGGGGGTTCCCGTATGTGCCAAGAGAGTCTCCAATGCACAATGTGAAGCATTGATTGACAAAACGACTGTGAAAATAAGAATATGGAGCTCTAGGAACCTATCTTATATAACTAGATCACTTTTGCTCAACACAGTACTACTTAGCATCCACACATACCGGGCACAGGTTTTTATATTACCCAGGAAAGTTCTGCAAACCATCAATACACTTTGTAGAGCTTTTTTATGGAATGGACAAACTTATAGTCAGAAACCAAGTAACATAGATTGGGAGAAGTTGTGCCTACAAAAGTCAGAAGGAGGGCTAGGCTTCAGAAATATACTTGCGTGGAACATAGCAATTATTGGCAAGTATATTTGGGCTATAGCTACCAAACAAGATAGTGTTTGGCCTGAGGGGTGCAGATTGGTGGAATTATCTAGGGGTGTTCGTGGTTTGGGTTGGTGCGGTTTGGGATGTAACCCAACCCAAACCGCAAATATACGGTTTGAAAATTTTCCAACCCAAACCGCACCGCAATTTTCCCTAAACCAACCCAAACCAAACCGCGCAAAACGGTTTGGTGCGGTTTGGGTTGCGGTTTAACCATTTTTTTCTCCGCGACATTACTTTTGTAATCTAAGATATAAAAAAATTGTTAATAAGAGTCCAAATAGATATGAAGTTGAATTCATAATTAAACATATATAATGATTTATCAAAAGTGTTAAAGTTTTTTACCTCAAACTTCTTTTTTCAATTTTATACTTGTATGTCACCTTCATAAGTGTATTTAATTTTTTTTTTTTTTAAATATGTAAAATTGCGGTTTGCGGTGCGGTTTTGGTTTACGAAAATTAAAACCCAACCCAAACCGCAAACCGCGGTTTGCTTGAAATCATGTCCCAAACCGCAATTTTAAAACCGCAAACCAACCCAAACCGCGAAAAAACGGTTTGGGTTGCGGTTTGGTGCGGTCCAGACCGCACTTTGAACAGCCCTAGAATTATCAACCTAAATCAGGTGCCAGCTGGTATTGGAGGAAGATTGCAACTGAACTAAACTGAACTGAACTGAAATTAAGCTGGGGAGAACAGGCCCTACATCATATTTTCAATTCAGTTTAGTTCAGCTCCAATCAGTTCATTTCAGTTCAACTCCAATCAGTTCAGTTCAGCTCCATTCTTTTAGAACCATTTTGTTAAATATTATTATGTTGGTCTAATTTATTTTACTAATTACTATTATTATTATTTATTTATTTTTATATCATTATTATTAAGTATTATTATTATTTCTATATATTATTTTTTTTATTATAGCTTTACTTATTATTATTAGGAGGAACATGATTTAGGTCAAAATCACAAATAAACCCACGTTTTTTAGCCCATAAACCAATCAAATAGTGTCAAAACGGTTATGATACAATTTTGTGCGGTCCGACCCAATCGTTATTTTCATTACTAAATATTATTATATTATTAAATCTAATAATTAATAGTAATATTAATTTAATTCTTAGATATTATTATTATATAATCGTCATAGAGTATTAATATATTAATAAAAATAATATAAAACAATTATTATTAATTATCATTATTATCATTAATTATTATTATTATTATTAGTTTATGATTATTAATATTATTTATTTATAACTATCATTTAAAAATATCCAAAATACTATTATTATTCATTATTCATTATTATTACTTACCATTATGATTATTATTAAATATTCATATTATTATTGTTTAAATATTATTTATATATTTATTACATTTAATTTAATTCAATTCAGTTCAGTTTAATTCAATTCAACTCCAATCAGTTTAATTCAGTTCAGTTCAACTGTTTTATGCCGAAGAGAACATGACCTAAAACTAATTGAAAAATCAAGGTTCGAGATTCTAGACTATTTGAGGTCGCAGATCATAAAAAATGGGAAGTTTGGTAAGTCTTGATATGGTCATGATTGATGAAAATATTTTTCTCTTAAATAGTATTTTTGATTATTATTAGAGGTTATTTTTATATCTAATTTAATTTATTCATGATACCATCATTATAATATTCTTTTTTGCTTTATCATCTTCTATTCTATACGCGTTAGTGTTTATGTGCTAATAATTAAAAGTTGAAGTTGTGGCTGAAACTCTTTTTTTTTTTTTCTCTTTTCTCTTGGTCCTCATCTATTAAGTTTTTACCCTCTACTTTCTTAAAGTATCATTGTAGTATTTTTCATGTTAAAAATGTGTTAGCTATTGTTAGTCATACGAGTTATTGTGATACCATTTAATAATAAACATAGATATAACGTTCAACTAGACATTAAAAATATAAAAATTATATATCACGATAACAAATCTAGAAATTAAAGTATAATGACAAATACCTTTTATGTCTTTTTCTGCTACAACAATGAGTTTGGACATGGTTTGAAAGAAAATAAAAAAGTTAGTTTAGCGTTAAATTAGAGGGGATAAGTAAATCCTTAATAAGGTAAACGCAACTTTATAAGTCAATTTGAGTAATTAATGATTTTTAACATAAAGTAAATACGATGTTGTCAGCTATTGTTGCTTTTTTTACCAAAAATAAAATGATTTGAATAGATCAAACTATTCAAAGGATTAGTTGTTGTAATAGAAAAAGAATGGAAAAATTACATAATAATTATGTCAAAAATCTCATTTCACATCAACAAAAAAATTCAACAAATTTAACAAAAATAAAATAAAATAAAATAAACAATAACTCGTGCAATGCAAGGGCTCCTAAACTAGTTCTAGTTTAGTTGTGGAGAAGAAAGAAAGAGTAAACGAGAGACTAAAACAGTGTGATGAATTTATGGAGTCTGACATTTTTAAAGTTTTCCTGCTGGCGATTAATATCCATAAAATTGCCACACCACTGATGTGACACAGCAGGTCAGCTTTGAACTTATACTAATTATTTTTATAAATTATGTTCATCTTTTGTTTCAATTATTCTTCCGTACTTGATCTCATGTCTTATTCTTTATGAAAATGATGCCAAATTGACAATTATTTCAGGAAATCGTTGAAGATTTGACTATATAATTGAAAGCCAGCTAAAAATTGAACCCTATTGAAAGTCAAAGTCAACTTTCCATCTTTGCTATTCAGTGAAATTGCCCAATTTTAGTTTCCTCTTCAAGTTCTGGGTTCATCAACTGATTAGGGTCTTATTTGGGGTTTTTTATTTGGGGGTTTGATGATGAAGAAATTAGGGTTTGTGTTTGCTGTTTTACTGAGCTATTTGGTAGTAGAAATTGAATCAATTTGCAGTAGAGGTTGTGATTTGGCTTTAGCTTCATACTATGTTCTGCCAGGTGGGACTATTTCTGTAATAGCAGATTACCTAGACAGTTCACCTGCTGATATTGTGAGCTATAATCCCGAACTCCCAAGTGCAGATAGTGTTCAAGATAATACGCGGATTAATATCCCGTTTTCGTGTGATTGTATTGATGGGGATTTTCTAGGTCATGTTTTTAGTTACCGGATTCAGACTGATGATACTTATGTTTCGATAGCTGGAACGCGATATGCCAATCTTACTACACCTAGTTGGATTGAGAGCAACAATAACTATACACCAACTAACTTACCCCCTGGTGGTGATCTTAATGTGACAGTTAATTGTTCTTGTGGGAACAGCAGCGTCGTCATTATGGTGTTGTTATTCTTCCGTTCTTTCTCCGCTTCGTCCTGGTGATAGTTTAAGTTTTGTTGCTCAGCTGACGAATGTGAGTGCCAGTTTGTTGCAGAGGTATAATCCTGGTGCAGACTTCAGTGCTGGAAATGGGCTTGTTTTTATTCCTGGTCGAGGTGAGAACCTTCTCTATCTCTCTTTTTTCATATTCATTGAGGGTATGGTAAATGCTATGTTGAAGTTATTGCAACTTGGTAAACTTCTGGTTTCTTTTTGCCAACGAAGCTTATGTGATTTTTTGGCTGCATTGCGAATTAATAACTGGATCATGAAAATAGTGGGAACATGTGACTCAGCCATGATAAAGTAATTCCTATTTTTTCTGTATAGTAGTAACACTTCCCTTTTCTGGAATAGATTAGTCATTACCTTTTTTAGGTTTTGTTTCTCTTTTCATCTCTACATCCCAGGGACCACCTAATCCATCTCTCTTTGTCTCTCCTATCATATGGGTCCCGTGGGCTCCCCCATGTTACAACCTCTGAGAACAGAGGAAGTATTATTGTGTGCATGCATATTGTGGGATGTAGTTGAAGTAACTTTGTGAAAGTCGATAAAAATATATGGCTAGGGCAACAATGTAAGAGGTTCGGATCAGAAACTTCTTTGATCGCAAATTATTATTCAACCTAAACCTGTTGCAAAATTTGACCATGTCAAACTTTACTCCTTTCATGGGAGTTGAAATGTATGGACTATTTCATTTCTGTCTATCCTAATTGCTAAAAGTTTATTAAGCACTCTAGTTATATATGTTGATTAAGATTATTTGATGTGTTACTTTTATAACAAAAAAGGGGTAACAGTTGAAAAATCAGGGAAAGAAAGTTTTGTAAGTGTATAAGGAGATTATTGATTCTACGAACAGAAATAAAGCAGTGGTATAATGGCTGATTATCTTGTGTAATAAGTGAAAGTAAACACACTGTTCTATCAAGGTGGCATCGTCGGTTTTTGTTTAACACAACTCTTCCTTGGATTGATTCACGAATGGCGTTCTAGAAGTATGTAAAGGTGGTTATGTAACTATAAGCATATGATCGTAAAGAATGTAGTATTTAGCTGTGTGTAGAGGCGATGAGATGAGGTGAAAACTTTGGAAAAACCTTGACATAATAACCATAATAAAATATAACAAAAAGTTTTAGTTTTTAGATGATGGAAAAATTGAATCTAATAATCCAACCTTTGGTTGGTATTCTTTAAATAGTCCCACCTTTTGGGTTTTGATTAACTAAAATAATCCACCTTTAGGGGATGTCTTCTCATAATTGTCTGAGGTAACTTGTGACTTGAACTTCAAGTAATTTTCTCCTTTTTTTTACCTTCTTCTACTCGCTTCCCTCTCCTCCTTCCCTCCACAACCAAACCCCTCACCAACCAAAGAACCACCACCACTTTCACCTAAAACAACATAACCCCCACCAAACTAGCCCCAACACCATCATTTCAATTTTCAACCAATTGAGAGAAAGTGGGCGGAGGGAGAGAGTAAGGGGTGGTAGATTTTGGGTGGGCAGGGTACGTTTTCGAGGTAGTGGGGGTTGATTTAGGAGTGGGTGGTGGGTGTTTTTAGGGTTGCTTATGGTTTTTGAGGTGAGCTATGGAGGAGAGAGTAAGTGAGCAATTGGGAGGAGAGATTAAGGTGGCGATGAAATGGGAGGAAGGAGGAGGTGGCGGTGGAACGGCAGGAGGGAGAAAAAAGGGGTTGTGGAGGGATAGGTGGAGAAGGAGGCGGTGGAATGGGAGGACGAGAAAGTGGGTTGTGGTGGCTGGAGGGCGAGGAGAGAGAAAAGGGGTGGTGTAGGGGGAGGAAAGATAAAGGTGGAGGTGGACTGGGAAAAGGGAGAAATTGGGTCGTGGAGGGGAGGCGAGAGAGAGGGGGTTTTCTTAGTTATAAGTAAAGTTAAAAAAATGGATTGACTAATGAGAATGTGACACGTATCTCACTTTACATGTTATGCCGGTCACCAGCAGGTTAAGGACCATTATGAGAAGACCCCCCCCCCCCCCCAAGGCTGGATTATTCTTAGCTAATCAAAAGGTGGGAGTAGGACTACTTAAAGAAGACCGGCAAAAGGTTGAATTGTTAAATTCAATTTTTCCTTAGATGAATGGGTAATAATGAAAATAGTGTAGGTATTACATAGATTAAAGAGAATTATGTTTATAAGGAGGGATCAACGAGGGAAGGAACAAGCTTGCCTTATTTCCTTGAATATCTAGACTCTAGAGTGCGTGTGAAGAGTTTGTAGTGTATCGAGAATGGAATTTTCAATTGTAAATGTATATTATCATGTCTAGGAAATATATTAACATCTTAAGAAACATTTTAACCGATTGAGGAAATTTATGAGCATTTTGGAGAATCATTTTGGGTGTTGTCATCAGATTTCACAAATGATCCTGTCAAAAAACTAGGAGAGATGAGTCAAAATTAAATTCGAGCTTCCAGAAGATTTAATTTGCAATTGAAATGAATCTTTTGCAGCATTTTTAGTCATCTCTTTAATTCAAACTGCCAAAGACAAGACCGTGGCCGGGCGTGGCGCGGGGTACTTCATCCATGGTTTGCACCTTTGCGGTTGCAGAACTATTTTTGTGGGTAATGTGCGATGGTTGTTGGTTGTCGTGGTCCTATCTTGAAAACCTTTGTATCTGATGCGTCTGGGAATTAAGACCCCAAGCTTCAGCATTGCCTTCCCTGTCTTGGTATTACGCCTGAATTTTATAGATTGCCTATTGAGCTGGAAATGAGGTTCAACGTTATGCTAGCTCTTCCTCCTAATAAAGGCAACATTCATTTCATCAACAAATTGAAGGGAGCATGTTAAGTCTTCTAACTTCTGATTGTCAGAATTAGGTAAATTTCTACAACGATATGTACATGTGATGACCAAAACGTCTATTTACTTGGGGATGCCTCAGCTTCAGCTTTTGCTAGGACGGGTTACCACTTATCAGCATGTTCCTTCAATTTCTGAACTAACCTCAATTAGTTGAAATTGCTATCTGGTTATTTTTCTATTATTTGTCTTAAACGTTACTCTTTTCTACAGACAGAAATGGAAATCATCCACCGTTGACATCAGGTTCGAGGTAAGTTCTAGTCTTATTTTATTATTGTATGAATTGGCATGTATTTATATTTACTATTTCAATCTCATTAGTGTCATTTTTCTTAACTTTTCAATCTTATGCAGCCCAGGTGGCTCAGGCTCCGCCTCCTCAGGTAATTGGCTTTGTCGTTCTTCTGTATCTCAGTCTCCTGTCTTCCTGCATTCCAATATTTTTGGCTGCTTTGCGTCACGAAATCCCAGAGTTTGTGCTACTTCATAATGATTATCATCTGTACTTGCAGGAGTCTCTCCTGGAGCCATAGCCGGTATATGTGTGGCTGTTGGACTGAGTTTGTTGTTAGTTGGTTGGTATCTTGTCTACATAAGAAGAAAGAAGAAGAAAGAGACCTTACTCCAGCCATCACAAAGTGGTATGCTCCATTTTCTGCAGTCAACTTTGTATACTTTTGTAAAGTTTTTCTAATAAATTATAGTAAATAATAGCATGTGTGGAGCCACTAAATTAATACAACCAGATTTTGGTCTCCTCATTTTTTTTGTAAAATACAAGAAAGTCAGCCAATCACGCTGGACAGCCAAAAACAAATGTATAAAGAGCAAGAGACGCCACAGATTGCATAGAAGCTAAAATACCAAATGATCCCGTAACACCTTCATTCGTTAGCCTTATTACAGAAGATACAATTGTTGTGTTCCCACTGAAGCACCCAATTCACCAGCATAAAGTGCAATTCCCAAGCACCTTCTGCTGTTCCTGAAATTAATCCATCTCATCAGCATATGGTCCATCAAAGAATCAGAGCACAATCAATGTCAGAACTCCCCTATTATCAGAAAAGCTCATGCCATAAATCAGCAGTCACCTCACAGTGAAGGATGAGATGAGGACCAATAAGTGCACTTTTGTAACACACATCACAACATTAGGGACAAAGTCTAGTTAGCTGCGGAACCTGATAATTATTAGGAGTGTTTAGCTTTTCCAAAACTCTGGTCTTCTGGGAAGCCTTAATTTCCACTGGAACCTTTGCCTTTTAAGATTTGAGATAAAAAACTTCACGGTACGAAGTTTAAGTTTTTGTGACATGTTTTTACAGGTCATAGTGTCATACTGCCTGAAGAATCAGCTCACTCGGGTGGTATATTTTATGATTTTTAGGATTATTTGAGAAAGCGTTGGGATCTAGAAATCCAGTAGAGAGCTCACATTCTGCTGAATTTGTTCTCGTAATGAAGTTCCAAGACAAGTTGTGGCCCTCACGAATCAATTAACTGTAAATAGGAGCATGACATAAGTTATATGAGTGATTAACTTGGGGAATTAGAATGGAAAAAGGTTGCTCTCTAGCCCAAGAATCCTTTGAAAACACCACATCAGCCACAATACCCACCCGAAAAATTGACCAAGGGAAGAAATAAAGAGGATTCCTTCTAGATGAGCCTTCACAGGCTTAAGCAGAAACCACAATTATAGTCAGAGCATCCCAGCAGTTTCATTTGAAGATTGTACTTACCATTGATCAACTAGTGCCAAAGAAAGTCAGATTACAAAGGAGACATCTACAACATATAGTTGCCTGAATCCAACCTCCTTTCCTACCCTGGCTGACAAACCTAATCTCAAGCAATAGGATGTCCTTTTTACAAAATATCACTTTACTTGGTTGCACCAGAGAAGGCTAACCGTCTTGTTGGCAGGTCATGTTGCAAATGCAAGAGATAACATATATAGTTCAATCCCACTAACAATAACTTGTCTGAGAGTACAAACACAATCATTTAACCAACACGTAGAAGAAATTTAAAGGAAAAAGATCGAAAAGAGAGACTAATGAAGAATGCACCCTTTTTCATATGAATTTTGCTAGTAAGGATTAGGTCATTCTAAACTTCTGTTAATTAATTGCCTTTGAAAATGATATGTTGAGGACTTGAGGAGTTATGGTTTGAGATGTGTGTGTGTGTGTGTGTGTGTGTGTGTGTGTGTGACTATGTGTATATGTTGGAAGTCTTGTGATGGATTACTTTTTGTATAAATGACCAACTTTTATAATTCCTGTGAAACAGAAGATGTAACTGGACAATCTGGAGGTGTGACAGTTAATCCTAAGCATCCTGGAGTAGCAGTCGACAAGTCAGTGGAGTTTCCATATGAAGAGCTTGCACATGCTACTGATAATTTCAGCTTAGCTAACAAAATTGGTGAAGGTGGTTTCGGAGCTGTTTACTATGGGGAGCTAAGAGGCGAGGTTCGTTGGTGCATATATTATGAACTTTATCTAGTCAGAATGTCATAAGCATTTATAAGCATGTTTCTATACTTCGGATGCGATTATTATGTAAGCAATAAGGGAATTAGATTTTTGTTTCTTTTATTTTTTTCATTTCCTGCCTTGCTTGAACTTCTGGACAGAGGAAGTGCAATCTTAAGCTGCCTCCAACTCAACATCTCTCCCCTTTTAATACAAATCTTCTTGCCTATAAAGTGTTGTTTACGATTGAGACAATGCTATGAGAAATCAATATAAAAAGTGTCAGCCATCATTGCCTTCTGCCCTTCTCTATCATCTGCTCTCTTTGCTATTTGCCTACTTCCTGCAACTCACTTGGCTAGTCTTTCGTATGTTATTTGAATGCTATAAATGTGTGTCCATGTGCTCAAGTATAATTCTTTTAGTTCTGTACATATTAGGGGAATGTGTTTGATGAATTGTATTCTCTTTTTTCCCCCTATTTTGTCTTTTGGGGTCAAGGTTTTAGACATTGGCCATGTTTCTCCATTCAAAAGAAGAATAATCAATATCATATGGAAGCTTCTTTATTATTATTATTATTTAGATAGGAAGGGGGGGGGGGGGGGGCTTGTTAGATTTGTTTCATGTATATTTTCAAAATATCATCCTTTCGTAAATTTTTACAGATAGATATTCAAAGGTAATAAATGTGTGCGCTTGAAACTGTGAAATTCAAAGTAGGAAGAACAAAAAAACACCTCAGGGAGTATCAGTGTATTTGTTTTAAGGGGGAAAGGAAAAAATTAACACTAGAGCAGTAACGTGAGCACAAACAGAGTTGCAAGAACTTGTCAAAATAATTTCCCTCAAGTTAAAGGTTTACTCACTTACTGAACTCAATCAAGTTCCAATTGCCTGTCTAAGGGATAGTGGGATCTGTTTGTCATATAGTATCTGCAACTTATTTGCTTCAAAAACATATTTTACGCATTGACGTTTCCTTAGAGTATTGGTATTTCGTTTGTCCTAAGACTGTTCTGCTCATTTGTCTTTTGACATTTCATTTCAACAAGCGTGCTGTCACAAAAGAGAAAGATAGATTTGTATAGGCACATATTGTGTTTATACGTGTGTGCTGGTGTGTGTGGAGGGGTTTCAATTGTGTGAATATAAAATATGCAACCCATTAATTTTGTGCGATGCACTTTTTTTTGTCTTCAGAAAGCAGCCGTCAAAAAGATGGATATGCAAGCAACAAGAGAATTTCTTGCTGAGCTGAAGGTCTTGACGCATGTTCATCACTTGAACTTGGTATAGATATTGCCCCTTTTTCTTTTCTCAAGTATGATGCTATTGTTTCTTTATGCTGTTCTGCACTGAACTGACTTTAAGTTTATCTCTCTTTTTATTGTTAAGAAATAGAAAACATGTTCTGATTGTAGATCAATTGTTCTATATTAGAGGACAAGCCTCCAAACAATAGCAACTATTTTGAAATTTTAAGATTAACTCTTAAAGGACGCTTTAGTGTACAGAGAAGCTAAATAAGTTATCCTTCCTCACAATAAATCACATGATAAGCCGAATCTTGGAAAGATACTTCAATTTCATCCCAAACGTACACCATATTTTCTCCTTAGTCTCGCCAAACCCCACAAACAGCCGTACCCATTACTTTCCAGTCCCCTCTCTGTCCTCAGCATGTGAAACAGCCATAAACAATTGTCCATGCGCGTTTCATGTAACATCGCTTCGTAATCATGGAATTCTATTTGTTAATGGGATATTAATCTTTTTTTATTGGTTCACAAGTCCTCTATAGGAGTAAAAATGAGGAATCCCTTTCTTGGTGGAATCCATCATTTGTTAAAGCTAACAATCTGGTAATATTGGATAGAACTTTCTCTAGCCTGTGAAGAGGCAGGTGCGTACAAGAATCTTATGGAGAATTTGTATTAAAAATATTGCTTCAAGAGATCGAGTACTTTGTTTCCATTCCTTCTAAGATGGTCTTCTATGATATGTTAAAGAGAATGTGCTTGAAGTACCTTTTGGAAGGGGAGTGGGTACGAGCACAGGTTTCGAAGGAAAACAATTGCACCTACTGTTTCATCTTTGACCACAGAGACTAAACTGGAACTTCTTGTTTCAACTTTGGATAAACATGATTGCTCTTCTACCCTTTTTTCAGTATGAATAATTGTTCTCTAGCTGCTAGCATAATACATCTTTGATGTGAATTCACTGTGTTTCTTCTTGGATGTCACATGCTGTCAAGTGTATATCTTTGAAAGTAAATGGTAGTTGTTTGTTTCCCTTTATAATATAGAATTAAATGTCTTCTTTCTGCGTTGTTTGTATGAGATTATATATGCTCAATTGGGTATTTGATGGGGTATGATAGTTCTTCTGCAACTTATCTTAAATTCTGTTACAATCCCATTTGACTCACTCGCAGTATATGCATCTGAGTGCAGGTCCGCTTGATTGGGTACTGTGTTGAGGGTTCTCTTTTCCTGGTGTATGAATATATCGAAAATGGTAACTTAAGTCAACATTTGCGTGGTTCAGGTGGAGTAACCTCTGTATAAACCTACTACCTTTTCTTTCCCTCCTTGGCATAAATAATTTTACCAGTTCCAACATATTTGCCCATTTCATTCCAGGAAAAGCTGCCCTGCCATGGCATGCCAGAGTACAAATTGCTCTTGATTCAGCAAGAGGTCTTGAATATATTCATGAGCACACTGTACCTGTCTATATTCATCGTGATATTAAATCTGCTAACATATTGATAGATAATAATCTCCACGCAAAGGTATTATAATCAACTGCAGCTTTTTCTTTGACTGATCAACAGCTTACCCTCGAAATCTGCTTTTTCTTTTCAGGTTGCAGATTTTGGACTGACAAAACTAGCTGAGGTTGGAAATGCGTCTTTACCAACTCGTTTGGTGGGTACATTTGGATACATGCCTCCAGAGTAAGTTTGCTATTTACATCTAGCTAAGAAGTAGAAAACATAACTTCCCTTACTCCTGAGATTACTATACACCAAAACCTGTTTTGGGTGGATTGTGGTGTTTTTGTTCAGGTTGCTTCCTTCCTTGTGTTGGTGCTACCAGTGGCCTATGCTCCATGCTAGATGCGCTTCTGACGAATATATATCACTTTAGGTGCTTTGATGTGTCATTCTAGTATAGTACTCTTCATAACTTGTCCAACAAGAGAACAATATGGTGCTACTCCTTCTGTCTCTTTTTATTGTTCCCACTTTCCTTTTATTGTTTGACTTAATAGGCCCCTACGCCTTTTTGTCTCCGAAGATATTGGTCAGTGGCTCCAAGTTTACAATTAGAAGTTTTGGAGTAGCAAGAATGTGAGGTAGACTTGTACGTCAAGAAGAAGTTGAAGTTTGTTAGGGAGAAGCTTAAGGTTTTGAATCATGAAGTTTTTTTAGGAATATTAGAGATTTCAGAAGGGAGGTTATTTGATAGGTAGATGGATTGATGGTTTTGAGAGGGAGGTTAGCTAAAAGAAGAGATAGGTTATGCATAATTCTCATTGGCTTTTTAGACTACAGACTGTTGAAGGAAAATATATGGGGTTAGAAACGGGATACTAATGTCTAATCTCAATCCCCCCCTAGGGTGGTTGTGGAAATAGAGGTTTATAAAGGACTTAGAGTTGTATGAGTATCTTTTGACTAATGAGTTTTTAGGCATATTATATCCTTCAATCTGATGTTCATAGTGCTTGGTTAAAGAAGAGCTTCTAGGAATAAGAGAATATTATCGTTTTGAGTATGAATAGTGACAAGTTCCTCACTCCTCATGTTATATTACATATGAGAGCACGACTCCTTACTCCATGAATTTATTAAGGTAACAATAATCTATTGAATAAACTGATGCAATTTATATCTTAGATGTTTCTTGAATAATAAATGCCTTAATTGTTAAAAGCGCTCCTAGGCGCTAGGCGAGTTGAGGCGCAAAGCAAATCGCCTTCTAAAACCCAGGCTAGTTGAGTATGTCAAGCGAGTAGAGGCGCACGCTTATCGATGCCTTTTGAGAGGCACAAGGTGCACCACCTAGGTGCTTTTGTTGGAGAAGTGCGGGAGAGAGGGGATATAGATCTGAGTTGAAAAATTAAAGGAAAACCAAAAGTTGTTCCAATTTAAAATTATATTGGCTTTGATTTACTAATTTTGGAGCAAAAGCCCCTTGTTAATTGCATTGAATTATATCGAATTGAACCCTAATTAAAAATCCCTAATTTGTGAGAAATCTCGAATTCATGATTCGGTGGCTATTAATGGCCGCCAACTCTCCGAAGGTGACTGAGGTTGCCGGTTAGCCTACCATCGACCCTGCGTATCTGCGGTGGCCTTCGTCGGCTAGCGACCTTCAATTCAGTCCCTCTTTCTCTCTCTTCATTATCCTTCATTTTGTTCTCTTTCTCTTCACGTGTCTCAAGGTTTGCAACCTTTTCTTTGTTTTTTTGAGGGAGTGACAGTCATGCTCTTTTACTTCATACCTTTTTATTTTGGATTTTTTAACAAGAATAATACAAACTTTTTGTTCGTTCTCTCGCAATAATAGAAACTTTTGATTATTTTTTAAAAATACAAACTTTTGATCAAAATTCCTCCAGTAGGGCAATACCGGTTGTTAACTTGTTGTAGGAGGTAACAAGCTGAGGTGGTTCAGGTGGGTGGGGGGTTGGGGGAGGAAGGAGAAAGAAGAAAGATCATTTTGTAATTTTGTTTTACTCATTTTACTGGTTACAAGTCAGCTTGACCTATTGGAGGAATTTTGATATCAAGTTTGTATTATTAAAAAACAATCGAAAGTTTGTATTATTACGAGAGAACGGGCAAAAGTTTGTATTATTGTAGTTAAAAAAATCCTCTTATTTTTACTTTTACTTTTTCCTTATCCTCTCCTTTTCTTCGTTTGTTATGCTTATGTTCTTAGCCTATGGTTGTTTATTGTGTGCAACAAGTAGCTTATATATATATATATATATATATATATATATATATTTTAATTTATAGTAGCTTATATATATATATAATTTTTTTTTTTTAATTGTTATGTGTTGAGTGTAATATTCTCTATGATTGAGTATTAAGGTTTTTGGCACAAAGGTGCGCCTTGCCTACAGATGCGCGCGCCTTCGCGTTTCGGTGAAGATTATTTGCTACTGAAGTAATCTAGTGGCGTGAAGACGAGAGAAGATATGCAGAAATACACTTCCTTCGTTTTCCATAACTTGCATCGTCTTTTTGCACAAGGACCAGAGTGAGGAGAGAGATAAAAAAAGGAACCCCATGTTCTAGGAGCTATGTTACTCAGATTCAGGTACTCATGTCCGACATGGGTACATGTCCAAGTGTCCGACTCGATTGTTTTGTGGAACTTTTTAATTCTTTTCGTTAAAAATGAAGTGTCCGAGTGTCGAGGATCCGATACGGATACTAGAGGTAAACTACAATCTGAGTAACATAGGCAAGGAGAGAGAAAGAGAGAATATATTGTCAACAATAGAGACGATATGTAAAATATCCTATATATTATATACTATGGGCATGAAGGTGTTATTTGATGAGTATTGATTATTGATAGAGCTCTTTCAGCCTTCCAACATTCTTGTGTATAAGTGGATTTAAACTACTCATTTCATTATGTTGTGTGATTTTATTACTACAACCTGGGAAAGATTGAGATTAGTGATCTAGAGTGATGAAGATAAGTTATGTAGAATAGTCCTGCTGGAGCTTGTTATCCCATTGGGGACTTTAGGCCAATTTGTGGAAGCATACATCTAAGAATTGGGATGTAGTGTATTTCCCCTCCTTTCATGTGCGAAAAAGATGTTTTACCATTCTTTGTGAGCATGACAAACACTCCTCTTGCAACATGCTTTTCGCATTGTAATTCCTCTGTTCTTTTTTCTTGCAACATTGGAGCATGGGCACAAAAATTTAGGAGCGCAGAGAGATAGAGAGAGAGGACTAAAAGAGGACTCCATGTGCTAGGAGAGAGAAAGAGAGAATATATTGCCAAAAATGTCAATGTTGCAAGTAATATGGAACTTCCTAGAATGAGAAATGTTGCAAGTAATAATAAAAAAGAACATAGGAATGAGATTCCCCGAAAAAAGCTCTCCACGCCTATTATTATGTGATATGGCATTGATGAAACTTTTCTTTTCGTGAACAATCCTCAATTATGACAAGTTACAGAAGGTGGTGTATTGCTGTGTTCTGGATTTCTGTTTTATGGATATTTATGCACCGTAGAGCAGTGGAGTTGGTTGAATACCTTTTATATTTTCTTCCTAGTTAGTAAATCCGTACAGTAAATGGGCTGTTTGCCCATACAATTCGGTGCATGAGATAGTAATGGACTTGTTGAGGCAAAGGCACAAGAAGTTCTTTGAGGCTTGAGCTACAATTCTATTCTTAAGCTAGGAGATAGAACCAAATTATGAATAGGGTGGAGTTGAACATGCCCCTGGCCCCATCTGTTTTTGCAGATGTAATCCGAAATATATACGATTAGGTTCTTTGGAGTTCACTAAAAATAAAAGGGTGGTTCCTTAAGGATGAAACTTCCTTTTCTTTTTAGTTTACTAGATGACATGAACAAAGGTTTGGTAAACTTCTGAATATGAGCTTAGGGAAGAGGAAGTATATACATAATTAATATTTTAAGATCAGCTTTTCCTTAGTTCACTTGTGATACCATATACTGAAGTGTTGCCCATTCACTTTCATGTACTATTCTTATTTGGCTAAACTAAAGAGCTAATCAATTTTTTTAATACATTATATTAGTCATACATCATCTTCCCATTTGTAAATGTCATTAAGATTAAAGAAAATACTAGATGAATATTTTTAAAAAAAAACAAGTAAATGTGTATCGAGAGACTTAGTGGCTAGAGGAAGTGTTGGAATGGAGAGAGATATGAGATTGATATGATGGAGAGAGAAAGTGACTTATCATTTAAAGGAAATGGGGACTCTGGGGAGATTATTTTCGGACACCCTAAATAGAAATTGAGAAGATAATTATGATATGTATGGAAACAACTTTACTTTGCTGCACATATAATATAATCTTCACCTTAAAGGCTTGAAGCAAAACAAAGAACAACGAACTTAATAGGCATTGTCCTTACATGGGGGACAAAAATTGCTCATGATAGTCAATAAAAAAAGTGTGCAAAGAAATTGAGTGTGAATTAGAAGCCAAAAGCTTCAACTAGATACTGTTGTCATGCAATCAAATATCTTCCAATAGGATTTTCGGCTTAGCCTTCTCAGATGATGATGTCTCTCTACCCAGATGAATTTTGTGCTTTATTTTGTGCAAGTGGTCAAGGTGTTTTGAAATTCAGATGAATATTTTCCTGAATTTCTAGTCAACAGTGCTACTGTTTTTTCGTGGTTACTGGTTATTGTGTGGTTAGCATAGATGGTATAAAATTTAATCATCCCTTAACTTACTGCTGGTGGAGAAATTTTAACTGTTTGGTTGTGCACCATACAGGTATGCCCAGTTTGGTGATGTATCTCCCAAAGTAGATGTTTTTGCTTTTGGTGTTGTTCTCTTTGAGCTCGTATCAGGCAAGGAAGCTGTGGTAAAGGGAAACGGAAGTGTTCTGCAACCACAAGGCCTTGCTACTTTGGTAAACTATTTGTTTTATTTGCTAGTCCATCAGGCCACTTTCAACAAAATTAGACAATCATTTTAAGAACATGTCAGTATAGAAGTGCAAATATTTATTTTAGAACAGAAGAACTAGTTCTGTGATGCTTGTTATTCACCTTTGCCAACTTCTTAAATGTATTGTCATATTCTCAATTGTCTTTCATTGTCTAGTATACTGCTCCTACTGACCTCATCTATAAATTATTTCTTCATTATTGTAACAGTTTGAGGATGTTCTTCGTCAGTCTGATCCAAGCAGCATATCCAAACTCATCGATCCAAGACTGGGAGAAGAATACCCTCTTGACTCTGTTCTCAAGGTGAGTATAAACAAGCAATAACAAATGTAAACAAATTTCAGGTCCAAAAGATTGTTTTAAGAGGTTTGTTTTTGTTCATTGTTCTGCAGATGGTAGAGCTTGCAAGAACATGCACGCAAGATAATCCCGAGCTTCGACCGAGCATGAGATCAGTTGTTGTTGCTTTGAACTCCTTCTCATCAACCACAGAAACATGGGATATAGGTTCGTTTTATGAGCATGGCCTTAAGAACCTTGCGTCTGGAAGATAGTTAGAAATGGACTATGCTAACATAACAACTTCTAGTTCTACCTATTCTTTTCTGATGTATATGAACAAGTGATGTAGATAAAATGGTTGTGGTTTGGTGGCTCTTTTACTTACCTTTTTGTTAATCCTTTTTTCTGCCTTTTATTCTCTGAAGTACAATGAAAAGAAAGAAAAAGATTTCTGATTGTGTGCTTCTAACTCAAAGTTAGCTTTTCCTCTGCTGCTGCTGCTGCTGTTACAATGTATCTTTTCTTGTGTATGATTGAGTGATGGATGAACACTTTTGTCTGGAATATGGCGACCTTTGCCCTTTGGTAGAGTATCCACTAAGTACTATAGAAATGGTATAGAGAAAATCGATTTCGAAATACATTTTGTTAATAAGTTGTCTATTAAATTTGTCAACATAAATAATTAGCTTCTATTTTGAAAATATTTTTCGAGGTCAGTTATTTTTTTGTTTAAGAGCATTTTGCAATCATATGTTTAATTTAACTGTTTTTAACTTTAATGTGGTAAAATTGAAACCTTCTTCATGACATATGAGAAGGGGAGTGTATTAAAACTCTTCTTTTTGAGATATGAGAAGGGGAGTATATTAAAACTCTTCTTCATCCTGAGGTTCCAAAGAAAATGTCAAATGAATAAAATCATGAATAATTTTTGCTTTTAAGCTAGAAATTAATCTATAAATTCAAAATTAATAAGCAACTACAATATAATAGAAGTCAAATTCGTATAAGAACATATCAATTGACGAATAAAAGTCTCCAATTATATTATAATTGTTGTCTAAATTAGAGATTCTTCATGTCATTTATCATTATGTCCTTATACTGCTTTTCGTGAATGGATTAATCCATTTATTGTAGGTTTGAGATTGATTTTGATCTGATTCAATTGATTATTGAAGAAGAACATACATCTAGAATGAAATCGTAGAGAAAAGGGAAGAGGAAGTGAGTAATGTGACAAATAAGATCATTGTATAAGAAAAATAAGATTCAGCCTCCCATACAAAAATCAATGCATACATATAAGATCATGAATAAATATGGTAGACGTCAATTGGTTTAGTTGATCAAAGTTTTAAGGTTAGGGATCATATCTCATTTCAGTACACCTAAAAAAGATGTCATGGTTGAAACTATAAAAATAATGAGACTTTTTTGAAGATTATGCTTGCATTTTCATTCTCATTATCAAGATAGATATGATTTTTTATGATATCAAATTATCAATTAATAATTGAAAATTCGAATGTATTTAGAGAATCAGTTGTGGTTCTATTATAGGACTAGCTTGCAATTTCCAATAACTTGAAGCTAATAGGCAATAGCTCAACTATTGGAGGAAAAGCAAGTGGTAGTTTTGGCAAGCCATATTAGAGCAAGTACAATGACAAGCTACAACCACTTCTAGCTTTGTGTGCCACATTAGATTTCCAAAGTACAACATTTTCAAGCTACAACATTTGCCAATGAAAAGCTACAAATATTTGTAGTTTTTGTAGGTTCCATAATTACATTTACTAAATGGAAATTGAAAAGTGAGATGGAAAGGTACAAGTAGGGCCTACAAAAAGTTAAACAAAATTACTTGCTTTGTGGAGCACAAAGCAACTTGATTTTACCAAGCTACAACCCCTTTTCAACTCCAATGACGAAGCAAGTAGCTCCAACTTTGTTGAAATTGCAAGATGACAAAACTAGTGGCTTTACTTTACCTTACTCTAGTGGCTTTACTCTACAAAGCTAGTGGACCCTAAGAACACCCACAATGGCAAGCTACAAGTAGTTTTAGCTTTGTATGCCACATCATATTTCCAAACTACAACATTCCCAAGCTACAACCTCTCCCATTGGAAAACTACAACTACTTATAGTTTTTGTAGGTCTCACATGTCATCACCATATCAACAATTTTCAATATACATTTACAATCATAAATTGTTATTAACTTGTAAAAATAAAAAATTGTGGAAATAAATTACTTTTATTCCAAATTTTAAATAACTAATTTTTAAAAAAATTAAAATAACAAAAAAATAATTAAGATACAACATATTAATACATAAAAACGAAAAGCGAGATTACATTAAAAAAAGTACTACATATTGTCTTGATTTCCAAAATGTGTCCAAATGTGCTCCATTGGATCCGCCTTGAGTTGATGATGCTTTTCTCTGTCTCGAATTGTTACATCTCTTGCGAGATACGATTCAAAATCCTCAGTATGTCCTTGTCGGGTATCATCACGATCAATTGGATGTGAAAAATCGGAAGCGGGAAAGTTTCTTGAATATGTGTGTCGCTCATCTTCAACAATCATATTATGCAATATGATGCAAGCTTCCATAGTATTATGAAGCTTGCTTTTATGCCAAGTTCGCGCCGCACCACGAACTATTGCAAAACGAGCTTGGAGTACTCCAAATGCTCTCTCGACATCTTTTCTTGCACTCTCATGTTTTTTTTTTTTTTTGAAACAAAGTCTTTTAGGATCTTGAGGATGTGAGAAGCTCTTAACAAATGCAGCCCATTCAGGATATGTACCATATGTAAGGTAGTAACCCATGGTGTATGTAGTACCATTAACATTAAAATAAACTTCTGGAGCTCTACCTTGTAATTCATCTTGAAATAAGTTTGATCTACTCAATACATTAAGGTCGTTGTTGGACCCAGCCACACCAAAATATGCATGCCATATCCAGAGATCCACCTAGGCAACTGCTTCAAGCATGATTGTGGGATGACCATGATCACCTCGTGTATATTGGCCTTTCCATGCTACTGGACAATTTTTCCAGGCCCAATCCATGCAATCAAGGCTTCCAAGCATGCCTGGAAAGCCATGACAATCTTCGTGCACTTGAAGCGGTCGTTGAACATCATCAGCATTAGGCCTTCTCATGTACACCTCGCCAAATACATCGATAATAGATTTACAAAATTTATTTAAACATTCAATTGTCGTACTTTCGCCGATTTGTATATACTCATCAAGTATATCAGCTGGGGATCCATATGCAAGCATGCGAATAGTTGCTGTGCATTTCTGCAATGGCGACAATCCAGGTCGTTGTGCAGCATCTTTCCTCTGTTTGAAATAGTTACATCGTTGTTCAACTGCATTTACTATCTTGACAAATAAATCTCTCCCCATCCTAAATCGCCTTCGGAAATTTGTTCCGGATAATACCGGATTGGGAGAAAAATAGTCGTTGAAAAGACGATCTGCACTGCCTTCATGATCCCGTGGAATCATTTTCTTGGGCGGATTTGAAATATTTTCAATTATTTGGAGCGCCATTTGATCGTCTGTTTCATCTCAAAAATCATCATCCATATCCTTCATCCAATCTGTGATATTGGTTGAAGAACCAGGATTGTGAGACATATTGCAATTGCAGGTATGTATGGAAGGATGATTTATGTTTGGAAGGATGATTATTTGACTTAGATGGGAAAGAGAATATGAATAAGTGTTGTGAGGTTACACCAAAGATGATAAATGTATAGGGAAACATGATTCCCTTTGTCAGATTTGTAACGGCTACATTCCAACGGCTATGATGTTGTTAAATAAATTCCAAGTTGCTACATTCCAAAAAAGTAGTTTCCAACGGCTATATTCCAACAGCTCAATTATTTGTTAATACATCCCAAAAACTAAACCCCGACAACTACTGTCCAACAGCTAGAATCCAATTTTTTTAATTGAAATACATAGAGGAAATAATTGAAATACATAGATTTAATAATTAAAATACATAAATAAAATAACCCAAATATATTCGCTAAAATAACTAAAACAACATAGCTAAAATATTTGAAATACATAGCTAGAATAAGTGACATACATAGCTAAAATAACTTAAATTAAACGTTTAAATAACCGAAATGCATATGTTATTTTTTTTCAAATACATTGCTAAAATGACTTGAACATTACTGTATATTGCACTTAGTCTTAATGATCGAGCAAACTTGATTACGAGTGTTTCGAGTGTTTTCATCCATCTGTGAAGTATCCTTGAAAAGAATTTCAAAATCTGCAACACGAATACGCTCATGATACATGACCATTTTTTTCTCCTGTATAACTCTTCAAACTTATTCCATGTTTGAGTAGCATCCTCAGTAACTTTCTTGCTCGTCGACTTCCCCTTACCTCTTGCTGCTGCTTTAGCTGGCTTTTGACCCGGAGGGCGCTCATCCATCATTGTTACGCTGTTAGTGTCACTTGTATCCGCGTTTGAACTTGATGAAGTGCAAGCGCCCGAGACAGTATTTTTTGTTCTCTTTGACTTACTACCTTCTTTAGTAACAAACTCTTTCCATTTTTGTTAATCTCGAAGAATTTTTCAACTATGTAGGTAAGGAAAATTTCTATAAGTTGGGTTGCAATTCTTCCGAAGTTTGGTGGCCATCTCGATTACTTGATCTTCATCATGGCCGCTTGGATGTGTATCCTTAACTTGAATGTAGAACCCATTGAACTTTGAAACCTCATCACTCATTTTGTACCAATGATTTGAGGCTTTTTCCACATCAACCTCGGGACCTTCTGTCCTCCACTGGTTGTAGTATTGAACAATTTTCTCCCATAAATCCCCGTACGACTAATCAGTTCCTACAACAGAATCATTTGAAATTGTCAACCAACTTTTACTATATCTTGATCTTGTTCATGGCTCCACTTGAATTTTTGTTCCTCCAACCCCTCTTCCTCTGTTTCTCCCTCTACCTCTACCATTATTGCCTCTTCCTCCGCCACCAATGTTCTTCTGAACCTCTACAATCTCTTCTTCTTCATCAATATCGATAGTCGCTCCTGAAATTGGAGAGTCTTGGTGCATGGTAGAAGCTCCAATACTCTCTCTTCTTGAACTTTCATGAACCACATATGATTCATGAGGGAAAGGAGGACGAGAGTAGTACATAGGCGTAGTCGGACGATTACTAGGCCTAGGCTGGTAATAATAGGATGAAATCGATGGATGGAAATACATTTGAGCGTCGGGGGGAATCGCTTGATTTGGATCATAGTAGGATCGGGAAATTGGGCGAATCGGTATGTTTTGGGCATTTTGATTATTTTAGGTTGGATTTTGGGATGTTTGATTTTCTAAATTTTGAAAATTTTCTAGATAAGGATAATAATCATATGGATCTTGAGAATAATCATCCATTTGTGGGTATATTTTTTTTTGACGGAAATAATATATGAGAGAAAGAGACTATAGAAATTTTGTGGGTATATTTTTCTACAATATTGTTACTCCTAATTATAGACTAATATTTGAAAAAAAAAATATGTTGCATTACTGTAGCACAATATTTACCGTTGCAAATAAATTTACAGCTCCACAAATTAGTATATTGCCCAACATTACCATTGGAAAGTGAAATGAAACATTATAGTTGAGTGTGAAAAGTTAAGTGGGGCCCACAAAGACTTAAGCAAAGCAAGTAGTTTTGTGAAGCTACATTGCTTGCCAAAGCAACAAGTGCAATTTTCCTCCAACAATAGAGCTAGTAGCTCCAAGTATTGAAAAATTGCAAGCTGGGACATAAATCCCACCGCTGGAGCTGCTCTAAAGCAACTCTACACACACTTTTTGCTAAAAATAAATCTAAGAGCTAGCCACAAGTGGGACCTACAAAAATCGCAAGCGATTGTAACTTTTTATTGAGAGATGTTGTAGCTTGAAAATGTTGTAACTTGAAAAATTGGCGTGGCAAATAAAACTACAAAGATGTCAACTTATGCCCACTTGTGTAGAAGAAGGAAATATCCATCAACCCATCGCTCCTATATTCCCACATAAAAACACTCCATTGGTAAACTAAAAACTCGTGCGTTTCCCTTATAGCTAGGTGCCCAAACCAAATCATGACAACATTGGAAAATCATGTACGAGTAATAGGCACAACGACACAACACGCGAAGTGATAAAACACTAATCGATAGTAAAAGCAAGTTAGTAAATTTACTTTAACTAATGGGTTAGGTTAGTAAATTTACTTTAAATGATGGATTAGCTATGTTTTAAGCGAATTAATGGCTTAATGCCACTAAGTATAATTAGTCAAAGTAGGAGGTCACTTAATATAATTTTTTTTTTACCCGCCACCAAGTATAACCCAAAATAGGAGACCAACATGTCGAATTTCCCACTATTTTTAAATAAATAGAAAAGCAAAAAGGCAACCTTTTTTCCAAAAGGGAAACTAGTTTTTAATAAAATCACCAGGCACCATTTATTTTTAATAACCCTTGTTTACGTGTTTCAGAAACCAATTACTCCCTCCGTTTCACAATATAAGGCACGCACGAGGTTCGAGGTCGAACTTTGACCATTTATTACTCTCAATTTATGTTGATAAAAAAATTTAAAAAATAATATTATTATAGTATTTTTCAAGATGAATCCAACGGTATAATTTTTATTTATCGTATTTGAGAGATATTTGTGGTCAAAGCAAATTTTCGTAAAGCGTGAATGCCTTATATTTTGAAACAGAGGGAGTATTTATAAGAATCCTTGTATATGTATTATGCTTAACTTTTGTTTTTCAAAAGTGTAAAATTAAACCATCTATAAGAACTCATGTTTGTGAATTTAAGACAATGATTATTTATGAGAACCTTTATATAATTGAGACATTGATTATATTTAAACTTGAATGAAACGAGTGCACAATTACTTACTATGCACCACGTATCATATGATATACTATGTTTTAATATATATAAATTACAAGATTGTCTTTGATAGTGGGTAGACTGCCCATTATTGATTTGTATTTTATCATTTCTCACAAAACAAAACTGTACGTACTTACCGGTAAGATAATACGACATAAAACTCGGCATGAATCAAGCATAACAAAAATCATACCAACATGACAATCTAAACCAAGCAGATCTCATCAAACATACCATACCTAGGCCTGAGAGCACCCACAATGGGGTTCCCCATTTGTAAAAATCGGCAAATAAGAACCCTCCCACCAATGGAGGTATGTCACCCATCATGAAAAAAAAGGGGAAGACCAATAAATAGGTAACCCAACCAACAATGATGGCCTATGGTGTGCTGCCATGTGGAAAAGAAAAGGGAAGCATCCCACGGAAAACAACGCTTTCCCAAATTTTAATTTGCAAAAAAAAAATCAGCCCACCAATCACAACACGCCATGTGTCACACGCTGCAAACACCAATGCCTGAACCAACCATACTTTAACTTTTACAATGGTAATATTACCGTTTATTAAAAATGCCATAACTTTATATATATAATGAATAAAAAAAATAAATTATACCAACGGTCATATTTTTTTATCCTCTATAAATAGAGACCAATCTTGATATTTTTTCAACACTCCAAAAAATCCATAATTTTTCATTAAGTATTTCATAAATCTTTTTGATAATTATGGATCCCAATCATCCTAATTATAGGAATAAATATCAACTAAATGCAAATTACGAACAAAATCCAAATTCCCAACAAAATTCCAATTACCAACAAAAATTCCAATTATGGGTAAACTAGTGTAATTAAAAATAACGCTTTTTTGTAATATAATATAATTAATGAATTAATCCGATTAATTATAAGGTAATTATTTAATTATAATTACCATATTTTGTTTTAATTAAAATTATCTAAAATTAATGTGATGAATCAAATTATTTTATTGATATTGGTGGGGTATAAAAAGTAGGAGAGAGAAAAAGAGGTGGGGTATGGAAAAGTAGGAGAGAGAAGGTAAAGAGGAGGTTAATGAATGGAGGTGTGGAATTGTAAAATGGAAAGGGTAAGCGATAAAGTTAGTGAAAAGTGATGTGGACGAATGAGATGAAGAGAGAGAAATTATGGGGATGTTAATGAATGTTGATGCTCTGAGTTCTGTGTCTAGCCACAACGTATACGAGCCAGTGTGTTATGTCTAATCAAGCCTTCCGACACGACCGATGCTATTTTGTTATCTTGTTTCCCTATTTCTCACAACAATTTTTTCTTTTTGGGAAGAAAGAAAGAAATTTCAGATTTAATTCTCTCTAAGAAAAAGAAAATTTGCAACTAGGGACAGTTTTGCAAAACCCTCACCAACGTCATAGTAGTTGCAAACCCCTGTTAGTTTCAACAGCTTCTCATTTGCGGCAGGTATATCTCACTTCTATGTCTCTTTCTTGCTTTCTATCAATTTAAAGCTCATCGTTTTTAAGTTTGTATTCTAATTGTTCTAGTGTTGTGATGAACTGATGCTAAAGTTCGAAGTAGCAGAAATAACTTTGACTGAAACCCATTATTAAACTTTATTCAGTAATCAATCTGAATTTATGATAAAACCCAGAAAAATTGTCAATTTATTTGTGCAGGGTTGAAAAATGGCGTCCAATTGTACTGAATCTGCGCAGCAACAACCAGCTTCAAAGATTCAAATTTACCCACCTGCTAACTCTGGAGTTTCTCCCTTCTGGAGAGGTCTGTCTCTTTCATTCTCTCTCAGATTTTATTTAAAAAGAAAAAAAAGTTGTGTTTTTTGTTGATTTGCATATGGGGTTTGTTGTGCAGATAAATATGAAAAAGATGCTAAAAAGTACTGGGATATATTTTATAAGCGTCACCAAGACAAAGTAAGTTATTTGCAATCTATGTTATGACTTCTTTTTTGCTAGTTTGAACTACGTCCACTGTGTTTACAGTTTAATTAGGTGTCGTGTTGGTGACGATTTTTGTTAGATGGTGATCTAGTGCAGGATTTTGATGGTTTTGAGTAAGTAGTATGTGTGTTAGATGTTGTATGAGGTAGTTATCGTTTGTTGCTTCTTTATTTGGTGATGTAGAATTTTGGTACGGTGTATCGATGAGTAATGGGAGTTTTTTGATTGAATGAAATGCATAGAAGAATCTGGAAACGAATTATATTAGTAGATTAAGGTACGCAGTATACAGTTTGCTTTTATTGTAGAACTGTTGTTGGACCTATCCTTCCTTGAATAAGGTAGTATGAATTTTAAAGAAGCCTACCCAGAACATCAATCATATTGCTCTGGGAAAATAAAGGATGCGCACTCTTCAACTTCAAGTGATAAAAATAAGTCACATTGCATTCCCATCTAAACAGCCGGTTCGCTATTAACCACTTACATTAATGAAGGTAGACTTTAAAAGAGCATGAGAATCACACACCCCATTCTCTTCCATGGGAATGTATAGGCTTTGTATATATTTTTCCTGTAATTATGGTATGAACATTGTACTGGGATTGCACTTGATCCCTGTCACCAAAGAGTATTTCAGCATCGAGAATACGTTAGGATGAAAGAAGGCTTCCCAAATATCTTTACTTTCCAAGTAGTAGACATCCTCAGGTCACCTGGCTCGCCTCAATTCTATTTTTTTTAGGCTGAATTTTACTATGTTTTGCATAAGTAAGGTCAATAGCATTCTGAGAAGTTAGCTCAAAATTCTAGGATAGATATTGCAGCCTTGATTAGCTGAAGCTTACCAGCATAAGTGAGAAGCTTTGAAGTCCAATAATATCTTGTTAGGAAATTTCTCATTACGAGGTTGGTACGGGAAAATTGGCTGTTGATAAAGGCACAGCCGATATTGAATGTGAGCCCTCCATAATGGAATTTTACATCTTCAACAATTTGCTTTTGAGTTGCAGTAACTTTAAGAAATCATGATGTAGATGCTGAACAGATTTTTGTTTTTTTTGAGAAAAAAGCAAGATATCTTGTGCAAAACGTAATTAATGTAAGCAAAGAATCCTACATCTTAGATGGAAATCTAAATCTGATTGCTCGAAAATTATCAATGGATTATAGTCAATACTGGCAAAAAGGTTGACGTGTGTTGCCTTTTAAGTTCACTTTAATCATGTATCTTGGAGAATTTACTTCCTAGTGCATCCTCTAGCTAACTCAAGATTTTAGAGGATATTGTAAGACATAAGTTTGCCTCTAGAAAAGCAGATTCTGGTTCACCTATAAAATCTTGGAGTACCGAGTACATTCAACAATCTATTGGAAATAATGATTGACATGATATTATGTAGCAGGGTGGAATAAGACATAGGCTTTAACATTATAAATAAAAAAGAATGACCTACTTTTGGTATCAAGGTAATGGTGGTACAATTTAGTTATCGCACCATTTCACCCGAAAGTTTATTTTCCTTATGAGCAGGGGCAAGGCTTTTAATGAACAATAGGCATAAGAACTACCCATGCTGAGAGTCTTTAGATCTTGTAAAAATTGTTAGACATAGGAATGCACTTTTGTGTCTTGTGATTTTTAACTCCACTTTGAAATCTCAATAGCTAGAACCCCAAAACTTCTGGTAATAGCTCAACATTTCTTGTTCATTGTGTTGAGGACCTTCAATCCTTTTGTCATTGTCTTGTACAGGATTTTACCCTATAGCATGCCCACCTTCAACCGTGAAAAGATATGGTGTTGGGACTCCCAACCCTTAATCTTGCATTGAAGAACCTGCATCTCGAACTCTCCTTAAATAGTATATCTTAGTCAAACAGAGACCTTGACAGCTTCTATAGCTCTGAGTTAGTTCGACATACTTTTTGAGTAAATAAATGCCCACTCCAAACATAGTGTCAAGTCACGACAAACTAGGATGACATCTCTGATATTGAGAATTCTCTAAATGGCTTTTGAATCTCATTTCTAGTATTTAACTGTTTTCTTTCTTTCCTTTTTTTTGGAAAATTAATGCATCAGTTCTTCAAGGATCGACATTACTTGGACAAAGAATGGGGTTCCTACTTTACTGTAAGTTCTAATTTTATAGAGTATTAGTCGTTTGCTTGTATAGTTGTATGACATAATCTGTCCTTGAAAAGATCTCCATTTTATAAATATTCTAACTTTCTTATCTATTGTTTCAGGGGCCTGGAGGAAAAGTTCTTCTTGAGGTTTGTTTCCCTCTATCGTCATTTGCTCTTTGACTGCCAAATCTAATGGGGCCTTGTAATCTTATATTTTGTACAATTGTTCTGTGGCTTCCTCAAAATTCAATGATGCTCTTAGTCTTTTTATTTGTGTCAAGGTTGGTGGTTAGGTAAAGCTAAAAATACTTATGCTGAACTTTTCGTACTCTTTATACTCAACAAGCTTAAATTGTTATATTGACAAGCAGGTTGGATGTGGAGCTGGAAATACCATTTTCCCTCTTCGGGCTACATATCCAGATGTATTTGTACATGCATGTGACTTCTCTCATCGAGCTATAAGCTTAGTGAAGGTTTGTTAACCCTTGCTTTGACCCATCTATGAATTTGACTTATCTGTGCTCCGATTATTTACTTCGCTGACTTGTTAATAAACATCAAGTTCTCTATACATATTGATGCTGAATGGATTTTTTTGCTTCCCTCTTTATGGTAGTCGCACAGAGAATACACAGAGAACTGCATAAATGCATTTGCTTGCGATCTGACGAGTGATGACCTGAGCAAACAGATAGCTCCCTCATCAGTGGACATTGTAACCATGGTATAGAAATAACCCGTGTGGGGTCTCTTCTTTGTGCTGTAATATCCATTATCAATGTGAACTATGTATGATTAAAAAATTGCTTACATGATGTGATTTCCTTTGTGTTAAAATTATATTATTGTGAAATTATGAGATTTTTGTGAAAGAAACTTTTCTTTGTACTTGTAGCATCTACTTAGTACTTTTTCCTTTTGTAAATAAATGTTTTCACTTTGACGTTTGCTCTATAACATAGTCCATTTTGATCATGTTGTTTACTGATCATAAAAACAAATGTTATTATGTGATCTTTATTGGATTCGTCCCAATGTATAATTTTAAAATACCAACTTTATGTAAAGTTCTTTAATATATAGTTAGAGATACTAATGCTCAAAGTTGTGCATGGCAAACTTGGAAGTCAAAGTGGAACATGCTTTACAAACGGAAGGTATATAGAAAAGCTGCTCAAATTCTTATCTTTTATGTCAGCCCGGTTTCATGTTGCATCTGTGTCAAATTTTACCTTTCGTTATTAAGTTGTCAATGTGGGAACTTTATATTTTGATTTACACATGTAAACCTTAAATGAAACAATTACGTAAAGAATGTATTACTTTGTTGCGGTTAACTGTGGTTTATTGGCCTTTCCATCTAGCTGACTCTTTAAGCAGATTTTTGTCTTGTCTGCAGTGTCGCCTGAGAAAATGTCACTAGTATTACAAAATATCAGAAAAATTCTTAAGGTGATCTCATATGCAATTTTTGTATTTTGGATTTTTTTTGCCTTTTGTTTCAAGTTCTAACCTTTTGGGCAGAATATTCTACAATCTAAAACATTTTTTTCTTTCATTTCCAGCCAAATGGCGTTGTACTTTTCCGTGATTATGCCACTGGTGATCTTGCTCAGGTATCGTTCTCTTTGAGGTGTATGTGTGTTTTTCCTCGTGTTCTGCTTAGATCCCGCCAGGATCATCTTCTGCTTAGATCCCGCCAGGAACATAATCGTTCTTTTGTTCTGCTTTGAGATAACTGTGCTGGCACAGATACTGTTGTAGACAGCGGAAGTATAATGGGTAATAGGATCAAAATTGATGAAAAATACGTATAGGAATTTATATATGAAACAGGAAGAGCTAAATAACTTAGAACACCTACTTTATATAATGGAATCACGGAGCATGCTAAATAAGTTTATTGCTATAACATATGTTTTTGTATTGGATATCTTGAAATGATATCAAGTTACAATATATATAGGAAATGTAATGCTAAGTTAATAGCAGTAGAAAACTAAGAGAATTCTATGCTTTACTATTTATTTAGATTGTACCTTTTCTATTATTAGTGTTTGCTGAACTTATTCTTAGCCTAAGATTATTACAGTGCAAAATTAACTTCTCACAGTGCAAACAATAGACTTTTTTCTTCTTGCCCTAGAACTTCAGACCCTTGCTGTTGTTCCACATATACATCTTCTAACACTCGATTAAACAATGCAGATCTCACATCGAGTTGATACCCAAATAATTCTTTCTATGCACCTATGGCTAACACCATTCTAATAGTTTCAATACGAGCTACAGGAGCAAATTTCTCCTTGAAATAGCAATCAACTCCTTTGAGCATATCCTTTAACCACAAGCCTTGCTTTATGTTTCTGAATGTTTCCATCTTGATCTGGTTTTGTTTTATAGACCCACTTTGAACCGATAATATCTTTCCTACGGGGCAATCTACAAGTTGCCATGTCTTTTCCTAATCTTCTATTGATCGATATGTTGTGGAAGTTGGATCAAGTGAAGGGATAGTTTCTTCTGTTAAGGGCATTGGAACTTCTGTTTGAGCACTTTCAGCATCCCATTTTCATTTTGCAGATTTATCAGAAATCACATCTCTAGAGACTACGATTTATTAGTATGAAGATCTAAGAGACAATAGCCTGTAAATAGATATATTCTTCCTTTGGGGTCAAATTTATCTTTGCCTTGATCTTTATTCAAGGCATATGCAATGCATCCGAAAATTTTCAAATGACTAACATGTTTTCTACCGTTCCATGCTTCAATAAGGGGTCTTGTTACGAACGACTTCAGTTGGAGAACGATTGAGTATATAAATGGCTGTATTACTGCATCGGTCCATAAATTCTTAGGCAACCCTTTTTCTTCCATCACGCTTCTTGCCATTTCAACAATGGTGCGAGTTTTCCTTTCTGTAACGCCATTTTGCCGAGGTGTTCTTGAGACACTCAATTGACGCTTTATTCCTTCATCTTTGCAATGTTCCATGAAAGGTTTATAAATATTTACCAACTTGATTTAATGTCTTTATCACATAGCCACTTTGTCTTTCAGCAAATGCTTTAAATTTGAAGAAAGGTCTTAAAAGCTTCCGACTTTTTATCGAGAAAAGATATCCGCATCATGCGGGTATAATCATCAATATAAAATACTTCTTATATTGTAAAGACAAATTTCTGGTAGGGCCAAAAAGATCTGCATGTACCAATTCAAGAAGAGCTTTAGCTCTACATGAAGTTTTCGAGAATGGCAGGCGATGCATTTTTCCATACATACATCCTTCACAAACTTAATTTCTATCAATATGAGGTAGTTTGATAACCATATTCTTTTGCTTTAATAGCAGGGAAAAAAAACGCGGCCGCATCGCGGGAACGGTCGCGTTGTCGCGGGAACGGCTTGTAACGGCGAAATAGAACGTTTCGCGGCCAACGCGGCGTGAATTTTTTTAAAAAATTCACATTAATATGTTTTAACCTTATTTGCGTTTTTTTTTAGTTTATGAAGCATTATTACAACATAATATAATCAAATCTAATAGAATATAATGTTTCCTCAACTATATAATTAAATCATAAAAAAAATTGGCCAATGTTTGAAAAGAACGGATGTAACGGGGATAAAAGCGTTCTAACGCGGCGAGTTCGCGTTACGGAACGGACAACGCGGCGAGAAGTACGTGAATTTTATTATAGCGTTCCGTAACGGGATTTCGTTGAACGGCAAATCCAAAATCCGTTACAGAACGACCGTTCTGTAACGGAACGGGAGAGTTTTAATTCCCTGGCTGCAGTTCTTTAGGGTTCAAGTGACTGTGTCATAAATGCCAAGATAAGATTCATCCATGCTTCTGCTTGTAATGCCAACTTCTTATTTTGTGGGAAATGCGATGGAAAAACTTTATTTTTAGCCATTTGTACTTTTGCCAATGTAGTATCCATTTTTTTTTCCGTAAAATTATGCATTCCCCATTGTCAAACTTTTTCAAGTATCGTCTTTGTGTAAGCTGCCAAACTCTTAGAAGATTAAGATTTCGCACATATGAAATATCATGTTTATATTTTGTAACATTCAATTTCCTATTTATGGCAATGACTCCAACGTTTGCCTTTTTATCTGTCACCTAAGGTGGCTTGATTTGTTGCACCCGTAACTAACTTGGCGAACATATCTTCATTTCCTGTGGTTACTGCAACACTATCCAAAAACCACAAATTATCAGACTAGTGCATCCATGCACGTAAGAAATACTTGCTCACCTTCACCATTGGAGGTGAGATTAGCCTCATTTGTTTCCTTTCCATCTCGACGCCAACAATCCTTGTGGCTGTGATTTGGATTACGATACATATGTGATAGCAATTTGAAGTGTGATGACCAGATTTACCACAAATACGACAATGGGGTTGTTTGTTCTTTGCTGATAATTTTGGTATTGTCCTCGTCTCCTCGATCTCTACCTCTTTCTCAACTCCATGCTTGGCCACGACCAAAATTTTGGGTACCATGAACTCCTATTTTCTCTGACTTTCATTGAAATTGTTTATTTGATAGATTGAGTTAGGATTGAATTGCTTGATCTAGAGGTTGATTGGTATCTGCATTTCTTTTCAGTGCTCAAGTGATTCCAACGATCCTATTAACTCATGCATTGAGAGGGTTTACAAGTCTTTTTGACTCTTCAATTATAAATGCAGCAGAATGATACTTTTGTGTCGTGCTCCTCGATACTTTACGAACAACTCTCTTCTTTTCTATGGTGTCACTGAGACTCTTATTTGATTCACTATCTTTGTGACTCATGTTAAAGAAAACTTAGATGCTTCCGATCTTCTTCATCTCCAAGTTATTACAATCTGTCCATGGAGTTTCTAATCTGAGAGCAACAACTTTTTCATTTCCTAAATAATTCCTCCTTTAATGTTTCCCACTCTTCTTTGGATTTTTTTTAACCCATATAAGAGGGGGAAACAATGTTTTATTTACGACTGCGTGAATATATCGTAATGCGAGTGCATCTTTCTTGTTCTCTTTATATGATTTTTGTTGTACTTCATTAGCCACTTTCAGGAAGGTTTTCTACGAGATCCCCCAATTCTTGCAAGATAAAGAAGGTTTGCATTTGACTACTCCAATAGTCATAATGCTCTTCATCGAAGATAGGAAGTGTTGATTGTGCGTAAAAGAAAAATGGGGTCGAATTACTTATAGCCATAATTCAGCTCTGATACCAAATTTGTTGGAGAAAACAGAAGTATAATGGGTAATAAGATCAAAATTAATGAAAAATATATATAGGAATTTATATATGAAACAAGTAGTGTTGGATATGTGAGAAGTTAATTTTGCAATGTAATAATCTTGGCTTAAAAATAAGTTAAGCAAACACTAACAATAGAAACAGTAAAATCTAAATAAATTGTAAAGCATAGAATCTCTTAGTTTTGTACACTATTGATTTAACATTACGATTCCCTAAATATATTGTAACTTGATATCATTTCAAGATATCCGATACCAGAAAATATGTTATAGCATTTAAACTTATTTATCATTCTCCATGATTCCATTATAGAAAGTAGGTGCTGCAACTCTACTTGTTTCATATATAAATTCTTCTGTATATTTCCATTAATTTTAATCCTATTACCCATTATATTTCTGCTGTCTCCAACAGATACATGCGCTTAATATACATCTACAGTTTCTTAATATACCTCTGCCAACCTTCAGTTCTTGAAACTAAAGAAAATATGAGAAGAATTAACCAGGCTACTTTCTAAGAATCTGTATGATGTGTTTTCTTTTTGCAATTAGGTTGCTTATTGTATAATGGACTTTTCTTTAATTTTGGCAGGAGAGGTTTGCGTGCAAGGATCAAAAAATCAGTGAGAATTTTTATGTCAGAGGTGATGGTACAGTAAGTTCCTTTCATATTTATTGCTTGTTTCAGTAATCTAAACTCCTTTATTTCAATGACATGTTAAATTTTCATTTACTCCAGCGAGCTTTCTACTTTTCTGAGGAGTACATGAGATTTCTATTTGAAGAAAATGGATTTGTTACTGAAGAGATTGAATTGTGTTGCAAACAAGTAGAGAATCGATCTCGTGAATTGGTTATGAACCGGTATGTATGGAATTTGCACTTTTCTCTACCCAAATTAATTTATACTGTAGCTGCTGTGGTCTAACGCGACGAGTGTTGTTGGTGTGCTGTCTATTGTGCATCAGCTTATTATGAGACTGTAGCTACATGTACTCCTCATCACTCCATATCAAGATTTTTTTAGCTAGTGTTTTCTACTCAAATTTCTGTAGCTTTCAGACTTCCTATTATAAGTTCCTTCACTGTGATTCATGAAGACACAATTTATGTGCCTGTTATGAACTACATATACAAAGCAGGAATATAGGAAGAAGAAAGAGAATTTGATTGATGATTCTGAGTTCAAGGAAAGTAAAGGATAGGTTATCAAGGCTTTCGAGTGGCCTGATTCACTCATTTCAGTGTTAGTCAATTTCCGGGTGCCTCTCCCTACTCCTCCTAATGTATGACATTTTGATTCTATTTTTCCACAATCTCCTTTAACGAAGTATCTTCCTCATTAAGCTACTCTTAAGGACCTATTTATTTAATACCTACGCTAACCCTTCCTGTTAGGCCATCCATTACAATATTTCCTGCCCAAACTTCCACCTTGTCTTCAGTCTTTGATTCCTGGCCTCGCAACCATGTTACAAAAAAGGGTATTGATAAAGTTAGTTGTAAAACAATTTTGGTATTCTATGATATAATAAAGTAATATATACCAGTTAATTTGGGGACCTCTTTTTTGATCGCTGTCTGTTTATGTGGAATTTTAGGCGCTGGATACAAGGTGTATTCTGTGTCACAGAAACGGAGAATGGTTTGGACCTAAAAACTGATTTAAACAAGAGTACTCTTCATGACAAAAGTATTGTAAATGAAGTCAAGGAGACTGTTGTTGGAATGCCTATTATTGCTGGAGAAGTCGACATGTCAGAAGGCGTGGCTGCACAAATGTTTGGTATTTCATCTTCTGATGATGAGGTAAATCTGGATTGTAGAACTTTTAAGTCTGATATGTGATATTCTTGATTTATGTGAAATGTTGTCAAGCACTTGTGAGTTGTGACGATGTCAGGCAACCAAACTACTTTTGTGCTAATCATGATCGCTTGTTGCTATCAATATATAACATCTGACATGAAGGGCTGGGTTTGACTATCTTAGATCTTTTACCATCTAAAAAGAGAGCAAAAGAAAATAATGAAGTGAAAAAAAAATAATTCATGTTCTTAGATACTCTTGCACTTTCTTCTATTCTTAGGCACTTGCACAATCTATATAATTAACCTGATTTGCTGCTTCTTATCACAGTTTTTGCTCTATGCTTCTGTTTAATCTGATGTTAATCGGTCACATTTTTTCTTTTTTGTTTCTTGTTCATAATAAATGGCAACATTCTTTATTCCAGGTTATCGATGTCAGTTTTGGAGACTTTAGTTTCAAGATAAAGGTGCTCTCTAAAGAGTATCAACACACTTGCAAATCAACGGGCTTGATGTTGTGGGAATCTGCTCGTTTGATGGCTTACATCCTTGCAGAAAATCCATCAATTATAGCAGGCAGACGTGTTTTGGAATTGGGTTGCGGTTGTTCAGGCGTGTGCTCAATGGTTGCTGCTCATTCTGCTTATTCTGTAGTTGCAACTGATGGAGATTCAAGTGCGCTTGACTTGTTAACCCAAAATGTCACTGCAAATCTCACATCAACACACCTCCGCAGATTAATGGTAAGACCACTACAGTGGGGTGATCAAGAACATATTGATGCAATCAAAAAAGAGAATGATAGAGGCTTTGAAGTCATCATAGGTACAGATGTGACTTACATTTCTGAAGCTATTTCACCATTGTTTGCCACTGCTGCAAAGCTTATATCAGCTGAACCCACCTCTGGAGAGCAGCTCGAGCCAGCACTAATTCTCTGCCATGTCCTGCGAAGAGTGGACGAGCCATCTATACTTTCAGCTGCCTCTAAGTTTGGATTTAGGCTTGTCGATAGGTGGCCAGCTAGTGGAAGTCCAAGCCATACTCAAAACATTATGACTTCCTGGTTCTCCAATATTAACTCAAGGGACCAGATTCCGAGTACTGCATTAAGCGTCCTGTATTTTCAAAGAGTTAAGTTGATTTAGATTTCAGGATCTCAAATTGAAAGTTCACTAAAACTTACAATTTTCAGTTTAGCGATGCTTCAGGCATTGAAATAGCTTTTAAATTTTTGATTTTGTATCATACAATCATTTATTATCTTGACATATATTTTCAGAATAGTTAAAAGGGTGTTAACCTTCAAATTATCAATAATGAGGGCTTTTGATTCGAAATGTTTTTGGTCTAGGAAGATGATTACCTGTTGTATCTTTTCAGACTTTTAGGAAGATGATATTGGTATGCAGATATTAATTTTGTGCACTTTTGCTAATGATATTTTCTTTTCGTTCATGGTTTCTCTTAACAAGTTAAGTCCCTGCTAAGGGTGATTTACTGCTGCTTTTGTCAAAGGTGAACTTGAAGATTGCAATGTGGATATTTCTCTTGTAAAAATTACGTGTATGATATAAAGCACAAAATACAGTACTTGCCTGAGAGGATGTTATTTCGTTATGTTTTATGAATTTTAAAAATATTACCTCTGTTCCTAAATAATCTACACATTTTGCTTTTCACTAGAACCAAAAGCAAAAAGTAGGAGAGAGGGGATACAAAATCTGAAAAGTGGGCAGGAACAAGTACAAAACAAGAATAAATAAATAGAGAAGAGAGAAATCATCAGCATTTTGGAGAAAAAATAATCAGCTTAATTAGTATTAATTATTGACGCGTTTTATTTACAAATTTGAGGGAAATTTCCCTCCAACATTAAACATTTCAACCTTTTTTACACGAGTTGCTGTTGGATGGAAAACTTAAACCCAACTTGAAGGTATCATTTAAATCAGCATTAACTCTTGGCAGCAGCTGAACTTGACTCTTCTTTCCTTCTCTCATTTATTGCCTCTGTTTTCACTAAACCATAATTTGTTTTTGGGTAGGGTGGGGGTAGGGTGTTTTTTTTTTTTTTTGTGTGGCTTCAGGTGCATTAAATGGAAGACATCACAAACCAAGAGGTCATTGTATTTGATGAACATCATCCTCAACTTTGGTTGAGCGATGAACAAAGACCACAAGTAGCTGAGATTTTGCTCTCACAAGCAACTGAAACTCAGCTACCATATGGGACAATCACAGAGCTAATGCACAATTTAATGTATGCTGCAAAATCGCAAGTGTAATCTAGAACACAACCAAGAAGCAACTTCATGAAGAACATCAAATCAATGTGAAGAAGAAAATGGCAGGCAAAGTAGGCAGGAAACACTTTACAATTACTAAGAGGATGCTATTTTTTTCCCTAAGTAAGGCGACTTGTGAAAAGAGGCAACATACGACCACACACTAATCAAATGCGTCAAAAATTAACACCAGAAAATCAGATTACAAGGCCTATTTGGATTCTCTATATGTTAGAACAACCATAAGCAGAGGGAGGGCAACCAAGTTTAATCATATTTTAAATTCATCCACATTGATGAGAAGTGGTTTTATATACATTGAAAACATAGAAGTCGTATTTACATCCAAATAAAGTTAATCCACACTAGACATGTCAATAAAAAGGCATAAATCAAGGTCATGTTTGAAACCGCAGTGGCTAGGCCATCACACAACATATTGGGGAAGTGCACTTTTGATGAGAAGGTTAATATTTTCTCATTTGTGCAAGAAGTGATTGCCCAAGGTCATCAAAACAACATGCAAGTAGGCACATTGGAGACAAAGACAATCACCAATGTCACAAAGGACAGAATGAGAGATGTGTTAATCAATCACATCTTGTCAACAATCATGGCTAATTGGTCACTATACAAAAGCAAAGTTATACACATACAACAAGACAACGAGAAGCCACACGTAACTGCATCAAATCCACTATATAGTCCAGAGCTAAATGTTAGGTCTTGATTTCTTTGGGACAAGACCAAACACAATACTCAAGCTATTGCAATCAATTAACAAGTCATTTGAAGAAATGCAACCAAAAACTCCAAAATAATACTCTAAAACTAAGGAGTCTTGACTTTTTTCTTATGAGCATATGACTCCAAACCATCACAAACATTTCGAAACCAAAGAAACTTCCTCCAACTACTCATGGAATATCTAACACAAAATGATTAACTAATAAAATATATTACATTAAAACACTTCACCAAAATAATAAAAACAACACAAATAAGACATGATTCAACAAGATTCAAAATGATTTAAGCATGATTTAAGCAAAATCAACATGATTTAAGCAAAAATAGGACATCAAAACAACATAAACAACATGTAGATAATCCTTCTAAGGATCAACAGTAGACAACTCGCACAAAATATGCAGATTTAATAGTACATCCTACTTATATTTTGGTGAAAAGAAGGGAAAATAAAACTTATCTCATATGGTGACGTTTTATACATGGGATATAAATTTTGAGTAGATTGAAAATGAATTCTTTCGACACAATAGAGGGGCAGCAAGTCTCTAGTTCCTTCGCGACAATTTTTTCTTCGACATTTTCCCTTTTTTTTTTACATGCATGTTGAGATCCAGCAAGGAAAAGTACATAATCCACTCCTCCATAACCTTTTGCATCAGGAGCATAAAATGGACGATATGGACCCATATCATATGGATCTTCCGTAACACCCCGATAATTCTCTCTTTTGCAAATATACTTTTCAAATATAAAACATAGAGAATCATCAACACATTATCGCCCGTGTGATAACGTATTGGCTTATTCAGAATTTGCAGCGGAAAACATATAATTAAACTTCAGAATTGAAATATAATAAATAACGAAGTAACTTTAGAATCAAACAACATTGTTAACTTTAACTTCAAACCAAACTTAAATATAAATGTATCTACTAAAACAATAAATATCAATATGCTACACAAGCTCTCTATTCCCGAAACCTCATGATACATCATCTGCACATCTATAGATGTCAATACACTAGAAAATCTGCTCACCAAAAATGGGTCATCACAGGATCAATAAGGCAAAGTCATGATCAACACTTACAAAAAAAACACGTAGTCAGCAAAGTTGTGTACTACATAATAATAAATAATCATTGCTAATGATACTAATAAATATTAAGTAGAGATAAATAACAACATAACAATCTGCAGATAACTTTTACTGAACTAAACTTTAACAATATTTTTTTTATTATTTTAATGGAATAGTCATTGAACTGAGTTGTCTAACGAAAAACCAGCCTTCACCTAGGAAGACGAAATACGGGCGCGACTCCGTATTCAATAATGACCTACGATATCGAGGAACCTTTTAAATAAAAATAGGAATGGTGATCAATCCAATTCCCAGAAAAAGCCATGGCACGACCACCATGTACCCCAACTCCAGATTGTCCAACTTCAGACGTGCATCATTCTAAAGTTTATCACTATCCAAGTTTTACTTTACATGATTTATCAATTATTACTTTTTATGACACACAAGAAATACAAATAATATATAATCAAACATTAACAACTTTATTCATTTTTATCTTAGGATTAAATAAGTGATCATACAACTTACAACCGAAAATTAATTCCTTTTTAATCCAATCCTTCTTATTTATCTAATCTGTCCAACAACCAACTTACCTTTCAAAGGCATAAATTATCAACTTACCAAATAAGGCCCACAATCCTCATAGAGTAGTGACAATAATAATATAAGGGAACACATGATTCAATCATGATCCAACTAATAAATATATTAATTCCCCCACATGAATTAATAAATAAAGTTCCTAATCAATACATGCTTGCATCAATCTTCCATACAAACATGATATAAGTCTCATAATTAAATCTCATACTTAACATGTTCACACACAAGCATAAAACATGTAAAATCTAACATAATAGCAATCATATATGAACTAATAAAGTTCTTATACATGATACTACATAACTTTCCTTCCTAAAATCATGATACTACATCATACAATACATAGGTATGTACATACCTTGTGTAGACAAATTGATAGGCCACTTTTAACAACTTTAGAAGTCGCAAACAGAGAAATCTCCGTCTAAAACAACCAATAGTAGGATTTATAATCAATACTCCAAATAAATTCCAGCAACTTTAAAATACATTAAATCTCCTTTAAAATTATGTAAAAGTTGTTTTCATCATTTAAACTTCAATTACTTATATTCCCTAGCATAGTACTACTATACTAGTCATTAAAATCTATAAAACTCCATTAATAACAACCTTTCTAAAATTCCAACAACTTATTATTTAATAAAACTCTCTTTAAACATACTTAAACATGCTTAAATTCATGAGTTTAATCAATTTCATAGTTTATAATATGCTAGTATGATTTTTCAATCTTTAACACCCTAAAAATCGATGCTTTGATAATTAAAAATCCAATTTAAACATAATAATCAAATCTGAATTTTCTTCCTTCAATAAATAATTTACATGATCATAGATTCATCATTAAAACAGTAAATCAAAGCTTCTAATATAATTAGTACTAAAATAAAACATAAAAACATAATCTTTAATCAAAACTTGAGGAAGAAGAAAAAGTAATCAAACCAATACAAGAATGAAGAACAAAGGAAGAACACCGACCAAGACAACAGTGGCGCCGGCTGCTCAATGATGGTGGTCGGCAGTGAATGGTGGCGATGGTGGATTTCTTGATGAAGAAGAAAGTGTTTCTTGAAAGAGAAGAAAAGAAACTAGGAAAAGAAAAAACGTGAAGAGGAGAGGAAAATAAAGCTGGCCGGTTTGTCTAGTGGGTAAAATATTTGGGCTTAAGAAAATACAATTGGGTTTTGAGTAGGATTATTGAATGATGAATATGATTGATGAATAAACTCCTAACATCAGTAGAAGTTCCTTTTTCTTGTCCAATTAATATTTGGATTCCTCAAGCCCATTTAAACTCCTTTCCCAAATTCAAATAGTATTTCAAATATTTTTCAAAGCATGTCTTAACAAAATATTTTAACTTCCTTAAATCCTTAAAATAATTCCTTTGACTTTCAAAATAGTCAACCTTCTAAATAAATAAATTATTTTAAACCAAATTACATATAAATATAAATATATATATATATAAATATATATATAAGAGAATGAGGTTTTACATGAGAAATGAGAAAGAATAACAGCCCTTAGATCATGTTACATGTAACGGCCAAGATTAAAAATAAAAAAGGGATTACACTCGAAAATCCCACGCTTCTCGCTCTTTCATCCTCTCTCTCTTCTCTCTCCTCTTTCATCCTCTCTCTCTCCTCTCTCCTGCAAATACTAGGGCCTAAAATCAACTAGTTCAGCGATTTTCTGCAAAATACTACCCTCTGCTCAACTTCGACGGTTTCAACTTCGACACTAAATCTCAAGTTCAAGTTCGACTTCTTCTGCAAATAGTACCCTCTGATCAACTTCGACGGTTTCAAGTTTTTCCTGCAATTAGTTCAGCGATTTTCTTCTGCAATTCACCAAAATCAACTAGTTCAGCGATATTCTTCTGCAATTCGACACTAAATCTCAAGTTTAATTGTTGCAGACAGTATGGGAGAGAAAGGTAATTTTTTTTCCGTTCTAGTTTACTTCTTGATTTTTTTTCAGAATTGTGATTATGATTTCTTGACATTAATTATGCGAAAATTTTCGAGTTTATAAAAATTAATTTTCTTGACATTAATTGTTTAAAAATTAATCTTGTTTAAAATCTGTTTAAGTTTACCAATTCTTTGTCTAATTTTTTTCAAGAACTTGATTTTGGTGGGTTTAATGAAATTTTGGGTTAAAGATTTAATCTTTACTGGTTAAAGATTTAATCTTTTTTTTTTAATGAAATTTTACTGGTTAAAGATTTAATCTTTACTAAAATTGAATTTTGGGTTTCGTTGTTATCTTGTTATGGGAAATGTGATTTGTTGTTTTGGTTGGTTTTTAGTTTCTGGGTAGTGATTGTTTTGTGTACCCATGTGAGTTTTGTGTTGATTGTTAGGTGGGTTTTGTGGGTTTTGATGGAAATTTAGTACAATGTTGGTTGCATGTTCATGGCTTTGTTGGTACTAGCTCCCTAGTTAATTAGTTGTTGATTAGCTTGAATCAAATGACATTTTCATGTTCCTTTGCGAATTTCGAACATTTGGTGGTTGTAATGTTCTTGGGTGTGGGAAGCTTCATAGTTTTAGCAACTTAGCATATAGTTTCAGTACCTATAAAGCTTCTTCAACACATAATTTGTTTTGGTTGGTTCACTGCCTAGTTCCCAATAGTTCAATATAGACAGGAATGTAGAGTATGGGTTTTGTAAAAATTAGAGGTCAGAAACATTTCTTTCTTTTCCAACATGTTTATTACCCTGCACCAGAATGCATAGAATGTAGTTCATTTTTCTTATTTATTTGTTGTACCATGACAATTATATATGCTGACCCCAAATAAAATTGGGACTAAGGTTTTGTTGTTGTGGTTGTATTTGTTGTAATACAACAGCTTTGCTCTTTTATTTGTTTGCTAGTATTGTGAGCTGTATGGTTTTTATAGGACAGTGCCTTGCATATAAGATTATAATTTATAAGGTATTCTTTTAGGGTGTGAAGAGGAGCTTGTCTTGGCGTCCAACCGTTTGAGTCTCTTAGGGGACTCAAACGGGGGTAATTTGGTCATTTTATGCGTTGGAAGATTTCACGCGCGTGTGGCTGACATTTGCTTGGTACCAATGCTAGGTTATAATGGTACCATTCTCCGAAAATATTGATACCTTGGTACCAGTTCTGATAACAATTTGATAACAATGTGAGGTTATAATGGTACCATTGTGTTTTATTTTGGGTGTTTGAGTCTTTTTTGGACTCAAACCGTTGGTTACCAAGCCTTTCTCGTGTGAAGAGTACGGAGCAGTATAGAAATTGCAATTTTCAGTCTCAACAGATTTGATTGATGCATTTTCAGGGGTTTGTGTTTTGTGTTCGATGTAGAGAGAGGATGAAAGAGGAGCTCTTGTTGATGGGTGGTAGCGATAACTTTGACATAGACGTTGAATTTGTTTAGTGTTGTATTAATATTGACATTCTTAGCATTAATTACTCCACCATTGTTTGTATAATTTTTTACCAGTTTGGAGCTTGAGACTTTTTTTTACCTCCTGTATATACTCTTTGGAGCTTGTAATTATCAATCATCTAAACATGTATTAGCATCACTCTAATAGGTAGTTATGTAAAGTTAACTATTCATTCGTATAACTCTAAAGAGGATTGCCATAATTCTAATCTGTACATCCTATAACTCTTAACAAGCAATGTTATAACTCTTAACTCTTAAATACTACTACTTCTACTCTAATTAATTGTTGTCAGTACTCTAAATAGTATTTTTATAATTTTAAATAAGTATTGGTATACTTCTTCACTATTATATCCTACAACTCTAATCAAGTGTTGCCATAATCGCAAATGATAATTGATGTATACACGTGGGGGTTACTTAATGTCATGATGTTTTAGTGATGGTTTAATTTGTGTTTTATCTATGTGTTACTCTTAACTTGGACACCTGTGGCAAACATGATTATATGAATACCACTATAATCGATATTTTATGTTTTGAATATTCAATTCTGGTTGTATGAATGTGTGATTAGTTTATGTATGTGTATGTAGATATGAACATTGTCGAGGTTGGTAATGTGAACGGTAAGCGTAGTGCATGTCAAAGTATGGATTTGGTTGATAAGAAAGGGGCCAAATTACTTAAAAAGGATAGTACATCACATGTACCGAAACAGAAAAAAAAGCCATCAGAGTTGTCTACTCAATGTAGACCGAATGAGTTGGTAAAGCTTATAAAGGACTTATCTTCGCAACAAGTCCAAGATGTGAATGACATTGGTTTTGGAGGTCTTTGCAGTTTGCATTTGACTCAAAGTCCTACTACCATGATCCCTTTTTTAATAAAGTCTTTTAATCCTGGCAGTTGGGTGTTTAGAATCGATGCGGTGAATAAATTTGTGGTAAGTAAGTTTGATGTGCATGAGGTCTTTTTGCTTCCCATGGGTGATTATGAGGTTGAGGAGATTTCCACTGGTAGAGGATCTAAGGGTCTGATAATATCTTGAAAAGAGAGTTTCGATTTAAGTTTGATGTTGTTGATGACAGACAAGGAATTTCTTTGAAGGATGTAGCTGCTAAGATTCGATCGAATGAGATGCAGGCGGGTGGAGATGAATTTAAAAGTTTGTTTGTCTTTATGCTATGGGTAGGTTTCTTGCTCCTACGTCGAACAATAAAGTGGATTTGAAACTTTTAAAAGCCGTTTCTCAAGTATGTAAAATTAAAGAATTTGATTGGTGCTCATATGTGCTGGAGAAACTTTCTAATGGATTTGGGAAATATCATGTAGATAGTTTGGCTAATCTTGGAGGTTGTGTTATCATGTTAGAAATTATATACTTCCATAGGTTAGTTTTCAAATCTCATGCGTTACCTAGAGATCCCCCACTTGTTCAATTTTGGACAGATGAAAATTCCAAAAACGTATTCATGATGAGTTAGGTTCTGGAAGTTTTGGGAATGGGATTTTGGATTTGGAGAGTCATCTCTCTTCGCGTCTTCGATGTAATTCAGTACCTTCAGTCCAGGATATCCAAAGGAAGTGTTTGGCTGATATTTCTCACTGCAAGAAGGTAATTAGCTTTGAGATTCCAGATAGCTTGCCTTCTGACGAGGAGATACATAAAACTGCAACAGATGTATGTCCTCCTATAACTCTTATCATATATTTTTATTGCTTTTTCATGATATCCTATTATGTTTTTAATTATTATTCATGATATCCTGCAGCAGATGAAATGTATTTATTGGAAAATAAATATTATAGTTTAGATATTTTCGTCCAAACTAACTAAATACAACTAGAAGCCCCCCTCACAAAAAAAAAATACAACTATAAGTCTATAACGGAAATGTAACACATGTTATCAACTCTAATAAAATACTCTTATAACTCTAATTAGTAATTGCTATTAACTCTAACTCAACATCACTTACTAACTAACTCTAATCAATACTTCTACTTACATCAATCTAATTATAAATCATAACATTTATAACTTAATAAATACTTCTATAACCTAATCAATAATTGCTATAACTCTAGTCAAATACTTCTATAACTCTAATCAAATACTTCTATAATCTAATTAGTAATTGCTATAACTCTAATCAAATACTTCTATAACTCTAATCAAATATTTTATAACTCTAATTAGTAATTGCTATAACTCTAATCAAATACTTTTATAACTCTAATCAATAATTGCTATAACTCTAGTCAAATACTTCTATAACTCTAATCAAATACTTCTATAACTCTAATTAGTAATTGCTATAACTCTAATCAAATACTTCTATAACTCTAATCAAATACTTTTATAACTCTAATTAGTAATTGCTATAACTCTAATCAAATACTTCTATAACTCTAATCAAATACTTCTATAACTCTAATTAGTAATTGCTATAACTCTAATCAAATACTTCTATAACTCTAATCAAATACTTCTATAACTCTAATTAGTAATTGCTATAACTCTAATCAAATACTTCTATAACTCTAATTAGTAATTGCTATAACTCTAATCAAATAATTTATATAACTCTAATCAAATACTTCTATAAATCTAATTAGTAATTGCTATAACTCTAATCAAATAATTTTGTAACTCTAATCAAATAATTTATATAATCTAATCAAATACTCTTATAACTCTAATTAGTAATGTATATAACTCTAATCAGATACTCCTGTAATTATAATTTCTCAGTCTAGTCTATCATATATGTACTTCATATATTTTAAGATTTTTTCCTTTCCTTTTCACAGGGCCTGCATGAGATTTTGTTGTTAATGAAAAGAGACTTGGACGTTGTGTCTTCCCATTATATTGATCGATTGTCAAAAGCAAAGAGTATGATCAATAACGCAGAAAATAAAGGGAAAGATAATATACATGTTTCTGATTCTCCTACTTTGTCTCCAACTCCGGCTTTTGTTCATGAAGATGCATGGCAAGTATATATCGATAATGTCACAGATTCTATTTCTGCTATGAAAAAAGCTGCTGATGATATGCCAACTTTCCAATTACTCTCTCAGTCTGAAAACGAGTTATTAATTGGTGCCAAGGGTCCAGATGTTTCTTCCCCATCCTTTGTTGACATTTCAATTATTGGAGATGAGTGTGCTAAGTCGTGTTCTCATGTGGACGAAATCAACAAAGAGAGAGATGGTTGCGTTAGATCTCCAATGTCTTGGTTGCGTACATCTTCTAATAGCCATAATGTCAACAATGATGGTCTTGGTTCTACATATAATTGTGGGATTCAAAATGTCCCTGTCACTTTGGTTTCAAAATTTATGCGTCAAAATGTAACACTATTATCATACATGCCATCCTTCCGGAAACATGTAGTTGATTATTGTATGGTAGATCACAATGAAACTTTGGCACAGAGGTAAACATTATTACCTACATCATACTTCATTATTTTCTTTATTTTATATTATTTTTGTTAACTTTCTATATATACTTTTTACAGTCAAATTATTGCGTCTTTTGGAGAAAACCACTTTGTTACACGAGAGGATTTTTTAAGTTTGGCAACCAATGAAATGATCACCACAACTGTTATTGAGGGTTGGAGTTTGTTGATGAACTATGTGGAGTCAACCGAAGATTCTTCACCTCGACGCATATTTTTCGGCCTTAATCATGTGGTAATCTCTTCAATATTCTCCTTTTAAAATCTTTTGAAATCTTATGGCTAGTCAAAAAGGTCTTCTAAATTGAATTTCAATAGATCATGGATGCTCCTATAACTGGTCCATTTTCATTCATCATATTCATATAACTGGTCCATTTTCAATTATAGTTATAGCATTATTTGGTAGGTACGTCTTAATTAGAGTTATAGGTTTATTTGATAAGAGTTATAGGAATTACTAATTAGAGTTATAAGTTTAATTGACAAGTTTTATGTGATATTTTTAGGGTCCTTTGATAAATATTACGGAGAAACATGACGAAATTGAAGATGTTGCATTATTGAGTGAGCTATTTTCTTCATGGGATATTTGGATCTCATGTAACAAAGTCAAATGTGATCTTCATAATGTTGATTTGGTATGTCTTTCGTACTTCTTTTTATAATGTCCTTTTCTATATTTATTTATCTAATAACTCAACTTGTTCAATTTGTGGGTCGCAGATATTCGTTCCACTCTTGTACATGGAACACTACTTTATTGTTGTGATCAACTTCATACAAAAAAGAGTGGATTATCTGGATAATAGAGTCTACGGAAATTGGGATGATTCTCACTTCAAGAAGCTTGCCATTAGTATAGTAAGATTTACAATATTTATAGGTCTTTTGTTCTTATTTGTTTTTAGTACTTTTAAGCTTTATTGGTTCGTTATTTTTCTCTATAGTTATTTATCTTTTTTTTTTTTGCAGCGCTATAACATGAGTGATTATTTGGATAGATTTGAGCATCCATTGGCTGCTGATTTAGTTTCATATGATATCATTAATGTCAAGTTTCCATGGCAAACAAGTAAGCCAACCTTGGATTGTGGTGTTTTTGCAATGGTTCACATGTTGAACTATGATGGAGAAATATTTGAGTCTCAGCTTGACAACGCCAAGATAAGGCGTACAATGAGAGCTGAAATCTGTGCAGCCCTTGTTTTGTGTGATATATAATATTAGGAAGGAGATCATCCAAAAGATTCATGAGTTCAATGAGATAAAGGCTTCTATTCGAGACAAGTTGTGGATGATTTACAAGGAACAAGACAATATACGGAAAGAAACAGCTCGTTTAAAGGTGTAGAGTAAACATATAATTCATGAAGTTGCAGCTAAATAATTCTCACACATTTACAAGTATTTTTTTCCACTTTTGTAGAGGATAGTGTTAGGGAGGATTTATTAGAATCAAAACTACTATGTGCTGATATTAGTATTTACTTATTTCAACTTTTACTAGCATTATTTTTTATATATGTGCTGATCACATGTGCTATTTCGCTCGCAATGTTTCCCTAATTAGTAATTTATATAACCCTAATAAAATACTAACGTACGTAACAAGTAATGCATAACTATAATTAAAATTCTTATGACTAGTTAAATACTTCTGTAACTCTAAGTAGTAATGCATATCAACTCTAATAAAATACTCTTATAACTCTGGTTAGTAATTGCTATAACTCTAATCAAATACTTTTATAACTCTAATCAAATATTTCTATAACTCTAATTAGTAATTGCTATAACTCTAATCAAATACTTCTATAACTCTAATTAGTAATTGCTATAACTCTAATCAAATACTTCTATAATCTAATCAAATACTTTTATAACTCTAATTAATAATTGCTATAACTCTAATCAAATACTTCTATAACTCTAATCAAATACTTTTATAACTCTAATTAATAATTGCTATAACTCTAATCAAATACTTCTGTAACTCTAATTAGTAATTGCTATAACTCTAATCAAATATTTCTATAACTCTAATCAAATACTTTTATAACTCTAATTAATAATTGATATAACTCTAATCAAATACTTCTATAACTCTAATCAAATACTTCTATAACTCTAATTAGTAATTGCTATAACTCTAATCAAATACTTCTATAACTCTAATTAGTAATTGCTATAACTCTAATCAAATACTTCTATAACTCTAATCAAATACTTCTATAACTCTAATCAAATACTTCTATAACAACAACAATAAAAGAGAAGGGTAAGAATGATTTTACTTTCATATTTATAAAGTTTGCAACATCCTATTTCATTTTTATTCTAATTATAATAACAATAATACATTAATATGTAAAAGAACACCAACTATCTATATTAGCTATTAGTTCTTCACCACTTTCATCTGTGTTAGCTATCATTCCTTAAGTTTGTTGACTTCGATAAGGACAATTCCTTGCATCATGATTGACCATTTTATTGCATAGACGACACCTTCTTAGTGGTTTTTGTTGCTTCTCAATAGTCTTTTCTTTCACAGATTTGAGCCTCTTCCTACCCTTGTTGTTGGCTTTCTCAGGAACTTTTATAGTTACCTCGTTTGGAGCACTACATCCTATCAATTCTTGAATGACTTGGTCTTTTGTCATTGACGTATTATCCTCACCCGATTTAATGGATTTCTTGAAGCCTCTTAGATTTTCAATTAGAGCATCAATATCCTCATCCCTTTCTTCAACGAGACCAATGGTTGTATATATTTCATTCCACAATTCACCTAATTTTATCTGCTTCATTTCTACCTTTCCACAATCTTTAGGAAAATTTTCATCAAACTCATGAATATGACTTTTGTGTGCTTCCTTCGTCCATCGAGTGAGGATATATTTATCGGGCAACTTATTCAAATGTTTGGCCTTGTAAACCCAAAGAACATGCCTACATATCAATCCAACCCTCTGAATAGTGAACATGAACATATGGCATCAAAAGTCATTGGATCTAAAGTGACCTCATAATTCTTCTTTTCTATCTTCAGTGACAGTAATGTATTCCATTCCATCCCTAATTTCAGACCTTGCATGACCACATGTGAAACATGCTGCACTAACTTCTTCTTGAAATAGGTAAAAGATTACATGGGTGTATACTTTAGAGACGCTTGCTTCGATCGGCCAAGGGGTGATAAGTTGAGGGTAGGAAGTGTCGTTATCTTTGTTCAAACTGCTTTGAGCATGTCTTTGTTGTTGTACAGCCGTTTGGAAACGCAACCAGAACTCAACCAATGTAGCACATGGACTATTGAAATTACCAAAAAAACTATTCTGGCTCTCTGATCTTTGTGTTGTGCTGATTAAGCCAGCCATTGGTTTCTCTTTGAAATATGCTGGGATCCAAGACTCCTTTATGTTGAATATGTCATTAAGCCACTTATTTTGCTGTAGATTGAATTCTTGTATGACTTCATTCCACTTATCAACAAACTCTTGTGGCTCTAATTCTTTATCCCAAACACAAGCATTTATCTTCTTGAGGAAATCTTTTTCTTTATTGCGTTCAGCTATCCCACCATGTCATTAGGTTCCGACTCTTCTAACCCTTCTGTATCAGTTGAGTTTGTAATCTGTATGTCTTTCCCTTTCCCCACCTTGTCAGTAAGTTTACCCATAATATGCCACATGCAGAATTTTTGTTGTGCATCATTGAATACTTTTGGGAAAGCTTTCTTCATTGCAGGATCCTGGTCAGTGATAATAAAGTTTGGTTCCTTATTGCCCATAGCTTGTTTGAATTTTTCAAAAACCCACACAAAAGAATTGTCATTCTCTCTTGATGTCAAAGCAGCACCAAAAATCACAGACCTATGAAAAGGAAAGGAAAAAATCTTAAAATATACACGGAGATACATAAAAGATAGACTAGACTGAGAAATTATAGTTTCATAAGTATATGATTAGAGTTATATAGTTTCTAATTAGAGTTACAAGAGTATTTGATTAGAGTTATATGAAAACTAATTATAGTTACATGAGTATATGATTAGAGTTATATGCATTACTAATTAGAGTTACAGGTGTATTTGATTAGAGTTATATGAATTACTAATTAGAGTTACAAGAGTATTTGATTAGAGTTACATGAATAACTAATTAGAGTTGCAGGAGTATTTTACTAGTCATAAGAGTTATATGAATAACTAATTAGAGTTGCAAAAGTATTTTACTAGTCATAAGAGTTATATGAACTAGTTTTTATATGCACGCGATGCGTGCGAACATACATACAAAATTATTTTTTTAGGAGATGAAAAAAATAAATTAATTATTAATTATTTTTAATAAATTAGGAATATTTGAATTCTTGATGGTTTTCTTTTTGTAATATTTTTCTATTTTTAAAATTAATTAGGTAGTTTTCTTAGGAAGTAGTTATAATAGAGATGTTATGAGGATAAAATGGGGTTTCTAATATTTTGGTGTCCTACCCCTCTTCCCATATAGAATAGAGATTACCTTTTATGATGGTCAATCCCTGTAAATGGGCAGAATACCAAGTTGTACATGTTTGTTCCATACGTAGCATCAAACGAGACAACATCTCCAAAAGCAAAGTAATTTCTCCTACACAAAGCATCGGCCCAAAACACTCTATGCAAACCTTCTTTCGCATTAGCTACATAGTCAAAGAAAAATCCACTATTCATCTCCTTTTGTCTACTTAAGGTGCTTATAAACATATCAGCATCATGTTCTCCAATGTATGCTCTAACATCCCGTGCAAAGTTTTTGAAGTCGCCAACAGTTGCTCCAACATTTCCATAACCACCAACCTTCTCCTTATACATTCGGTACGTCTTTGTTGCTCCAATATTGAGTTTAGAGTTATCAATTATCATTTTCTTTTGATACATCGTCAAATTTCTTTTCAACTTTTGGAATTGTCCTTCTTCAGGACTTAGTAGCTTGTGGTTATGTCCTTCATGAAAAGACCAAACTCGATATTTGGATATCTCATGAAGTCGGAAAACAATCTTGGCTTTGCAACCAACCCGTGTAAGTTTTCTCCTCCTCTTTTGAGTTGGGGAAATTGGCTCAACCGACTCAATATTAGTTGTGTGATTTGCTGCAGCCACTGCCTTCACTCCTTGCTTGTTACACAAAATGTATTTGAATACAATAGTGCCATCCTTTGCTCGAGTCTCGGTAGACATTCTAGTATCAAATCCACATGCTACAGCATATATATTATAAAAGTCTATTGCATCTTTAAGACTGTCGAAAATCTGCCCAACTTTAGGAATTAATTCTGCTGGAACAACTCGAGTGAACTCATGTTCTCCGCATGGGGTGATGTTCGTACTTTGCTTAGGTGGTGTAGACAGATTTAATGAGGCAATGTTTATGCTTTGCATAGAGTTACTAGTTCCTGCCTCTGCATATTAAATAGGTATAAACTGTAAGTCAACTATTTAGAATTCAAAGTATTGCACACATAAATTCCTATAACTCTAATCAAGAGTGTCTATAACTGTAATAATTATTAGTAATTGTTACAAAAAGTAACCCCTTGCATAATTAGTAATTCATATAACTCTAATAAAATACTCCTTATAACTCTAATTAGTAATTGCTATAACTCTAATCAAATACTTTATAACTCTAATCAAATACTTCTATAACTCTAATTAGTAATTGCTATAACTCTAATCAAATACTTCTATAACTCTAATCAAATACTTTTATAACTCTAATTAATAATTGCTATAACTCTAATCAAATACTCTAAACCTAATAATACTTCTATAACTCAATATAATTCTATAACTCTAATAATACTAATTTATAATCTAATCAAATACTTTTATAACTCTAATTAGTAATTGCTATAACTCTAATCAAATACTTCTATAACTCTAATCAAATACTTCAATAACTCTAATTAGTAATTGCTATAACTCTAATCAAATACTGCTATAACTCTAATCAAATACTTCTATAACTCTAATTAAATAGTTCTATAACTCTAATTAGTAATTGTTATAACTCTAATCAAATACTTCTATAACTCTAATCAAATACTTCTATAACTCTACTTAGTAATTAGTAACTCTAATTAGTAATTCGTATATGACTACTCAAAAGTACCCCTATAACTCTAATTAGTAATTCGTATAACTCTAATCAAATACTACTACAACTCTAATTAGAAGGTGAACATTAGTTTGCAAAATATGAATTTCCTATAACTCTAATTAGTAATTGCTATAACTCTAATCAAATACTTTTATAACTCTAATCAAATACTCCTATAACTCTAATTAGTAATTGCTATAACTCTAATCAAATACTTCTATAACTCTAATCAAATACTTTTATAACTCTAATTAATAATTGTTATAACTCTAATCAAATACTTCTATAACTCTAATCAAATACTTCTATAACTCTAATTAGTAATTGCTATAACTCTAATCAAATACTTCTATAACTCTAATCAAATACTTTTATAACTCTAATTAGTAATTGCTATAACTCTAATCAAATACTTCAATAACTCTAATTAGTAATTGCTATAACTCTAATCAAATACTGCTATAACTCTAATCAAATACTTCTATAACTCTAATTAAATAGTTCTATAACTCTAATTAGTAATTGTTATAACTCTAATCAAATATTCTATAACTCTAATCAAATACTTCTATAACTCTACTTAGTAATTAGTAACTCTAATTAGTAATTCGTATATGACTACTCAAAAGTACCCCTATAACTCTAATTAGTAATTCGTATAACTCTAATCAAATACTACTACAACTCTAATTAGAAGGTGAACATTAGTTTGCAAAATAGAATTTCCTATAACTCTAATTAGTAATTCCTATAACTCTTATCAAATAAACCTATAACTCTAATTAAGACGTACATACCAAATTATGCTACAACTATAATTTTAACTTTTATGACTACTCAAAATACCCCTATAACTCTAATTAGTAATTCGTATAACTCTCATTAAATACTACTACATCTCTAATTAGAAGGTGATCATTAGTCTGCAAAATATGAATTTCCTATAACTCTAATTAGTAATTCCTATAACTCTTATCAAATAAACCTATAACTCTAATGATGCTATAACTATAATTTTAACTCTTATCAAATAAACCTATAACTCTAATGTTCACCTTCATTGACACAATGGATCATAATTGACACAATGCATCATATCATATACAGCAAAATACAACTAATATTTTAGAGCACAATGCATCATAATTGACACAATGAAGTAGCAGTTGCGTTTAGAAACACAATGCATCATATCATATACAGCACATGATCATAGCGAATTTCTTAAGCATACAATATGAATTATGCAGCGATAATCGTTCCCATGAAGTATTACTTTAGCATACAATATCAAGTATGCAGCGAATTATGCAGCGAATTTCGTGAATTATGCAGATAATTATAACTAATTTTCGTGAATTTCGTGAATTTCGTGAATTAAGCATACAATATGAATTATGCAGCGAATTATGCAGATAATTATTAACTAATTTTCGAAAAAAAAACATACATGTTCATGAATATAGACTAACCTTCATGCGATGCGGTAATGGATTCCATGAAATTTCTTGACAAAAGACGTTTTTGGAAGAGAGAGAAAAGAGGAGAGAGAAAAAAATTAGGTTTTGCATGGAAAGGATGAAAATAGGTAGTTTAAAGTTAACATTAGTTACTTAATCTTGGCCCTTGACAGGATCTAATCTAAGGGTAGTTATTCTTTCTCATTTCTCACCTAATTTCCTTTCTCACAGGATCCTGCCTCTTATATATATATATAATATATATATATATATATATATATATATATATATATATATATATATTTATAAAATCCATAAATTTACGGGGATTACATCTTCCGTATCTGGAGCAAAATCCCAAGAAAATGGAGACTCAGGATCCAGAATAGACATGAAAAGAAGGGATGAAGACTCGCCCTTAAATCGACTCCTCATACACTTAGATTTTGAAGAACTCTCCATAAAATAATTTTTTTACACAGATTATCTTCAAGAACTACTGATTTGAAGAATTTGCCAAGAATCCTAAAAAAACTTGAGTAGAAAAAGAGATGATTTTTGATTTCGAAAAATCTAACCCCAAATCCAAACCATGTAGCATAAATAAGAAGAAAGATAGATGAATTTAAACTCAAATTTTGTTCGTAGAAAGTAGATCTAGAATAGATAAACCCAGAAACTTCAAGAGCATGAAGGAGAGATAGAGAGAGACCCCACAAAAAGTTATTGTAAATGGGAGGGACAGTTAGGGTAAGGGGGGGGGGGGTTGGGGTTAAAATTAGGCCTCATCAAGTTCATGCGAGTAGGTGGAAGTTTGGTTGGGATAATTTTTTTGTAGAAATCACATAGGGGACCAATAGTGGGGAATAATGATTGGTAACTTAGCTTATATAGAAATAGCAAGAGTGTAAGTGTAACTAGAGGTGGGCATGGGCCGGGCCTGTTCACGGGCTCGGCTCGCGGGCTTGAGTAAATGGCGGGCCCGGGCCGGGCTTGAGATTTTAAAAATCTGTGCACGGGCCCGCGGGCCGGGCTCGTGCTTCCTGCGGGCTGGCCCATGTTTTATGTTGTATTTTTGACAGTTTTAGGGTAAAAAAACAATGGAAAGGAGTGTTCGGCCCGCGGGCCGACCCACGCGGGCTCGTGACGGTGCGGGTCGGAAATAAAATTTCTTGACCGTGACAGGCCCGTGGTCCACGTAGCGAACAACGGGCCGGGCTGTGCCTCGAGCGGGCTAGTGCCGGGCCGTGTCCAAATCGTGTCGGGCCGGCCCGGCCCGCGTGCCGGCCCGGCCCATGCCACCTCTAAGTGTAACCATGAACGGTCCAGAAAGAAAACCGTTAAGATTATAAAGGAACAAAGGTAGTACATTATTGCCATATAAACCTAACACAAAATGGAACCTTTCTTAGCCCGAGTCGAGTTTGAATCCCTGTTTTTACAATACATATTGTATATCAACGTTGGAAATGTATGAAGGAGAAAAATAAAAGGGTTATTTGAGATTTATTTGCTAGCTTAGGTATCATAACATAAAGATGTGAGATGGAGAGAATTTAATCTGAAGGAAAGATGGGTAGAATTAATAATCTTGATGTTTTATTACTAAAGAGTTAAACTGAATGAGAAAATTAAGGTATATTTTTGAAACTATTAAGAATAAATATGGAAAGCATATATATGTAGTTTTTTTACTAAATACCTACAAGGCTATCATTTACACATTATTTAGATTTGATAATTTGGATGTATAGGAAGAGAAGAGAAATGAGTGATTCATTTTCCCTTGTCTGAATGCACATGGGACAAGGGAATGGAAAAAAATGCGAAAGATTTATTTTCTTTCTCGTTTTCTCTAAATCAAAATCATTTCAAAATTTAATATTTGACAGATTTGAAAGGAAAATATAAACTTATTGGACCTTCCCTTTCGTCTCTTCCATCCTCAACCTTTCATTTCCCTCCATAACTACTATCCAAGCAAAGTGTAAAAGGAATTATTTTTCTCATTTGACCAAAAGTATGAAAGTTAAGATGCTAAAGTGTGCCAATTTCCAACTTACAAAAACTGATTCTCATTGTAACAAATGGTCTTTTTGTGATGGAAAAAGGGAGACATAAACCCAACAAATGTTTAATTGAAAAGGGAGCAAGATTTGGCTACTTTAAATTTAAAACCCTAGATATCCCAAGGAGAATGTCCAAGAACATATTCTCATACAGGATTTATAGGCAATGTATTTGGTAGGGAGCATTGCATGCAGGCTTATAAAGTGCAAGTGCAATGTAAGTACAAGATAATATCCACACACTAATTTTATTAAATCGTCATTATTTGCTCCATTTAATTAGTGCATGCACTACGTGTATCACATCCATTTAATAGATTTATGTCTCCTAGTAAGAAAATTCTCATATTCTCTAAGGCCACCAGTTAAGCTTGCATTATTTTGCACGAAAATCATTTGATTAGTTGAAATGGAATTAATTTCATCAAGACATACCCGTTTTCAATATTTTGGAGGTCCTGGGGCGAACTAAAAAATATGGGTCCCCCCCGATCTCAATTAGTATTCTTGACATGTATTGATTTAAAGATTATTTGTGGTTAAAGTTATGCTGAATATGACTTTTTAGCTCACGAAATCTCATTTTAGCTTTTTTTTTATAAGACACCCACTCGATTGATGGAAATACTTTTATACCATGTCTTTCTAAATTAAGTTATATATTGCTTTTTAAATTTATCACGTCATCTTCATCATTGAGTTGTCGGTTGGAGTTTGGGTTTTAATTACGAAATTGTGAAAAAAGAAAAGGCAACCACAAACCCCTCCCTTTTTTAACGGTTTCCATTGTGAAATTCACTTCTACCAATGCACTACTTAATTAACATCTAATATCTTCAACTATATTACTTTATGGATTCATATAATTTATGTAATATCAAAATATTTTGAAGTTAATATACATTGAGAGAAATTTAATAATATTTCACACTAACATTTGTTTTATATATTAGTAACTTGATAGTTGAAGTAGGGTAAATGAACAATGTAAACATAAAAAGTGAACAATTATATAAAGTTTGGGGGTATAAAATAGCAAAAGGAACATAATTACTCTATATGAGAAGGAAAAAAATCCACTTACTAAAGATTAGATAACTACTTTAAATCATTGAGAACCCCCCCCCCCCAAAAAAAAGAAACTAAAACTATTTCAACATCATTGAAAACAAAATAAAACCCAAAAAGAAAGAAATATAGAGAGCTAAAAAAATTAAAAATGTTGTAGGTGGGATTCTAACTGCGGATTGAGAGAGATGTAATGGGTTATGACAATTAGTAAACCAAGCAGCCAACACAACATTTTACTAATGAGTTATTGCATGCAGGTTTGTTTTACCCACAAGTACACATACTGTAGATCACCGGCATGGACCTTTTCTCTCTGGGCCCCGAGCAGGCGTCCCTCCTGCCCGGGCTCAAGGACGAGCATGCATCAAGGTTTTGCTTATTCGTACATAGAAGTCGTCATTATTGTTAATTATTCCTAGACTTCTAGTTAAAATATGATCTCTAAGTCAATAATGAGAATTTCATTGCAAGGAAGGAGGAAATGTGCGTGGGGATCATTCTTGCAAGGGATGAGAATCAAACCCTTGTCACAGGGGTGGAAGGAGGATCTTACAACCATTAAGCCAACCTTGATGCTTATCCCCAAGTCAATAATAGTCTTTGTCCATTTAGAGAGTTTGATGATTTGGCTAGCAAGAATCCAAGCATTATAAGTTACACGAAGGAGTGCAGAATAATAGTTGATAGTAAAATATAATGAGAAAGCAACGAAGAAGAAAAATAAATGATACAAGAATTTACGTGATTTTTTCAATGTCACCTAATATAGTGTTGGAGGATTCAATAACTTTTCTTAAGAAAACAAGGGGATAGAAGGAGTCTATCAAAAAAGTTTAATTAACTGATCAGCTATAAATAATTTTTCTTAAGATAAGAAAATTACAAAAAAAGCTAATGTATTCCTCAAGGAATAGCATTGGCCAATAGCAGTTGTAAGAATACTTCCTCCGTCCTAGAATAGTTTGAACACTTTCCTTTTATATTTGTCCCAAATTAGTTTGAACACGTATATATTTGACATAGTCTCACTATTAATATATTATGTCTTATATACTCTTTTGGCCAACACTCTACCTTTTATCAATGAAAAGTTACCCAACTTTCTCTCTTCTAATAAAAAAATACCCCCAAACTCCTATCACATCTATTTTTTAAATGAAATAACATCATATAACTACAACACAACTTATCACTATAAAATACGTGTCCCAACAAGTGTTCATATCTTGACGGAGGGAGTAATATAAAAAAGATCCAAGAGAAAACAGGCAAAAATGTAAACAAACGTTTCTCTCTCAAAGTCATCCCCCAAGACACAAACCCTAGAGAACCAACAGTCACCCACCGCCCAACATGCTCGCTAGTGGCCGCAGGGGGGCCGGCGAGCCTGCCTCCGGTTTTCTTCTTCGTCTTTTGTCGGTGTCCCTTCCCCCACCCCCTTTAGTTCGTGTTTTCCGTCGCGTCCCCCACCCCCTTTAGTTCGTATTTTCCGTCGCGTCCCCCACTCCTTTTGTATCTGTCCATCTCCTGCGTCATTCATCTCCCCGTGTTCTTCCGCCTCCTCCGCATGTTCCCTGCCCTAGCCCCTGTCTCTCTGTCATCCCGCGTCTTGTTATCCTCGTAGGATAGGGTTTCATTTCCCCTTCCTCGGTTTCTTCATGTTTTTCTGTCGCCGCACTCCTCCTCCTCCCCTGTTTTTCTGTCTTCAGGGTGGTTACCCCGTGTTTCCCGCACCCCGTTACCTTCTTATTTTGGATTTTGCGTTGGCCATTCTTCCCCCCTCCCTGTCGCTGTCGATTTGTATACGTGCATGGTCCCCATCCCCACCGTCGTCCTCGTGTCTGGTAAGCACCATCCCTTATTTAGTTTTATATATAGTTGTTTTGGGCTTCAATTCCCCTTCCCCTCCCCTGGTTTTGTCTCGAGTTCCCCTTTCCCCTCCCCCGAGTTACTGTCTGGCTCCCCCTTCCCCTTCCCTCATATTAGTGTCAATCTTCCCCTTCCCCTACCCTTCCCCCTTGGTTGTTTAAATTTCAAATTAGTCATGTTAGGTTTTTTCTTAAAACGTGTGTTAAATCTCCAAATAATAGGAGTGCGTTGTTTTTGAGTTGCTAAAGATGTTGCCGTGGTTGGTTGTGGCCATCGACAAGTGTTTGTTAGTTAGGTTAGGTTTGGTGGTTCAAGGTTATTATAGTAGTATATGTTGATTTTTGGGAATATGTGCTGAGGGGACAAGATGACTCAAGAATCGTGGTTCATGGTTGGGACAAATGTGTTCTGATTTTGCAAACCTGAGGTGTGTTCGAGAGCTCAACTTATTTGGCTCTCTTTTTATCTTGGCATTGATGTTAATGATGTTTGCCTTGAAAACTTCAAATCTGAAGGCACACCCCAATTTCATGTTGGGATTTTTAGCATGCCCACTCATCTGCGTTTTTCCTACCTCATGGAAAAACCTGAAATACTCTCGATCGAGAGTAATGAGTCACAACGGAATGTGACTCTTCAAAAGCTCATGAGCCCATAATCCCAAGCGATAGCAGATTGTTGGGGTTGCTCATGCGGCGAGAAGTGAGGCTCGCCGTTGGTTGTCATTGTCCGGATCGTGAATGTCATATGCTTCTTCTATTACTTTCATTAGCATTCTGAGGCGATCGAATCCACCATCACAAGCACTGACCAGCGACTCCCCCTTCATAAGCGTTTTTGTAGCACTTCTATTTATTTGTGTTTTAGATGGAATGTACGAGCTCATAAAGTTCCTTTAGGTTAGTTTGTTTGTTTGTTAATTTTTGTTTTTCATTGGATTAGCATTAGACTGTACTTAGTCTTTTAATTAATGTACGATTTCTCTTTGTCAAAAAAGCCACTGCCCATTTGAGCAACAGGTTTCATCCAAGCACAGTGGGCTACCTTCAACAGTCTTTTAATTAATCTTATTTTATTTTCTGAAATTGATAAAACTAATTTGTTAAGATTTTTATTAGTAAGTCAAGATATTCAAACTTTTATCCATAAAAAGAAATATTTTCATATATATATATATATATATATATATATATATATATTAATATATTATATATAATATATATATATATATATATATATATATATATATATATATATATATATATATATATATATATATATATATATATATGTCTAAGTTCATATGAGAACCACCCTTATGGTGAGAACTGAGAACCACTTATTTTCCTCATTTTACGAAGATTTTGATCATTTCATAATTTTTGCTCATTTTTTGTTTCACTTATTTTATGTTTTTGCTCACTTAACAATTTTATGCTCATTTATCAACGTTTTTGCTCTTTTTACGTTTTGCTCATTTTACTTTTCTCATTGAACTTTTTTATGCTTATTTTACGTTTTTCTTATTTTACATTTTTGTTCATTTTACGTTTTTAATAATTTAATGTTTTCTACTCATTTTATGTTTATGCTCATTTTAGGAAGTTTTTGCTCATTTTACACAACAAGAATGTCACTACTTTCCGTCCGCCAAAATCAGTCGCTAAAAACGCGGAATCGGACGCTAAATAGATTAACGTCCGCCAACAGACGCTAAAGGGCTGATGCAAAACCCTTGGTCACTAATTCTCCAAATACCGTCCGCAAAGTCGATGCTAAATATTTAGCGCCTGATATTTCGAATTTAGCGACCGCGTCCTTGGCAGCCGCTAATTAGCGACCGTCCTCAATAGTCGCTAATTAGCGACCGCATTGGCAGTCGCTAATTAGCGACTGTTTTGACAGTCGCTACTGTTGGAAGTCGTCGGTAATGTTATTGCTACGCATTACATTATTGCACTTCTTTTTTTTTTTTTTTTTTTTTTTTTTGCTTTTGGTTAACTAGTATTAAATGTAATGACTTTTTGCTTTTAATTAACTGATATTAAATGTAAAAAGATATGAAATGATGCAAATACCATACTTCTTTTATTAAGGCAAACAAGTTAATCAATTCAATTATTATTGATAATAAATGTAGATACAAGTAAAACATAATTCTAGACTTAAATTCTAGTATACTTAGAACAAAATCTAATACAAATCTCATATAATTACATGTACACTTTAAACTCCACAACAAAAATCTGGAACCAAAACGCACTTCAAATTTGGTATATGGATCGAAACCAACTTCAAATTTGGAACTCAAACGCAAATCTGATAACCCTACTAATCAACAAAAACAAAGAAATTAATGAAATTAACCAGAAATAAAACAATTATTAACAAGAATTAAATGAGTGGAACCTATTTTACCCCAACCCCCACCCGAGCCAGCCTAACCCACCACCCAGCCCACCCGAACCCTAAAACAACCTACGACCCAGCCCCCCATCACCCAGCCCCCACCACCATATCCGAACCCATCAAAACCCCATTCAAACCCCAACATAACCAACAATTCAGACCATCCCACCACCCGGAATCACTGAACCCCAACACAACCACCGACCCAGCCCACCCACCACCCACACGACCCGACTCACCCACTCAAAACAAAAAAACAATCGTCAAACATTAACCAGGAAAATCAAATAAAATCAAAAACAAAATCCTAAGCAACCCGATTAAACGAAATAAATACATACCCAAAATCATATATAATCTCCAAAAAACTCCAAATCTGATGAGAAGAAGAAAAAAACCTTGAAGTAATTAGGAAAAAAACCCGACAAAAAAATCAAGAAAAAACCCCAAGAAAAAGAAACGAACAAGAGAAAACGAAAAAAACATACGAAAAAAGGATTCGAAAATAAAAATATAAAAAAGAACCCACATAAAAAACCCAAAAAAGATCACTAACCCTAAAACGAAAACCTGATACGGTGATTGGATCAGAAATCGATTGAACCTCCTTCAAATCAGATCCACCAAAAAATACCCAACCCAAGGAGCCCAAGGAGAGTGAGGATGAGATGAGAGAGAGTGTGTTTGGTGAGGATTGAGGAGAGAGGAGATGAGATGAGGATTCAGCGGTTTATATGAGGAGAGAGAAGGAAAAGGGGTAGGGTTATGGAATACGGACGGTAATTTAGGAATTTAGGAAATAAATTATTTGTTTAGCAAAATCTTTTTTCAGCGTCCGTTTGACAAACGTCAAATTTTAGATAGCGGACGCAAATTACCATCCGTTCCACAGACGGGCGCTAATTTAGAAAAACGAACGCTAATTAGCGTTCGTTCCAAAAACGGACACTAATTTTAGAAAAGCGGACGCTAATTAGCGTCCGTTCCAAAGATGGACGCTAATTTTACAAAAACGGACGCTAATTTGCGTCTGATTATGCCGGACGGTAAATTCAGACGCTAAAAGCGCGGATTCTTGTTGTGTTAAATGGTTCTCACGGTTGGGAACCCTACCCTATATATATATATATATATATATATATATATATATATATATATATATATATATATATATATATAACAGTTCTCATTAGTTCATGCCAAAAATATTTTGATAATATAGCAGTATGTTATTGTTATAATAGATGTGAGAAATAATAAATATTGAATGCAGAAAAGTAATAAAAAAAACATATTTATGTGATTCACCAATGGTGTGTTGGCTACGTCCACGGGTAGAGAGAGAGAATAGTTTTATTGCTTTTGAGGAATTCAAGATCATAAATTTGTTTTCACACTAATGACGGCTTGAAATAAACTAGGTTAAATAACATATTATAACCCTGCTCAAAATCGCCTCCCCACGTCAAATTGACCACCGCCCGATTAGGTTGGGCTACATCTGCCTGATCGGTGGTCAATTCCCTAGAGTTAATTTGCTCTCAGGCCCGATTTGGCGATGGTCTCCCGGTCGTGATTCAGTGATCATGCTCGATCAGGCATACATGCCCTAGCCCATTGGGAGGTCTGCTTCTAAGCCCTTGCTAAGACCTTCGACCCCGCTCGGTTGGGCAGCACTGCACAACATGATCGGACGGGCCTGCGACAACATCTTTTGACGAGATTTAAGCATATTCAAGGCTTAGTTCTACAAATTTCCACATTGGCTTGAATCCTCTCACGACGAACCAGATTAACAGATGCATTGAACATAATGCTAGGTCCTCCCTGCAACTATATTTGCCTCGAAAGACGAGGAGACCAGATTTGTCCCTTAAGGACACCAGATTAGCCCATAAGGACCCTAGACTTGCCCCCAAAGGGCAATTAATAACCTCAAACATTAAGCAACTTCAAACAATGTTGAAACTTACTCTACAAAACCAGTTTGGTGAACATTTTAACAGGATTGTTAGCGGTAACTACCTTTTCCACCGTAATTATTGTCTCACTTCTGAGAAAATGATACTTGACATCAATGTTTTTAGTTCTCTCATGATGAAGTTGATCCTTGGCCAAACATATCGCACTCAAACTGTCACAATACACTATCGCCTGATCATGATGTGGACTCAAATCACTGACTATCCCCTTTAACCAAATTCCATCTTAGCTGCTCTGTTAATGCCATATACTTTGCTTTGTTAGTAGATAAAGTCATTGTAGGCTGCAACGTAGCTTTCCAACTCATAAGAAAACCACCAAGAGTGAACACATAACCAATCATAGATCTCTCACCATCTATATCTCCAGCATAATCAAAATCATAACTAAACATGCCACAGCACCTCCATAAATAAGTCCAACACCCGACGTACCTCTAAGATACAGAAAGATCCTCTTGACTGCCTGCCAATGCTCCTTACCAGGATCGTCCATGAACCTACTAACAACACTGGCTACATGTGCAAGATCCGATCTAGTGGAAACCATAGCATACATCAAACTCCCTACTGCACTAGCATAAGGAACCCGAGTCATGTAATCCTTCTCCTTAGCGGACTTATGCGCAAAAGCAACGGACAAATGACTATTATCTATAGACTTAGCTGTTGACATGCCAAACCTTGAAAATATCTTCTCAATGTAGCCTTTCTATGACAAGAAAAGCTTCTTTTGACCCCTTTCCCTATAAATCTCCATACCCAAAATTTTCTGAGCTGTACCCAAATCCTTCATATGAAATTCAGCACTGAGAAGCTCCTTCAACTTTTGAACATCCGACTTGTTCCTAGCTGCTATCAACATATCATCTACATACAACACTAAGTAGATGAAAGATCCATCTGTTAACTTGTTGTCATACTGTAACACCCCCAAATTTCTCTCTTTTGGAAAACTTATTTTAATATAAAATCCTTGAGAAACTTGAGAGTATTACTGCCACGTGATAACGTTAAAGGCTTTAATATTAACTAATAACTGAACTTAAACTAAAGCAGCGGAAATAACTTAAATAACTTCTCTTTATTAATATAAAATTTATTGTACAATATATAACAATGGAAATGAAGACAATAAAATAACAACTCCTTGACTAATTATGATTCCTCACTAGCTCCCCATATGAAGTATGCATCAACCTGTAATCTGCTCACCAAAAGGGTCATCACAGGGACAAAGCCATAAAACAAAACAAAACAAAATGCGTGTCAGTAAAAATACTGAGTACATATATATGCGGAAATTTAAATACTTTACTAAACATCCAAAATACTCATATAAACCTTCCTTGGATACTTGAAATAATTTGTATAAACTCCTTGGATACTTGTATACTATAAAGTATATAACCTTGATAAAAATCCTTTTTCCTTGCCTAGGTACCTTGCCTAAAGTGTGCACACCCCCAAGTTTAGTATTCCTTACTGAGTCTATTACGAGGGGAACTACCTTGTCCACATGACTTATACAAAAGTACATGGGTAAATAATATAATAGCTACCGTTCTTGTTAGTAAATAACAAGCCGTGGCCCTTTATAATTGTGATCATAAAAGATCATATATCTAATAAAAATCTTTCGGAAATAATCCTCAAAAATAATAGTAATTCTTGTATGAAACTTTAGCCATATAAAGGCATAAAATTAATAACTTCTTCCTATGAATTAATCTTTAGAAAACTTTAATGACAATTTCAATAACAACAATCTCAAATTACAACTTAACTAACAATATTGTATAACAAATAACTCAAAGACCTTAATGATAAATCTTTAATATAATAAGAAAACCAAACTAATTATTTGTACAGCTCAAATTCCGTAGATTGCTTACTGCCAAAATATAACATTGGTATTTAGACTACCAAACTCTAAACCTTATTTACCTATAAACCTTAGATGCAAAGAAAAATAATACTATGAATAAACTTTGAAAGTCAGACAACATTGGTATTGCATTATTAGACTTTTACGTTGGCATTTATTAGACTCGATAGTACAATAAGAAAACCAATCAACATAGACTAAACATGGAGCATCGTTATCTTATAATAGTAACACTAGAACTTACGCAAGGCATACATGACAATAAAACTAGCAACTCTAAAAACATAATATTATGTGTGCAGAACAATATTAAAATCTACATATACACGCACCTTTAAAAATAATAACTACTAGGGAGTAAAATAGAGAAGGTAGGCTAAGAGGGAGAGAGAGTTTAAACTTGAGAAAAGAGATTTATTCCTCAAATTTGGTGTGAAGAATATGGTGGGTGGAGACCCCTATTTATACTAGTTGGGTAAATAGGATAAGAATAGGAATAGGAACTAAAAGATAGATTTTTGAGAAAGATAATTAATTTTAGCTAAGATAAAATATCTTTTATGATAATATAGGTAGAATAGAGGAATATTCCACAAGATAAATGTCTAGATGCTAATAATCAAAAGATAAAACAAATTAACCCAAAAGATAAATCAACAAAATACAAAGTTATCAACTTGGAACAAACTAACTCACTGGCGTGAAGACTTCACGTCATTTAAAGTTTTTTTTTTTTTCTCTTTTCCTTTTACAAACCTTTTTGAAATTGTTTTTAAAATATTTTTAATTTTATTTTGAAAACTACTTGAATGTAAAATTAGGAAAGTTAGGCCCAAAATTCATTTGGGCTAAAATTGTTTTAAATACCCAAAACCTTTCTTATAAAAGTCTTTCTAATAAATAATAAGCCTTTTTAGTAAATAAAACCTTTTTCAAAAACTAAAACTTTAATAAAAATATAAATAATAACTTACTAAAAAATACGGAGTATTACAGACTACCCCCCTTAAAAGAAGTTTCGTCCTCGAAACTTGAAACAAGCAAGTAAGAAGTAAAGCATGTAATTCACTATACCAAAACTCTCTATAAATAAGTTGGCTCACATAATAACTCATAAAATAAGTCAAAATAGGTCAAAAATAGCGTTTTAAGTTAAAAGCGCGAAACTCTATCGTATTCTACCCCTCTTAAAAGGAGTTACGCCCCCGTAACTCGCTAAGGCTTAAAACTTGACTTAAAATTATTTACCAACTTTGTAATACAACAATATAAGAATCTTTGCTGGAAATGTAATATAAATACTAGAGAGAAATAACACTTTCAAAAAAATTTTAACTTTAAAAAAACCTTATTTCAAGGTATTAATAATAAATAATTGCCTTCAAATGATAAACATAATAAGAAGTATTTGAATAAGTAAAAAGGTAGTTTTGACAAACTAAAAAGTTTTACATTGAGTAGGAAAATTTTCCAAATTCTTGAAATAATAAAGAATTACATACTGATACTAAAGACAAGTTTTGTAGGAAAACTATTTGACAAATACTAATATATTACAAAATACTATAATATAGTGAGAATAAAAGAACTTTATAAAACCTTTCGTAAGCTTACTGAAAATATAATATTCAAACAACTTTTTTTCTTTTGTTTGTAAAATACGTTTGTTTCTCCTCAAAATTTATCAGCTTCATAACTCATGAAGGTCTCACAATGAATATAAAAAAAAATTACCCTTGATCCTACTTATTACAAATCAAAATCAAATCAAATCATTCACATTATTCACAAGCAAAACTTGTTAGTATAATACTAACACAACATATCTTGAAAAAAAATAATAGACTTCCTTACTTAGGTCCTCAAAACTAAAACTCCTCGAAATTCATCTTCAAATTTTTTAAAGTACCATAATTAATATTTCTCAAAATAAACAGTAGTCAACTAGGACTTGAGATAGTAAATAACCAATCTTTTCCTGAAAATTCATAAAATCTTCATTAACTCCTTCATATAATACAAACTCAATGCTTAAATCCATAATAAAAAATATCTATTCTTTCCAAAATCAATTACCTTGATTGACTAGTTTCTTCCCTTTTCTCCTTTATTAAGCTCCAATTTTCCCAAAAGAATATATTTCTTCTATTATTAGAGTCACTTATTTCAATAAGTGATATACCTAATCCTTATAATCACTCTATCTTTCATATTGCCAAAACAACAATTATACGCTATCATTCAAGCAAAAGTTTAAGACTACTCCCAAAAATAACTCCTCTTGACATTCAATAATCTCCCAAAATCAAAACTTAGAATACATTTAGAGAATTCTAGTATCTTACTTCACCTTTGAAAACAAAAATGATCTAAAGGAACCTGCTAAAGTTTTAAATATGGTCTTACTTCGTACTTTCTTTTGCTTAACTATAACAAGATAACTCCTTTTAAATATTGCATTCAGCATAGGGGAAAATTCCTTAATTAAATCCAATTTAATTCAAATATGGTATCTCATATACCTGTAATGTCCTCATAATATTCCTTATTTGTCACCTTTCAAAGGTTATCTCTATATCATTGCTAAGACAGTGTTGACTATATCCATAACAAAATATACAACTTATCTAAATCTTAATAATTCCTCCAATCTGATATAAACCATTGACCTCCTACTTGTTTCCACAAATTATGAAATTTTTCTTCCTTACTCATGTCACCAAACATTAAAGATCATCAAACTACATAAAACTTCAAATGACTAATTTCACAATTCTTAACACACAATATAATGTATTGCCTTCTTCACTCCTAATAAAAAAATATAACTACTAAACTTATTTCCTTCAAAGGAATAAACTAGAATAATCTTTACCTTTAATGGATCTCAAATAGTCAACTTGGCTTACTTTGAACTCATAGGTTCTCCTAACACTTATAAATCAATAAGATAAACATATTGATGCTTTACACAATGTATATAAATCACTTTGCATGAATTAGATCACATGCATACATGTCATATAAGACATTAAATAACCAAGTTCATCTCATAGAGAATATACATGCCAAAAAAATAAAATATCGTAAGAGATATTAATCTCATAACTTGCAAGTAACTTCTTAATAACATATCATGAAAGACTGAATAATAATTCAATTCTTAAATAATAAACTCTTTCTTTTGCTTATGAAAAATACGAAGATTTTTCATATTAACTTGACAATAAGTCACACTTCCTTAAAATATATTCAAAATAATAATGTTACAAATAGAACAATAAACACTAAACAATTCTTTTTAAAAAAATCAATACTTTATAAAAAAAAATCAGCTTTATAAATCGAATAAATATATATAGATTTATAAGATAAATACGGATTGCATGTTGACATAATAGTCAAAATAAAAATAACATTTGAACTATAAGTTGAAATGAATCGAATAAATATTTGAAATTCCTATATAAAAAAATTGTCTGATATTCTTGAAAAATACATATATATATATATATGTATATGACCAAAAGAGTTGTTTATTTGAATACTAGGCTTAGTGTATGAATAATTAGTCGAGTGAGTTCCCAGGAAAGAGAGGTGCGGCACAAACGGCCAACTTAAGTACCAAGTCTTTCCTTAGCCAGAACTTTCCTCAGAAAAAATAAATCCACATACTTATTCCGTTCTTCAAAATATAAATCAAAAAATATTTATACTTGAAAATATAACTATTTGCTTAAAAAAAAGAAGTATTTTTTTTTCACATAATATAAAATGTCAAAAAAATGCAAATAGAATGTGAAACTCTATCGTATTCTTTGTAACACCCCCAAATTTCTCTCTTTTCGAAAACTTATTTTAATATAAAATCCTTGAGAAACTTGAGAGTATTACTGCCACGTGATAACGTTAAAGGCTTTAATACTAACTACTAACTGAACTTAAACTAATGCAGCGGAAATAACTTAAATAACTTCTCTTTATTAATATAAACTTTATTGTACAACTATATAACAATGGAAATGAAGACAATAAAATAACAACTCCTTGACTAATTATGATTCATCACTAGCTCCCCCATATGAAGTATGATATCAACCTGTAAATCTGCTCACCAAAAGGGTCATCACAGGGACAAAGCCATAAAACAAAACAAAACAAAATGCGTGTCAGTAAAAATACTGAGTACATATATATGCGGAAATTTAAATACTTTACTAAACATCCAAAATACTCATATAAACCTTCCTTGGATACTTGAAATAATTTGTATAAACTCCTTGGATACTTGTATACTATAAAGTATATAACCTTGATAAAAATCCTTTTTCCTTGCCTAGGTACCTTGCCTAAAGTGTGCACACACCCCCAAGTTTAGTATTCCTTACTGAGTCTATTACGAGGGGAACTATCTTGTCCACATGACTTATACAAAAAGTACATGGGTAAATAATATAATAGCTACCGTTCTTGTTAATAAATAACAAGCCGTGGCCACTTTATAATTGTGATCATAAAAGATCATATATCTAATAAAAATCTTTCGGAAATAATCCTCAAAAATAATAGTAATTCTTGTATGAAACTTTAGCCATATAAAGGCATAAAATTAATAACTTCTTCCTATGAATTAATCTTTAGAAAACTTTAATGACAATTTCAATAACAACAATCTCAAATTACAACTTAACTAACAATATTGTATAACAAATAACTCAAAGACCTTAATGATAAATCTTTAATATAATAAGAAAACCAAACTAATTATTTGTACAGCTCAAATTCCGTAGATTGCTTACTGTCAAAATATAACATTGGTATTTAGACTACCAAACTCTAAACCTTATTTACCTATAAACCTTAGATGCAAAGAAAAATAATACGATGAATAAACTTTGAAAGTCAGACAACATTGGTATTGCATTATTAGACTTTTACGTCGGCATTTATTAGACTCGATAGTACAATAAGAAAACCAATCAACATAGACTAACACATGGAGCATCGTTATCTTATAATAGTAACACTAGAACTTACGCAAGGCATACATGACAATAAAACTAGCAACTCTAAAAACATAATATTATGTGTGCAGAACAATATTAAAATCTACATATACACGCACTTTTAAAAATAATAACTACTAGGGAGTAAAATAGAGAAGGTAGGCTAAGAGGGAGAGAGAGTTTAAACTTGAGAAAAGAGATTTATTCCTCAAATTTGGTGTGAAGAATATGGTGGGTGGAGACCCCTATTTATACTAGTTGGGTAAATAAGATAAGAATAGGAATAGGAACTAAAAGATAGATTTTTGAGAAAGATAATTAATTTTAGCTAAGATAAAATATCTTTTATGATAATATAGGTAGAATAGAGGAATATTCCACAAGATAAATAGTCTAGATGCTAAATAATCAAAAGATAAAACAAATTAACCCAAAAGATAAATCAACAAAATACAAAGTTATCAACTTGGAACAAACTAACTCACTGGCGTGAAGACTTCACGTCATTTAAAGTTTTTTTTTTTTTTTTTTTTTTTTCTCTTTTCCTTTTACAAACCTTTTTGAAATTGTTTTTAAGATATTTTTAATTTTATTTTGAAATAACTACTTGAATGTAAAACTTAGGAAAGTTTGGCCCAAAATTCATTTGGGCTAAAATTCGTTTTAAATACCCAACATTGGTATATATAGGAGGATTTAGTAGAGGAGGATGCGATGAAGGGAAGCAAAACCACGAAACATCAAAGAAAGCAAGAAAGGAGTAGCAGAAATTGCAGCAACCTAGAAGAAAAAAAATTCATGAGCAAGAACACAAGTGTAGATAGCTCATGGAAATCTGCAATGAAGACATAAACGCCCAGTATAAAAAAAAATCTCTAATTTTTAGATGGATGTGATACCATGATAAGATGTGAATTGATTAGGAGAAAACAGCTCACCCTTCTCATTGAACACAAAAGAATATATATACAATCTAAAAAATTTCTTCCCTTTAACACATTAGGATTCTAACCAATACAATATATTTTGCCTACTATACAAGAGGCCTAAATAGGTATACACTAATGATGGCTTAAAACAAACTAGGTTAAATAACAATAAAGGCTCGAAATCGCCTCCCCGCGTCAAATTGACCACCGCCTGATTGGGTCGGGTGATATCCGCCCGATTGGGTGGTCCATTTCCCTAAAGTTAATATGCTCTCGGCCCAATCAGGTGTTGGTCGCTTGGTCGTGATTCGGTGATCACACCAGATAGGGCGAACTCGCCCGAGCCAATCGGGCGCTCTGCTTCTAAGCCCCTGCTGAGACGTTCGACCCCACCTGGTCGGGCGACGTTGCCCGACTTAATCGGACGGGCCTGCGACAGCACCCTTTGACGAGATTCAACTAGAATCAAGGCATAATTTTACAGTTAATTTATGATGAGTGTATTGAGGTTTCACCGTTACTTGATTGTTGATTACGTTACATAGAATAATTAGTGGATGTCATAAAAGGAGAATATCATGTCACTTAGACATTAAACTGGTGCAAATGCGATAGATACCATCATTATTAAACTCTTTCACTATCACATCTTCTATTTTACAACTTGGACCTAGGTTTTCAAATTTGGAGCGTTAGTTATTAATTTTGAGACCGTTAATTATATATATTAGGGATTGTCGAATTGATCAATACAATTTGTTTTTTTCTAATTCGATTATAAAAAGATGGTTAAAAGAATAAGTTTATGTGGTGTATAAACTGAAACTCCCCTTGTCTAGAAATTATTAAAGAGATTGAAATAAAACTCGTGTATTACGCACGTAAAAATTTCTTACTTTGCGATGAACTAAAAGAATGTTGTCAACATAAAGTTGATCACCATATTTAGGACAATTTTTTATTATAAATATTAAAGCAGATTTTATTGTTTTGGAATAATAAAAAGTGAAGATTAATTAAGATGATACGTCCGATGAATTATTTGATATTATTAGAAGCACGATACGTTATCTTAGGCTTTTAGGATGACGAAAGTACTTTCGATTCACAAGAACAATAAAGTATAGTTGCATGTTGTACCAATTAGACAAAGAGCAAATCTAAGTTCGACAAGCAAGGTTACAGATTCCTTACATGGTACATAGGACAATCCCAAAGTATTGTTAATAAACATTACGACGATACCCACTGCTAACCATTTTCCCTAATTAATCTTCGGGAATAAGTTGATATGCAATATACTCGTATTTAAACCAAATTTGGACGACCTCCCCCCAAACGATACAAGTATATAGATACATTAATTTTCTGGTGAAAATTTGTAAGTGCGTTATTAAACACTATTATTTTTTAATCAAATTTATTACATCAAGTAATTATCTACACGTCATATTGGAGGCTAAGATTGTTCTTATTTGTACTGATATAAGTAGTAATTCTATCGCAATCCTATTTTATAGTGGAACCATTTTGATATTTTTTTTTTATAATACTATAAATTAAAATACAATTAAGTAGTATAGTGAAATACTTGCAAAATATACTTTTTATGTCGCATTTCTAACTGTGTATTGAAACTCTGACCCATAAATTATTTTACTTGACAGATCATGTTTATACTTCAATTTTTCTTGCTTTATATTCATATTTATAGTTTAGTTAAAGTGTTGAACGTTTGATTTATTGAAGTTTTTACTATATACATTCTTTTAAGAAGGAATTGGGGTTGGTTTAAGTGGTGAGATTTTTTCATATTTTCTGTCAAAGTCCTAGATTCTTTACATTTTATAGAGGGAAAAAACATAAATTTTATTAATTGAAAATCATATTACATCTATAATTAATATGAAAAAGTACGAAATACAACCTAAATTGATCAAGTAAAATTCTTCTACAATATACTATGATAATAATGAATCAGATATCACGATTCAGCATAGCCCCTGTTTGTTCGTAAAATCATGTAACCTTCTTCTATACTATCATGACATAGTTTTGAAAAGAATTCTATTTGTTGGACTCTGTGGGCAGAATATACGATAATCCAATAATGATTGCAAATTTGTACAACAAGACAATCAATGATGTCTCTTTGCAACAAACTACAAAAATCAAACTTTAAACTCCCGCAAAGAAGACTAACAAATCAAACTTCAAACTCTCACTAGTGGAGATAAAGAGCCCAATAATTGGGTAAAATCCTCTCCAATAGAGAGAGGAAAGAAAATTATTATTAATGAAAATTAGGATAATAAATGCATAAAAGTACAAATTGGGACTTACCACCATTATAAAGGATTATGGCAACCCTAACGTAGCTAGCTAAAAAACTAGGGTTTTTATTAAGTTTCCTTTGCTCCTTTATATAAATAGCTTAATACTTTTCTAATTAAGCTCCACATTTGATGTACATTAATTTCATAAAAGTATTCATATGCAAACTACTATTAACCCTTTTTGAAATCAAAGCATGAGATGAGTTTCAATTTATGACTTTTTTTTATCAGCTTAAGACTTTTTTATATCAGTTAAGGGCTTTAGGCTATAAAACTATCATTATAATCATCTCATTTCCTTTTCTTTACAATATACTTTATCTCATTTACAATCTTCTTCACAGTATGAGCTTGGAAATTCCACAAAGTATTATTCCTTTCTTCCTATATCTTGTATACTGTGACAATTATACTGGCTTTTATAACCTGTTTGAGAAATTTACTTTGGTGTCTCCTCTTGTCCCATCACAGGAGTTGAGTTACAATAATTGAAGTGTTGTTGATGCCTAACCACTTCTAAATATCTATTAAAGACAATTTGCTAAATCTACAATCAAAGAATAGATGATCTTGTTCATCAGCACAGATGTTCAAGGCACATAATCTGAAGCTATGCTTGCGGATATTATGATGATCCCAAACATCCCTGCATTAGCCCAATTTTTGCCCTAGGTTATGTAACATTTTTATTCACGTTAGCTGTGTAAATTGATCACGGTATTTTCACCATATACCCATGATAATTTTTTTTGCACCAGCAATCGCCATTAGGTTAATCGAAAACGTGTGATAAATGGGCTCTAGCTATCCCTTCTTCTGAGAAGGCTAAACCAATGCGAACAGGCCTACAACCCCCAAGCTTGTCTCTCTGCTTTCTAACTAAGCTCTTACGATTCCACCCTTGGTTGATGATGAAAACCATAGCTTACTCCCTAACCATACCGGGTCGAGGGAGTCATCCTCTCCTTACTTTAACAAGTAAGCAACTCTTCGACCCGAAAGTAGAATGTGGTCCTTTCTCTCTGCCATCATTGGGAGTTTCCAAATTCACCATATACCCTCCAATTTTCAAAAGATACATCAGACTACCCTTTTGACTAACGGTGTTAGACTTCTGTTAGTCATTAACCCTTAATCTCCCCTAAACCTAATTAACTACCTTAAACCCTAAATCTTAAGTAACCCTAAAAATCATAACTAACCCTAAAAACCTAACTAACCCTAACCCTAAAAACCCTAAAAGCCCACTAACCCCACCCACCCCCAGTCCACCACACCCCCCAACCCACCACTCACCCCAGCCCACCACCCCCCAACAACCCCAGCTCGGCCCCAGCCCACCAGACCCTAGCCCACCATCCCCAACAACCCCAGCCCCACCACCCCCAGCCCACCACCCCACTCCGCAACCTCGCCAGCCCCACCCTACCCCAGTCCCCCACGCCTTCGATTTTCGAACCTCTCACCCCCACCTCAACTGATTTTCGCACCTTTCACCCCACCCCCATTGATTATCGCACCCCACCCCACTGGATTTTCGTACCCCACAGAGTTTCAGAAGCGAAATCTCACCCCACCCCATTGGATTTTCACACCCCAATAGTTCCAGGAAATTGACGAGGTTGGGGGATGGGTGTGAAAATCAGTGGGGTGGTGGTGAGAGTTGCGAAAATCGAAGGGGTGTGGGGCGCGAGGGGTGGGAGAAGGGTGGGGGTGTTGGGCTGCGGAGTAGGGGGTGGGGGTTGTTGGGCTGCGGGAGTAGGGGTGGGAGGGTGGTGGATGCGGTGGTTGTGGAGGGGGGGAAGGTAAGTGAACGTATTTTTTGAAAAGTGAGCGGGGTATATGGTGAATTTCAAAAGTCGAAAGGGTATATGGTGCAAAATAAACATTTGTCAGGGATATTACATATATGGTGAAAAAATCGAATTGATTATTACCCAACCAAGCTTCTCCACATACATTGGTGATATGTTGTCTGACGTTGCATATGTACTTTACAACCCAATTAGTTGATTTTAGAGCTGCAAATTAAACCTACTCCATTCCTACTCCTTAATATACCTTGCATGTATCCACTTCACCTAGAGGTTGTTCCTTTATAGCAATGGTCCATGCTATTTTCCCAACCATGGCTATGTTCCAATAGATGAGAGATATAAAGCCTAAGCCACCAGTACTTTTAGGTGTGCACACCTGAGTCCAACACACATATCCAGGTCTTGAAGAGTGACAAGAAACAGTCCATAAAAAAGATCTACGAATAACATTAATCTGTTTGAGAATTTTCTTTAAAAGTAAGAAAATTTGTGACCAATATACACTTACACTGAGTAGATTTGAGTTCACCAGTTATCTTGTACCAGCGAATGAGATATTTCAAGTACTCCAACATCTAATCCTGCTTAGCATTTTCTCAATGAACTATTCACAAACTATAGCTGATGATTTTTTGGTGTTGATGGGCACTCCCAAATATCTTAAAACCAAAACAGTCAACAATCCTTTGCAGCTCCTAATCATCCATTCCACATCCAAACACTACTGACTTCGGAGGACTAGCTACAAGAATAGTGGATGCTGAAAATAATTTTAGTCTTTGTAGAATCATCAACACAGAATTGTATTCACCCTTACAAAATAGTATAATATCATCCGCAAATCAATGATTCAATCTCAAAGTCTTGCATCTTGGGTGAAAATTAAACTGATCTTGCTTCCCAATATAAGATATGATTTTTATGAATTATTCCATAAACAAGACAAACAAAATAGGAGGCATGGAATCTTCCTGTCTGAGCCCTCTTTGGGATCTAAAAAAGCCAGTAGTAGAACCATTAATCATTAGTGTAAAAGTAGGGCTACACACACATGTCATTACAAAATGTATGAATCTAGGAGGAAATTGCAGAGCTTTCATCATGTCTTCTAAAAACTCCCAACAAACACTATAATAGGCCTTATGCATGTCTATTTTCATCATGCAACACTTTTGCTTCTGGCTACTCTTATACATCTTTATTATATCTTGACATAGTAAGATGTTGTGTAAAATACTCCTTCCAAAAACAAATGCTCCTTGTGTCTCAGAGACTAGGTGAGGAAGAACTAATCTCAATTTTTCAGATAAAAATTTAGTGATGCATTTGTAAATTACAGAGCAACAAGAAATAGGCATGTAGTCACTCATATGAGATGGACTCTTTACTTTAGGGATTAAAGTAATAGAGGTGACATATGACATTAAGCAACTTTGCCAGTACTGAAAAAAACAACAGTTGTAATTTCATCCGCCACAACCTCCTATCTTTGCTTGAAAAAGTAGCTATTATAGCCATCTATCCCTAATGCTTTATCATTTGGGAAAGACATCAAAACTCTCTTAACATTAACTGCAGTATACATACATTCCAGAGCAGCTTCTTGATCTAGATTGAGTTGGGACCCCAAATCAATAATCACACTCTTCACATTACATCTATTTTCTAAGGTTTTCCTCAGCACTTCCTGATATAAGTTCACAAATGCCTCCTAAACTTGTGCTTCCTCATTCATTCAGTGTCCCGGTCCATCTTGGATAGCACAAACTTTCTTAGCACTTCTTTAAGCTTTAATGGACTGGTGAAATAAGTGTATATTATCATCCTCTTTGTCAATTCACCGAGCTTTAGCTTTTTGTGTTAAAAAGCTCAAATAAATAGCTTGGGCTTGCTAGTACTTCTCTGCTGTAACCTTTTCAGCTATACTGTGCTCTGAGTTCCCTGGTTGACTATGAACAAGGTCCTACACCTGAATCCACTTATGATGAGATTGAGTTGCTCTCACTTGCACATCTGAAAAACCCATCTTATTGATCTGTTTCATATCAGTTTTCAGCCACCTTAGCTTTTGTACAACTTTATACATGTGACAACCTCTGACAGGCCTAGACCACACCTCCTAAAAAACTGTCATAAATTGTGTGGATTGCACCTACATATAGAAAAATCTGAAAGGCTTCCTCCCTTCTTCATTATCAGGATAAACACATAACACACTTGGACTATTATCATACGCTCCCTCTGGCTAAAAAGACACCCCAACATTCTCAAAACAACATATCTAAACCTAATTGGATATATGGGAAACTAAATAAAAAGACTCATCCAATGTAGATTTCCCAATCATGACTTCATATTTGGTTAATGAACTAACAATTGAGTTCTGGGGTGAAGCTACAAATATGATCGTCAATCACATTCGCCCATTGTTGGCCTCTACTATACACGATTTTTAGTTTAAATTTATGTCAATAAACAACCAAACAATATTGATTTCATGCACCTTAAAATTAATCTATTTTGGTTTCTTAAACAAAAAAAGACTAATGTTTGTGATATGTTCATTAAGCAATCAGATTACTATGATCCTAAATCAAATGTCCAAATTATCTTATTAAGCATGAGAACATTTATTTAGGTCTTTGATTAGAAAGAACAAACTTATTGAATGTGATGAAAGCAATAAGAAAACAATCAAACATACATGCATATATACAAAAATATGTACAATAGAAATAGGAGATTAGAATATACAAATCAAAGCATGAAAATTTTCAAAGATCTACATCATGAAAAAGAGTATTAGTAACTTTAAATGAATAATAAGAATTGAATAACTGAAAGCAATATCAAGAGTATACCATAATTCCTTTGTCTTAAAGGAAAACAACTTTTAAAATAATAATCCTTGGAGCTTGAAAGAGAAAGGAGGTTAAGTGGGTTGAAGTGTGTTTTAATACTTTGAAGTTGAGTATTTGGAGAGAAATATGGTGAATATTATGTCCAAAAATCATTATCAAAATTGGATAAATAATTAGGTATATACAAGTAAAGCATGAATTAGGGTTCCAAAAATCGAGCCGTGGAAAAAAGAAAGACGTGCGCCAAAACCATGGCGCATATGCTCCACGCATTGCCCGTTGCCCCTGGCGCAGGTGTTCTGTATCAGCGTAGGAGTTTTTTTTGTGATCCTCCGAGTTTGTAAGCCGCTCAAGGACAATGTCGATGCATACTTGTGCGCCATACCCAAATTTTCGGTTTAGCCGAATTTTTGTTTTACCATTAAATTATTATCTTTAAATATCTTTTATTAACATTATCACTTTAAAACGGATATTCTCCTTCTAAAAGGTTTAAAATTTGATTCCTATGAAATCATTTAATAAAAATTATTAATCAACACTAACTTAAAGACAATTACTTATCAAGAATAATTAATTGGGCTTTTACAATTGAGTTTGGAACCTTTTCTCTTAAAATGGACCTCGTACCTTTAAAACAATTTTGGATTTTAGCTCTTGATTTCTCTTGTTCGGGTAGGACCGAAAAGGACTACCAGTACGTGTCATCATTGGGGAATTTATAGAATATGGAGACAAATTTATATATCTATAGTCTTACCCAAAACTTCTTGTTTTGAAATTTATGTAAACCTTCCCAAATATTAGGCTACTATCATTATATCAAAAATACTTATTGCACAATCCAAATCATCATTTAGTTTTAATCTATTTGTCTCATTAAAATACAACAACTACCATCACAACTAATAATAAGTCTCAATTCATACGTACTTTAATTTATTTCTTAACACAATATCGGATTATTTAATGTCTTCAAAACACATTTTTTAACTCTAAATATCCTAAGGTATTTGTAAAAATATAACTTATATGGAAAAGTTTAATTATCATGGACATTATACAATGAGAAGTTTCTTACAAATATATATATACTAAAATTAATTACCATTACACTATTTATTGCCTTCCAACAGATGGACAATATGGTAATCATTTAGGGGCTCCTATCGATCTACTAGACCCAAAAAAAGCTCACTTAGCTTCCACTTTCTTTTGGATAAGATTTCCTCGAAGATTCAACAATGGAATGCACTTCTTCTCTCCCAAGCTATGAAGTTAATCTTTATTAACACCATTTTAGTTTCCATGATATCGCATATAATCTCCTACTACTCTCTTCTTGTTTCTATTTCCTCTGCTATCGATATGATTGCCAAATTTGGGTGGTCACGAAGCTCTACGTGAGGCATTCATTGGATTAACAGTAATGTGCTGCATCTACCCAAGGGTATGGGAGGCTTGGGTATTCGCTCAACTTTTCTAGTCAACAATTCTTTGTTGATGAAGAAAGCATGCATGGAATATCCATTCTCAATCTGCTCTATGATTATAGGGTCGTCACTACTATCAAGCCTTCACCTCTAGTGCTTATCTTGGCAATGCTAGTATTAAAAGATGATCGAGTTGTTGGGGTTCTCGGGTTTAGCGAAGGTTGAAGCTCTTCTTCTTAAAGGATGTTGCTGGAAAATTGGTAATGGGAGGATGGTTCGTGCTTTTGGTCACAAATGGGTGAATAACTTAACACCTAAAGCGAATGCTTCAATTACTTCAAGGCAAGCTCTAATTACAAAAGATTTTGATTTTATTAACCATCCTCTTGTGCCGTATTGGAATGCCACTTGGTTAGAAGTATTGTTTGTTTTAAGGATGTTCGAGCTATCTTAAATATGGAATTGCCCCAGCCAGTTGAGCAAGATTTTATGGTTTGAAGTGGTCATAAGTCAGGGTCCTACACTACAAAGAGTGGGTATGATTTTCTTTCTTTACTCTTTCTTGCCGAGTTTGATCATTCAACTTCTAATCAAGCATTTTGTAATCAATTGTGGCATTCGCCCATCTAGCCAAAATGGAAAATGTTCCTTTGAAAGTGAGTTATAAAATGCTCAGGGTATCTCTTTTGTTGTAGTTAGATGTAGCTTGTGTAAAAAAAATAGATGGACAATAAGAATAAAATATGTACAATCTATTGTTATTGTGAACACTTCTTTCTTTCATATGAGAGCTTTTTGAAAGAAACGTTTCATTTATTTCATAATGTATATACAAAGAAATAATTGACAACATAGTCGCATCAACCAAAACATTGCTATTTTTTTATTTTGGCAATTCAAAAGTGTTGTTGAAAACCAAAAAAGAACTTGGTGTTTGAATTACAACCTAGGCAACCAGAACTAATGACCACAGAAGGTCCACAACAGTACATACAAAATAGACTAAGGACTACCAAAGTTTGTAAATGATAAAACATCTAATATCTACTTCATCATGTGCAGCTCACATGTTCACTTACTAGTTGACACCTAGGCACCTTGGATCACGTGAGAATCATTCTAGGGATTGGTATTGTAATATTTCTCTTCCTAGTATAAAAGGCTGCATAGGTCAGCTTGTAATACTTCAACAAACACATCACTAAATACAAGGAGGGGCCGCCATTTGAGCTACCTACCCTTGCTTCAATCTTCTGCATTTATTCGCATTCAATACAGCAGATTTCATCAAACTCTTTCCTTAAAATTGTTTACATGGTATCAGAGCTGTAAGAGGTAAGTGGAATCTGTTAAAGTTTGTTGCTTTAATAGTGCAGAAAAATTCTATCTTCTGTTATTCAGTTGCTTTAGTCTTTTCTGGGTAACAGTAGAAGATTTATTGTGAAAAACTTCCTTATTTAGCCATTTTGCATCATGACTGAAAAAGATACATCAAAAACTACCATTGAGACAAATAGTCCTTTGTATTTGCACCCTTCAGATGGTCCAAATACCTTGAATGTAGATTTCTGTTAACAGGGGTTACAGACTACAGACCATGGAAAAAATCCATGGAAATCTCTCTTGCAACAAAGAGAAAGTTGGGCTTTATCACTGGGGCTTTGACAAAGTCTAGCACTGATTCTGTCTTGAGAGAAGCTTGGGAAGCTTGCAACAGCATGGTCACAACTTGGCTTCTTAATAACATGACAGAATCTATAAGAAGGTCAGTGATGTATATGAAGTCATCAAAAGAAATCTGGTTAAATCTTAAGCACAGATTTACTGTGAGTAATGGCAGTAGGAAGTATAGACTAAACAAACAAACCTATGAGGTGAAACAAAATGAAAGGCCTGTGTCTGAGTATTATACAGAACTAAGGGTTCTCTGGGAGGAGATAGAGTCAATGAATGACTATCCCTCTATCACAAGTGTGAACACTAAAGTTACAGCTTATGTTGAAGCTATAAATCAACAAAAGGAAGAACATAAACTTTTTTCAGTTTCTGAATGGTCTTGACCTTCCATATGGGTCTCTTAGAAGCCATATCCTGTTGATGCACACCTTACCTACTGTAGAGGGAGCTGTGTCCATGGTTCAACAAGAGGAGTCACAAAATGAAGTGATAGGAAAAGAAAAAGAAGAAAGTGGGGGCATAGCTCTTTACAGCAAAAATGACAACAAGCCATATTGCACTGTTTGCAAGAAGAATAATCATACAGCTGAAGAAGTGTTGGTTCAAAATTGGTTTTCCTGCTAACAACAATAAATATAAGCAAGGAACCAAGAATATGGACAGCACACAGGAGAATAGAGGTGGATATGGCAAAGGGAAGTTTCAGGCTCACACTGGAGGCTAGAATTACAAGAAGAAAAGTGGGTATAATGTTCAACTGAGTGATGGAAGCACTGAGCTTGCCACTGCAATTGCTCAACAGCTTCAGGAGATGATGAAATTGGGACCTAGCTCTAGTAATATGGCAACCAAACAGAGAAATGATGACACTGATGATGAAATTGAGAATCACTTTGCAGGTATGGTGTATTGTCATTTTGTTAAAAATTTGAGTGATACATGGATAATTGACTCTGGAGCATCAGACCATATGATAGCTAAGCTTGAGAAACTTCATAATGTGAGAAAACTAATACAGAAACCAAAGGTGAATCTACCTAATGGTGGTGTTGCTTATGTAACACATGTAGGAAATGTCCTACTTGAAAATGGTATTGAGCTCAAAGAAGTCTTGTTTGTACCTGAATTCAAACAAAACCTTTTGTTTGTGCAGAAGTTGTGTGAAATATGATAAGTGTCTTGTAACTTTTCGCAAAAATCATTGTGTTCTGTAGGACTGCACAACACAGGAAATTAGAGACATAGGGAATGCCACTGGGGGACTCTACTACCTTCAAAATCAACCCAACACCAGACAAGACACAAGACTTCCTAACACCAGACAAGATACAAGACCTTGCTCCAGCCAAAACACATCTCAATCAAGACAACCTTCCTTTGTTTTTAAGAAGTCTAAGGCAAACACTAGCCAATGTAGTAAAAAGAATGTAACTCACTACAGTGAGAATTCTGTTTTTGGTGATGCTACTTTGATTAGCAAAGCTTGTAATGAACCTAAAGTTTGCAATGCAAAGTCTTTTGACTATTCTCTATGGCATGTCAGGCTTGGACATGCTCCCACAAGCAAACTCAAACATATATCCTGTTTGAAAGATTGTATTACAACTAATCAGGGTGAAATATGTCTTTCTTGTCCTATGGCTAAACTCACAAAATCTCCTTTTCCCTTGAGTAATACCTCAGTGGCAGGGCCCTTTGATTTGATCCATATTGATATATGGGGTCCTTATAGAGTGGCTTACAAAGAAAAATTTAGATTTTTCTTGACTATAGTAGATGATTACACAAGGGCAACTTGGGTACATCTACTCAAAAGCAAGTCTGATTCTCTTAACACTATTAAACAATTTTGTGTATTTGCAAAAACTCAATTTGACAGGAAAGTGAAAGTAATTAGATCTGATAATGCCTTGGAATTCAAGGACCAAGGTTGTGTTGCTTGGTTCACAGATCAAGGCATAGTTCATCAAACAAGTTGTGTTGATAGACCACAACAGAATGGGGTGGTGGAAAGGAAACATAGATACCTACTTGAAATAAGTAGGGCCTTGAGATTTGGGGCAGGTTTGTCTCTAGCCTATTGGGGAGATTGTGTGGTTACAGCAGCTCAAATAATAAATAGACTACCAACACCTATCCTCAAAAACAAAACTCCTTATGAAGTAATGTTTGGCAAGGAACCTGATTACTCTCATTTAAAGGCCTTTGGGTGTTTTGCTATGGCATATAACCCTGAGAGAAAGAAAGATAAATTTGCTACCAAAGCTGTTCCTTGCATCTTCTTGGGTTATCCTGATACCCAGCAGGGATACAAGATGGAAAACCTTCTCACAAAAAGACAATTTGTTTCAAGAGATGTTCAATTCTATGAACATATCTTCCCTCACCTTAAATCTAAAACCTACACCTTCATGAATCCTATGCCCATTGATATACCTAACTTTGTATGTAGTGATGTTGATCCTAATGTGACACATGTACCTGAACCTACACAAGTTGAAGCTGCTTCTCATGACTACATGTCACCTGAACCTACTTCATCTGATCAGACTCACATCCAAGCACCTCAAATACCAACCTCTCAACCTTCTTTCACTGAGCCTACACAAACACAACCACCTGTTCCCTCACCTACACCTACTAGAAAATCTACAAGAATCTCAAAAACACCTACCTGGCTTAAAGACTTTGTTACTACCTCACAAAGAAGCATTGCTTCTAATGAACAAGCTGAAGCAGTAACCTCAATAGTGCCAACATCTGTAAATGAGCACTTTGTAAACATGTTGAGAAAAGTAGTAGAGACTACTGAACCAAAAACCTACTATGAAGCTGCTGCATAATCTGAGTGGGTATCAGCTATGAAACAAGAGCTTGCAGCCCTTGAGAAAAATGAAACCTGGGAGATAACCAGGCTTCCACCTGGAAGAAAAGCAATAGGGTGTAAATGGGTGTATAATACAAAGTATAGAGCTGATGGCAGTGTAGAAAGGAAGAAGGCAAGGTTGGTTATTCAGGGTTGTAATCAGAAGAAGGGAGTTGAGTATACAGAAACATATGCTCCAGTAGCAAAAATGAGTACTATAAGGGCCTTATTGGCTGTTGCAGCTATGAATAAATGGCATACTTGTCAAATGGATGTGCAAAATGCATTCCTTCATGGAGACTTGAAGGAAGAAATCTTTATGCACATACCACTAGGATATCATCCACTTGATGATTGTGCAATGCAGAGGGAGAAAGAATTTCAAGTGTGTAGACTTAAAAAGGCTCTCTATGGCCTGAAACAGGCCCCTAGACAGTGGTTTGCTAAACTGTCTAGTGCCTTGCTGACATTTGGTTTTGTTCAGTCACAAGCTTATCATTCTTTGTTTGTTCAAGCAGAAGATGATAACTTCACAGCTGTGTTAATATATGTTGATGACCTGATTATTACTGGCAACAGTCTTGGTGCTATAAACAAGCTGAAGAGTCTCCTTAGCACTAGTTTTCATATGAAGGATTTGGGCAACCTAAGTTACTTCTTAGGTATGGAATTCACTAGTTCTTCACAAGGGATCTTCATTTCACAAAGGAAGTACGCTCTTGATCTCTTGAAGGAATATGGCATTGACAAACTGAAATCTCTCAAGCTCCCTCTTGACACTCACATCAAGTTGGATGTTCAGAAGGGTACTCCTTTGCCTAATCCAGAGACCTACAGAAGGATGGTGGGGCAATTAATTTATCTTACTCTCTCCAGGCCTGATATAAGTTTCTCAGTTCAATTACTCAGTCAGTTTATGCAAGCTCCTACATCAATTCACATGCAAGCAGCTAGAAGAGTTTTGAGGTACATTAAACAAGCACCTGAACAAGGCATCCTACTAGCTAGTAATACCGCAGCTAAGCTCACAGCTTATTGTGATTCAGATTGGGCATCATGTCCCTTCTCCAGGAGATCTACTACTGGCTATTGTATACTTCTAGGATCCTCTCCAATATCTTGGAAGAGTAAAAAAGCAAAGTGTAGTTGCTCGATCCTCAGCTGAAGCTGAATACAGGGCTATGGCCTTCACTACCTGTGAAGTCACCTGGTTTATGTCCTTATTGAAGGATCTGGGACTAAGGAATTTGCATCCAGCTGCTCTCAAGTGTGACAATCAAGCAGCATTGTCTATAGCTGCTAATCCTGTCTACCATGAAAGGACAAAGCATATTGAAGTGGATTGCCACTTCATTAGAGAGAAGATTGCTCAAGGCATCATACATCCTTCCTATGTTCCTTCTAAAGCTCAATTAGCAGATGTTCTGACTAAGGCACTGCCTACCTACCAACACAACAAGCTTCTAGGCAAGATGGGAGTGCAATCAGCATCACACTCTCATCTTGAGAGGGAGTGTAAATGATAAAACATCTAATATCTACTTCATCATGTGCAGCTCACATGTTCACTTACTAGTTGACACCTAGGCACCTTGGATCACGTGAGAATCATTCTAGGGATTGGTATTGTAATAATACTCTTCCTAGTATAAAAGGCTGCATAGGTCAGCTTGTAATACTTCAACAAACACATCACTAAATACAAGGAGGGGCCGCCATTTGAGCTACCTACCCTTGCTTCAATCTTCTGCATTTATTCGCATTCAATACAGCAGATTTCATCAAACTCTTTCCTTAAAATTGTTTACAAAGTTGAATGCAGATACACTTAGTACTTACTGAATGACAAGGCTTCTTTACTTCTCATTACAGTTACAAGCTGTATTATAATTGATTTCTCTTACAAGAGAATGAACAGGGAGGTTGCCATTGTCAAACAATTTCCTATTTCGTTGCTTCCATAAGGCATACACAGTTTCAGTGAACAAAATCATCACCAGAACTTGATCATCACCAACAATGGCGAATCCAGCATGGGTTCAACTGAACCCACGAGAATCTGAGAAAGCAACTGGAATTTACAGGAAAACAAAATCAAGATATATAAAAAAGCGCCCAAAATAATATGAATCTTATAAACTTGGCTCAGCGGTGTAGCGTGTTGTCATAATGCTTGGGGTGGTCAATGTCGCGGGATCGAATCCCAGGAAGACCTTGTAATTTTTGTTTTACTTTTCTTCCCTCACTTTGTTTTTTTAATTACTACAACTTATGTTTTTATTCTTGGTTTTATTTTTCTTTTGATCCTCCATTTTATAGCTAGCCTACCTTGTATTTTTTTTCTTTTTATACTTTTTTGCCTCCCTTTGTTTTTTATTACTACAACTTATGTTTTTATTCTTGGTTTTATTTTTCTTTTAATCCTCCATTTTCTAGCTTCCCTTCTTCACAAATATTCCACTCCACCAAGCACTAATGTATTACTAGGAAATGAATCTGGTTTAATTTCCCTTTTCTTCCAATTTACTTGCTCAAAAACAATCAATTATTGATAGCATTAATAATTTATTAGCCAAAATATATTACAAAGACCTTACTGTTGGTGACTCGTTAATTATTAATAGCATTAAGAATTTATTAGTCAAACTTGTATAAGTGTTTTTAACGCCTTTAAATATAAGTATTAATAGTAAAATTTAGCTGCACGCTTCGCGTGCATATAAGACTAATTTTTATTTTATGTTTAAACAAATTTGAACCCACGTTTGTTCAATTCTTGGATCCGCCACTGATCACCAAAACATTGCTATTTTGGATCATATGTTGACGTATTGTTACTTCACTATTTTTCCCTTTGCAAGGGACTGTTCCTCACTATTATAATTCGTGGCTTATTATATTCTTGGTCTCCCACTGAACTCCAAAATCACGAACAACTAATATAGACAGCAACTACAAATGAGAAATGTACACCATAAAGCTTTCCACTACTTGCCAAGACATGTTATTTCATCTTGAACACACCTTCAAAATCATACTAAACTACGTTGACAAACCTTCACACATTAACTTACAAAATAGCCACATACTTACAAAAAAAAAAAAAAATCAGCATACATTAAAATAAAGTATTAACATTTTTTGTAGGAATACATCTTTAACCTCTCCGATCCTGATCCATAATTGAGCTACGGGGACATAAAGATTGACTTTCCCCTCTTATTCAGACCTTTTTTCATCTCTCAATTATATCATGATGGTCTGATGGGAAACTTCAACCTCATTTATTTGTTGCTCAATAATATATAGAAGAGTCATATTGCATTTACAATGATTGTAGTTTTCTTTTACTTGATAAGAGTTTTTTTTTGTTTGGTTTTTGGAAAACAGTTTTAAGTTTAAACTGATTTAAAAATGTGTTACATTTTCAAACTAACGTATATGTCGTGTGGATTTTTATCAAATTTAGAATCGAATCAACAATATGTATGTGTGTGCATTAAGGGAGTAAAAATTTTGTTTGGTGGCAAGAAACTGGTAAAATGATCACTAGTAAATAGCCAGATGATATCCATTATTCACAATACTAATTAATCCTAGATATAAAAAAATCCAAAACATTGACATAAAATGCTCAATCTAATATGGTATCAAAACTTGATTTGCACCACTTCAATGTCATACAATTAGGATTATAACTTGTACAGAGACTAAGACTCCGTTTGTTTTGAAGGAATACTTTTTACAGGAAAATGATTTTCCTCTTTCCGTTGTTGTTTGGACAAGGGATTAAAAAGGACAACTACGGTGGAAAAAAGTTTTCCACCCCTTTGTAAACATGCTCCCTTCAAAATTTGAAGGAAAATAATTTTCTTACATTTTCTCATTCCCAACATCTCCATTTTCCTCTTCTTAGCTTGATAATTCTCTATCAAATCAGACTAATGAAAAATAATGTCATTTCGATTTTCCATTGGAAACTGTTTTTCATGAAAAATGTTTTCCAGCAAAACAAACGTACACTAACTGATTTGGGACGAAAAAAATACAATGGAAAAACAACGAAGTAACATTCAAATTGTATAAGAGGTACTCCCTCTTTTTTTTTTATCTTTCTCTCTTTCCTATGCGCGTCTCCTGATACTTGTATTTAAACTTGAATATCTTTCATAATATATTAGTAAAAATTACAACGTTTGAATATTAATAAAGTATTAATTGATACTATATAAAGAAGACCCCATATGAATATATTTATTCTTCTAAAATTGAGAAAATTACATATGAGTATGAATAGTGTCAAGATTTCAAGTGAGAAAAAAAAAACAGAGGGAGTATGGGCCAAGAGGGATAAAAAAAATAACAATTTCTGACCTAGAATGTAATGAAAGATGGGAGTATGGAGACTGAGGTTTTTAGAGCGAGAAAAGGAAAAAATATTGAAGTATTTTTTTTTTGGGTATGTATGACGAAGGATCCTATCAAGCTGGAACATCTCTAACTTAAGTCAACTCAAATTAGATTAACGGGCTAGGCAATTCGGGAGTGGAGGAAAGGTAAGAGGATCCCGCCCTTCCCTGAAGTTCCCCACTGACGATTAAAACCTCAACCTCAAAGGTTGCACTATTAGTGGAAAAAACCTTATATGACAAAGTAAAACAGATCCGATTCTCCCAAAAATCGTTAGGCTAAACTTAGCTTAGTCTGAAGTATTCGTTATTGGTCGTAAATAAGTTTTTCCTTATGCAAATATATATATTTATGTAAGAAGAGTTGGTTCTTAGAAAAGAAGGGTGTATTCTCTTCACTTGATTTTTAGTAGTTTGATACTTATCTCGACTTATTTGAACTTATTATATGTTTACCTAATTTATTTGAACTTATAGGCCCCGAGCTTAGTATATCCAAACATATTTAAACTTTTAAGTTGTAAATTCAACTTAGTGTCCCATATATTTAACTTTAAAATTTATCTAAATTTATTAGCCTTAAACCTAAAGGATAATTGTTAGAAGCTAAAAGTGACAGCATCGACCCTTGATTTTGTCATACAATTTCTAAATTTAAACCATTTAAATATATATTTGATGTTAATGTTTAGATTTTAGGGTAGTGTATATCAACATAAAAAAAAAAATTGTAGAACGGACTGCACTTACCATTCTTTTCTTGTGGTGTAGTATTTTGAGGTAGTCAAATTTGGGGATTTCTTAATAGTTAATCCCCTTGTACATTAATTAGAAATTACCACAGCACAGCATATGTTAAAGCATTCTCTTTACACCCTTAATCTTCGCTTAGTGAAAGGAGTGAAGAAGCTTTTAGATTTATCTCAAAAAAAGGGGAAATAGCTTCTGGACCACTTTCAACTGTCTTCTTAATCCAAGAGTTAACTACGGCCGGGTGAGGAAAACAAAACCTTTAAATAACGAAAACATGAATACATATGTAGGTTTCATAAGATTAATTACAGGTAATTAAGTTCTCTATCCATGGTTCTTTACAAAATGCAAAAAAAAACATTATATAAAATGTTCTAACTATGATTTAGATGTAGTTTCGCAATGGCGTAATTGTTACTATAATTATGATTAAAATTAGCTGGTTTTAGAACAAATTCGACCCGCACTGTCTCTTGCTGCTTTGACCGAATCATTTATTACCTATTTGGCTTTTCTATTTTGTTAGTCAACAATTAGGGTTTTGCTCATTCTCTAAAAAACCAACATTTTCATTTATATTACACAAAGGAGGATTTACTATATTGTTTTTCTTTTGTCTCTTACAAGGAGGTGATATAAGTTATTCGGATAAAATTTATATAATGTTAATAGAAATCAATTAACAATTTGAATGGATTTTTTTTTACCTCGTTTGTTTATTGAAAATTCAAATTATTGGATTGAGGGCTGGGGGCATAGCCCTAAAAGTTTATGTAAACTTTTTTCCAACTTCGAAATTTTAGAAGTTTGATATATTCGAACTTTAAATGAAACAAGTAATAAACCCTTAATCGATATGTTTTTTGGACAGTTAGTTAGTATTATTAATGGTCATATAATGAAATTAATTTCAGGACTTGTTATAAACTTATGTTAATTTTAGAACTTCTCAACCAATATATTGGAAATTTTGATTTAAATTTATAACTTCTATTAACCAATCCATGAAAAATAAGGTAAATTAATTATTAGGCCAAACCAATGATCTCATGGATTTTCAAACTAGATTCAAACTATCAAGTTTTAAATTAGATTTGATTGTGTAGATATTCATATCGGATTTGGACTCAAAACTCAAAAAGCCAATTTTATTTCGGATTAGATTAGACTTGAGTTAAATCTAAATGATAGAATAGTAGATTGATCTTATCTTTCTTTAATTTTATCTTTGTATGAAGATGTGAAACATATGTATCCTTAAAGATAAAGTTAAAGCCAACAAGAGAGACACTCCCAAATAAACATACATTAAACAGTAAATTAAATTCCAAAACAATAAGGAAAATTTTATTGGTAAGAAAATCAAATCATCTTTATTCCTAATATTCTAAAAAATAAAAACATGTATAGGAACAACCCAAATCTTGTTGATTGTAAAACGTCAAACAGTGATACACGAGATCTGGTATCAAATCCCGTTTACACCACTGTACTTTATCGCTCCCGATAAATAATATAAAAATATCACAACCCTACCAAAGAAGCAATTAATCTCTCACTAATAACATAAGCTAAAGCATTAACCCAGTCCCACCTAAAAGATTACACACTTTCTGGGAAAAACAAATTAAACCTCACGCAGAAAACAGATAGGCTCACGGCACACATACAACTGTACAAGTGGTTGCTGGTCCATCACAATTCTCGTGCTTAGTTTCCTTCTCTTTAGCATGCTTCATTAATTATCACCTGATCCATCCTTCTTTGCTCTTTAATCATCAGATCAACCACAAAACCTGTGAGTTTATAGTACTAATTGTCATTAGTTTTTTTTTTTTCCTTAAAAAATATAACTTTAGCAAGTGACTTTAAAGCTGCAACATACAACTTTAGACTAATTGAAACTTAACCTTTTCTTAAAAACATCAAGAAAAAAAATACTTACCAACATTCACAAGCTAATCTCACCTGGGTTTGAAAACCTGTACAAAAAAAAAAACAAAACCATAATAACACAAAATACAAATATAAATCTGATTATATACATAATTATACCCTAATCGTTGAAACAATCCAACAGATTTTTTTTTCTCCTGCTTTTTGGGAGAAATTTGCAACAAAAAATGAAACAAAATCATGAAGATCATACAGTATATAATAAGATCATACTAAAAGCATAGTAGAAATTTTCATGCACATATATAACAAAAGCAAAAAAAGAAAGTGAGAAGGAGAAAGGGAGAGAAGGGGATAGTGGGGGTGACAGATAGAGGGTGAGCACGCATAGCTTCAAGCACATATTTCATGCAAGAAAAGCACCATGTGTGCTCACTCTCTTCTGTCACCTCCCTCTTACCATATATTTTTTTTGGTAATTTTGAAGGAGAGAGAACCCTAATTAGGGCATAATTGATGGGAAGAAAAAAAAACCCTAAAGAATAATGAGTAGAGAGGAAGTGTTGAGTAGATTGGAAACAGTGTTTTGCTGTGTTGTGGTGAAGACATGGCATGATGGTTGAGCTCTTTATATAGAGGAGCTAAGCTAGTGGGTAGCATGACATCTGGAATAAATGTGCCCCCTTCTTCTCCCCCTATCTTTCTCTCTCTCTCTCCTTTTAATTATTTTATTTACTATTTTATCTTCCTCCAACAAGTGGTGGGAGCCTAGGAGGATAAGTCATCAAATTCTCCACGACAAAATATAACAATTTTAATTAGAGGTGAAAGTTATTTAGATAAAATTCAAAATTCAATTCAAATTGAATTAGTAATTTAGCAGATCGGATTCGAACTGTGTTTGGATTGGATAAATTGCGATTTTTTGAAAAATTGGATTTTCGGATCGGATTGGATTGAAGGTATTTGGATAAAATAAGAATATAACTGAATAACAATATGTCTTGTATTAAGTATCTGGACTGGACTTAAGTACTAACCTGATTTTTTTAGAAAAGCCTGGTACATAGCTCAATAGGCGTATCACTTCAACCCTTTCCCTAAAACTCTAACAGCACTTAATTCCTCATTTCTTAAATCTATTAGTCTGTTGTTGTGCTTAATTTATTTCATCGAAAAACTAGAGCATAAAAAAAATGAATTTTCGGATCGGATCCAATCTAGTGTATGAAAATTCGGATTGGATTGATCGAATTCAAACTCTAGTCGGTTTAGATTTGGATTGCAAAATTAAAATTCAAATTTTGTTCGAATCGGATTGGATTAGGGCCTAATCCAAATTGTAATACTCCCTCCCTCCAGGTATATTAGTACTTTCTTCGTTCTTATTAACTTATATTTGGAGAATTTGGGGTGTTTGTTGGTATTTAGGTGAGTGTCCAGTGCAAGGATAGTTAGAGGATAATTTTTCTCACCATGAGGTTCCCGAAAATTGTGAAAGCCTTCTTTCATTCAGGCTGTATTCTTAGTGAGATTAATTATATATTTATTTCTTTAATTCCCAAGATTAAAAATCCTTCTAATGCAAATCACTTTAGACTTATTAGTCTATTTTCGACCATTTATAAAATGATCTCAAATGTTATAATGAATAGAAAAGATCTTACTCCAAAGGATTATTCATCCCCTCCAAGAAGCTTTTGTCCCGGATCGAATGATTCAAGATAATACTTTGATTGTGCATGAACTTTTTCATTTACTTAGTAGGAAATTTGGTTAAGAAGGTTGGATTGCTATTGAGTTGGATATGGAGAAGCATATGATATATTAAAATGGAATTTTATTTTTATTACTCTCCAAAAGCTAGCTTTTTGTGAAAAATGGATTTAATTCCAACTTTAATCCAACCTTCCTCTATTTGTTGAACCTAGCCAACATCCAACCAACCTTTCAAAGATCTAAAATATCAACTTACCAATTAAGACCATCGGTCCTTATGAAGTAGTGAAATAATAAAAAGAGAATAACATGATTCAATATATATATATATATATATATATATATATATATATATATATATATATATATATATATATATATATATATACACCTCATATGAATTAATACAATAAAGTTCCCAAATTCCATATGCTTGCATCAATCTTCCATACAAACATAGTATAAATCTCATAATCAACATGTTTCACACAACGGCATAAAACATGCAAATCTAACATAATAGAAATCATTATGAACTAAAAATAGTTCATATACATGATGCTACATAATTCTCATCCTTAGAATCATGATACTAATCCAATCAACACATAGGTATGTATGTACCTTGTGTAGACAAATTGAGTGGGCACTTTAATTCACAGCCTTAAAAGTCGCCTAAAGAGAATTTTCCGCCTAAACAACCAATATAAATTCACAATCAATTCTTTATGAATTTACAACAATAATAAAATACTTTAAACCCTTCTTAAAAGTGTTTAAAAACCTTCCCATCATTAAAACTTAAGTATTGAAGCCTCCTACTATAGTACTACTATACTAGTTGTCAAAAACACTCAAAACTCATGTTTTAAATCATAAATCTCCATCAACAATACTCTTTTCAAATTTCCAACAACATATTATATATTAAAACTCTTTTTAAACACATTTAAACATATTTAAAATCATAAGAACAATCAGTCTCATAAACTATAACATAATGATTTTTCAACCTTTAAAACCCTAAAAATTCATACTTTGATAATTAAAAATTCAATTCCAATATAATAAGTAAATATGAATTTTTATTTTTTCAATACATAAATTATATAATCTTATTAGATTCATAATCAAATCATCAAATTATAACTTTTAAACATAATCATATTGAACAAATCTTAAAAACATAGACTTTGCATTGAAAATAACTTGAGTAAGAAACTAACCAAAGCAAGAAGAGGAGGGATGCCGACGGGGGAGGCAGCGCGACGACAGTTGGCTGTCGGCGTATGGGACATCAACATCCGGCGAGGAAAGGGAGTGAAGGTCGAAGGAGAGGAAGAAATAAAAAGAAAAGAAAGAGAGAGAAAGAATAGGGCCGAAATTTGTGGGAAAAAAGGAGGAGAGAGAAAATTAAGTTTGTGAAAAATGGGATTTATGGGATTTTTATAGTTTCCCCTTGCGGGCTTAGGAAAAGGTGATTGGACTCAAATAGTATTTAGTGATTAATAAAATTAGAGTTTGGGTTCCCCATACCCCATTAGGAGTCCTTTTCCTAATCCAAAAAATGTCTTAAACTTTTCAAATATTTTTCAAAGCATGCCCAGACAAAAATTTAACTTCCTTAATTCATCAAAATAATTCCTTTGACTTTTAGATAGGCAACCTTCGAAGAAATAAATCATTTAAATACTAAAATATATTTAAATATAAATAACTATACATTAAAATATATTTATAAAATTTATAAATTTACGGGGATTACACTTATAGGCCAATAAATGCTTGTAAAGATTTCAAGATTAAATTTTATATTTGTATAAAGGCCTAGCATTGAAAATTAAAGTTTATGACATTTGGCCAAAATAAAGTTCAAATAAGAGCAGATTAGATTAGACTTGTTAAAGTTTTAAATCGGATAATATCCAGATTCAAATGGCTTCTAATATTAATCGACTTGGACCTATTTGAACCCAAGTATCCAACTGAAAACCAAACTCTCACCTAGGAGTGCTTATCCATCGAGCAGAGCTCAAACTCTTGTTAGCTCGATCGGTTGGTGTTCATTTAAGTTTATTCAAACTCGAGCCGAGCTTGAAACTTGACGAACCAAGCTGGGATCAAGCCAAGCTTTGACCAACCGTAATTAAGCCGTTATGGAGGTGTTCATTAACAAGGTTGACCTATCATTATCTTTAATTTACTCGTCATTTTTATATTTCTTTCTTGAATATTTTTATTTTTGGAGTTTATTCTTTATTAACAAAACAATTAACTTAGTTTTATGAAATATATAGAATACATATATTTATATATACTTATATAATACCTTATTTTTATGTATAAAAAAGTAATTGAACCTGTTCACTAGCTTTTTCATCCGAGCTTGTCATAACTTAGCTTGGCTCGTGAAGGTCTCGAACCGAGCCACAACGAGCCGAACTTTCACCGAGCCCATCTCGAATCGTTCACGAGCACGTCGGGTTCATTATCATCCCTACCGTCTCACCTTCACACCATTTTTATATTATTTTCTTTTTTGATGTTTAATGACATAATTTGAAATTTGATAGATTGTGGGAAGTCTTCGGTCGTGCTGTTTTATCTGTTTAGTGAGATCCCCTTCGGTTTCGCTAGACGATCATTTATTGAAATTTAAGTTACCAATGCATCTTGTGCTTCTAAAAAAAAATTCAAAGCTCGAATCCCTTATCAACTGCAGGCCATGCATATCAAACGGAATCCTCAGATTCTTGTTTTTATCCTCATCCTTGTTTTATTCATCCACCTTTTCCTTCTTTCTTTCCTTTTGATCTAACGCCTGGGGAGAGAGCAAATACGGAGACATGGAATTTAAGAGATTAACATGCCATGTCAATTCTTATGGTTTGTTGGTCGGTGAGCACTTTCCCACCAGATAATAACTCACCTGTATACGGGTAATATTTATATCACGAGTTGTTTGACATAATATGATCAAGCGTATGATAAATTTTGATAGAATATAAAGACGAATCTTAGGCCTCTAACCACTAGCTTATAATTTTCTCTAAGGATATATGAGATTCGAGGGTAGGATTATAGGATGAAATGAATTAGTGAATAAAAGCTCAGAGAATTATGTTATTAGTTTTTTTTAATAAGTGAGCATAGCATTAATCACCAAACCATAACAACTTAGCCAACATTCTAAGGAAGACAAGCCAACTAGGTTGGACCCCCTCCCAAAGAGCAGGCAAACAGCTATACAACCAGATTATAGACTAGAGAACCACTCTAAGTCTGACCTCGTAACTTTCTTTGGCATTGCATACATGATTCTCATTTTAACAACATGCTTCAAGTGTCTAAGCGTAAACTGAACAGTAGGAACAACTTGATGCTAGAAGCTCTAATTCCTACTATGGCATATCATATATGTCAGGGCAGCAACCGTCACAAAAATCACTTGTTTTTTGAACTTGGAAATTCTTCTGTTCTTGCTCTAGTTGACAATCTGCATCAGTGTAACAGCTGTAAAGTTGATGGTAAGCCATCTCTTCACTTCCACAAGGCAAGCTTCACTATAACAACATCTAAAGAAAAGATGTTCATGATCTTCAGCACCATTAACACATAACAAACATATTATAGCAGTAGGACATATGCCTATATGAGCCAATCTAGCTGAAGTTTGCAATCTAGCCTAAATTGCTAGACATCAAATGAAATTATATGTGGGTGTATTAAGTCTATTCCAGACTAGCCTATCTCATTACAATAGCTTTTACACCTACAATTTTTTCATAAACTGCTTTCACCGAATACTTAGTCATAGTGCACATTTCAGCTTGACTATAATATTGCTTCAGAAACTCTTTGGTGGAACAAACATTCCTCCAGTATCAGCTTGCACTAGACTGAGGATGATAGTTTTACCACTCCTCATTATGCAGATAAACAGATCCACTTAATCCAAACATCATCCTGTTTGGTAGCCACAACCCAAACATATTTACCCATATTAGCAATATTCCACATAACCACATTCCTGATTACAAGCCCTCCATGATGTTTGCTAGCACACAAATTCTCCCAAGCTATGTTTCCAAGGTCTGTTGCTGTAAGCTTGCCCACTCCAAAAACATACCCTGCAGATCTTGGCAACCTCCTTAAGAAAACTCTGAGGCAAAATATAAATCTGGGACTAGTACATATGAAGGCTTATAAGCAAACGGTTAATGAGTTGGGCTCTAGCTGTGTAAGAGAGATGTCTAGAGCTCCAAATTCTGATTCTTGCAATCATTTTGTCCACCAACACATCGCTCTAAGCTTGAGAAAGTCTTTAGAACAAATAGAGACACCTAAGTACTTAAATGGTAAAGTACTTTGTTTAAAACCAAAGGCCATAACAAGCCTTTGCACATCAGTATCCAGCATACCATAGCAATAGATAGAAGACTTCTATCTGTTTGCTTGCAAACCAAAAGTATTAGAGAATAGCTTAAATGCTTGCAACATGAGGTATATAGTAGCATATTCTCCCTTGCAACAGAGAATAAGATCATCCACAAAACACATATGTGTAAGCTTGATTTCTTTACTTCTTGGATGCAAATGAAATTGAGGGAGCTCACTCAATTTGTTCAAGATGCGAGATAGATATTCCATATAAATTACAAAGAGGAGATGAGATATGGATCACCTTGTCTCAATCCTCTTTGAGATTTGAAGAAGCCATACATTGAGCCATTGATCATCAGGGAAAAAATAGGAGTAGTAACACACTCCATGATTAGATGCAAAAATTTCCTAGGGAAGTTCAGATACTCTAACATCTCTCTAGAAAAACACTAATCCACAGTGTCATATGCCTTTTGAAGATCCAATTTCATCATGCAACTTGGCTGGATAGATTTTCTTCCATAGTGTCCGATTAAGTCTTGGACAACCATAACATTATGCATTATGAATCTTCCTTGAACAAAACCACCTTGATTCTCAAGGATTAAATCAGGTAGAATCTGACCAAGTCTACCACTAAGGACTTTTGTTATATATTTGTACAATGTATTGCAGCAAGAGATAGGACGAAATTCACTTACATTCTTGGGACATTTAGTCTTAGGAATGAGAGTGACAATTGTATGATTAAGCTCTTTTAGCAATCTATCATTTTGGAGGACATCTAGAACCACATCTATTACATCATTGCCAATAACACCCCAACTTTCCTTGTAAAAAGAGGACCCAAATCCATCTAGGTCAGGAACCTTTAAACCTGGAATAGAGAAGACAACCTTCTGAATTTCATCTCTGGTTTAGGGGCATTCAAAATATCTCTGTGATGATCATTAACTAAAGGCCCTTTCTGAATTATCTTCTCGATTGCCTGAGTTCTATTGGGAAAAGCAGACCCCAATAGTTCATTATAGAATGATAGAAAAGCATCAGGAACCTCCTCAAGGTTATCTATCCAGTTACCTTGAGTATCATGAATACTGTACACCTAATTGTGGCTAATTCGAGCTTTAATACTCTGATGAAATAAGGCTGTGTTTTCATCACTAACTCTTATCCAATCAGATTTAGATTTTTGCCTCAAAAAATCTATGTAAATCCCATGCTTAACATGATATTGATGTACTGCTTTAATTTCAGCATCAGCTAAAGCAGTATCTTCAGGACTATTATACATTTGAGTCTAAGCATCACTCATTTCTTGGAAAGCCTTCACTTCTGCACCTTGCACATCTGTGAACCCTGACTTATTAATTTCTTTCAGAGCAAACTTAATTCTCTTCAGCTTCTGACAAATTAAATACATCTTTGTCCCCCTGATCTCTTCCCTCCAATGACTAGCAATTATCTCACTAAATTATGGAGAGGTTTTCCACATTGTGAAATAATTGAAGGGCTTCTTCCCTAAAATTTTATCTGGGATAGGATCTAATCAAGCCACTTGAGTGATCAAATTCACCTTCATTCATATAACAAGCTTCCGCAGAATTATAGATTCCTTGCCAAGCATTATATGTCATCACTCTATCTAGCTTAAAGTAAACTATAGCCACTCCTTTCTGCTTGTTATTCCAAGTTTACCAGTCCGTGTACTCTTAATGTCGTCCATCTAACAATCCTGCGTACAAGCTATTATATTTTCCATCTCTGCCTGCCTTACCACTGCACCAATGCACTCATCAAAAGCCATAACACAATTGAAATCTCCACACATGATATAAGGATCTTGAGTATATAAGGATCTCCATTCCTTCTATAACTCCTTTAACAATAAAACCCACTCATTCCACTGACAGGTTCAATATAGTGGTGCATAAATTTAACTAGATGCAGCTATTATATTGACATGAAAGCAATTAGATTTCCAAGCAATAATTATTCTACACCCTTTATGATAACTAGTACTAGATGAAAAACACCAATCAACAAACATTCTTTATTTGATGAAGATCACCAAGCTTAGTAATCTTTACCTTATGCTCCAGGATTCCCACAGCCCTACTGTGTATATCTGCAGAAACATCTTCATATCATTCTGCTTCTTGGCTGTGTTGAGGCCCTTGACATTCCAACTCAAAATTCTATCCATTAGGAGTGAGAGAGTCCTCTCCCTCCAATAATTCAGATCCATTTTCCACCAAATGTCGTCCCAGTTGTTGCAACTCCCCAGTCTCATGATCCTCTACCCCATTAAGTACATTAAACCCATTTGCAGTTTGTGTTGGTTGTACTTGGGATACTCTAACCTTGATAGGCTTAAGAGCTCGTTGAAATCCTTCCTGATCAACCTCAGCAGCTTTCTGAACAGGCATTACACTAGGCTTTTCAATAATCACTAGATCAATTAAATTTGCAACCCACTTTTTCTTGGTTTTAAGTTTCCTACAATCAGTAGAAACATGACCAACCATTCTACAATTATCACAATATTCAAGCTTCCATTCATAATGGATCCCTACATCATTCATTTCTCCATGTTCATTCAACAATTGAAGTTGATCAGGCAACTTTTGCTTCATATTATATTCAACCAATACTCTTGCATACTGCAATTTATCACGATTCTTTGTGGCATCATCTCTCTTTAGAGGCTAGCCTATTTGCCTTACAATCTTAAACAACGCTCTTTCATCCTAATATTTAAAATTCAATCTGAGTTGAATCCAAACAGGCAAATAAGGAAGTTCTTCGTTCTCCATATTCATTTCTGCATCCCATGGTTTCATGATTAGATGCTTATTATCAAAAAAATAATAGCCCTCGAGCACTTTATCTCTTATGTCCATCGCCATAAATCTCTCTTCACCATTACAACTTTATCAACATTAAATCCTTTCCAAATTCGACGAATGTAGCCTTCCATCACCAGAGTAAGTGGATTAGCTCCAATCACATAGCATACTATAGCTGAGTTCCAGAAATCCACCTTTCCCTGAATGTCTTCTAAGTCAATACTAATAGGATCAAATTGCTTAGTTCTATTCGAGTTTAATAAAATTTCATTCTCAACATCAGAGTCCTCCTCAACGTCCTCATTTGCAACATCGTCAAATTATTGTAAAATTGGTACAATTAACGTACCTATTTCTATGTTTGATGTTCGAGGTCGAGAAATCATTGTTGATGATTTATGAATTGATTGCGTCCAATCATTGAAAGTATGTCTAACTTCCTATTGAACCTTCAAGTGCTTAATGAAGTTTTTGGGGTTAGAATTTCATTCTCAATCCTAAAATCCAGAGGTTCAACCCCCATAATTTCATTAATCGATCTTGTTCGAAGTGCTTGAGAATTGGAATTAGGTCCTCTAGCTTTACTCCTACCATCTCCATAATTTTTTCCTTGAGATTTAGCTCCTGTTTTCCTTGCCATGGCGTGGGTGCACGATAAGCCGAGAGAAAACGAGAGAGCTTACTGAATTATGTTATGAGTTATTACTTCAATCATGAATTGGTGAATAAAACCAAAAGCATTATCACGACTCCCAGTACATGCTACCTTAATAATTTTCGTTGGAATTGAGGCATCAACACTGTTTGCAAATCCTATTTTCTCCTCATAATCCTTGGTGTTAAGTGCAGTTCTGAATCGCTTATTGATAAGGTCCTTTTACTCCTCATTTTTGCTTATTGTTCCTCTTTCTTCTTCCTTTCTCCCTTCTATTTCCCTTATTTGATCCACCTTCATAATTTTGTTATTTTCATAGATTCTAGGTCACTTTTAACCGATTTTCTAATAAAAACTACTTTAACTATTTTGCGTATTTTTAGTGTAAGTGAGACACCCTAATATGATTGCAAGTCAGAAAGGGAAGCAATAAGCAATAAAGAGCTCAAGTCATGTTTGGGCGCTCCTAAACAATCTTCCTCTTCCACCCGTACAAGTAGGCTCCAAAATAAGCTTAAGGTAGTCTTTGAGGTGCGCCATAACCTATTTCTTAGGTAAACTCGCACCCGAGCTTAGTGCACCGCACCACTTCGACGAGGGTCAACTTTCACTAGGTTGGGGCAAAGGTGCGCCGACACCACTTTATATGGTGCGATCTTTCGAATATCTAAATATATTTGTAAGAGCTTGATCTCGTTTTCAAACACTATTTTTATTCTTTTTCGATTATTAAGTATAAGAAGATTTCTAGGGTTAAGAACTTAGAGTGAACACTCTAGATATTTTTGATTTTGTGCTTTTAGGATTGAAGGTTACTTTGATTCTCTACAATATCGAGGTACTTTAATTATATACTTTGCAATTTTCAGTTTATATTTGTTCTCTTGTGATTGTTCTTCACTCTCAAATTCAAGTTAAGTCAAGTTTATTCTAGTTCTCTAATTAGTTTCTAATCTTTTGTTAATTCCTCTCTAATCCTATCTAGCATTAAACTACTCTTTCATTCTAATTCTGCTCTGAAACCATGATTAGCGAGTAGTTCATAATCTAGGGATTGGGTGAAACTATGAATTAAGGCTTTTCTTTGGTCATTAGTGCAATTAAGATATGTTATTAATAATTATGCATCGATCTTGGTGTTTTGGACCCAAGAATAGATATTTGTCCTTTAGTATTTTGTTTACAATTATCTTTAATCAAATTTTGAATGTTATATATTCTCATCCCCATGTATCAAGTTAATTTTTAGACCAAGATATTGGGTAGAAAATTAAGATGATCATTTTATATGAGAGGATTTTTTGTGTTTATCTTGATCTCTTAATCGATTAATGAAACATCATTCGAGAGAGGATTAATATTTAATTGGTTGATTACACGTTGAGCCTCGAGGGTCATTCGAAGTACTTCAGAAAATTTGACGAAAGCTAATCCTAACATGATGATTGATTTTATTCCCACTTAGTATTATTAGCTAGTTTTGCCAATAATTTTATATTAGTAGCCTTGAGTTTGACCTAGTGTTTTAATTATTAAATTATTATTCCTTATTTCTTTCACACTAGTAGAATAATTGCTTATTGTTATGGTGATATTACTGCGGTTTTACCCATACGCAACAATATATCACGTAAAAAGAAAATCAAAAATATAAAATAACCATACTATTGCGGTTTCGGCCAAAAACCGCAGCAATATGGTGTCAACGGATATTTTTTGAAAATGTTGATCCTTTGGCCAGGATATATTGCTGCGGTTTCTGGCAAGAACTACAACAATATATTATAAAAATATTATTTTAATATATTGATGCGGTTCTTGCATCTGCCAGATCTATAAAAAAAAGCATGGCAGTTTCCTTTTCACTCTTTTAATTTCTCGACCCTCTCTACTCTCAAACACTCTCTCTCTACTCTCTCACAGAATTTACGACGAGATACGTTGATTTTTCGTCGTTTGGGTTCTAATTTTCCGGCGAGGAGTGAAAGAGGGTTCAACTTTCCTCCGCTTCGCCCCTTTTCGATTTTCCTTCACCGGCGCCGGCAGTGTTGTACTTCATCACCGCCACTGTTGTACTTCATCACCGCCAACGCCATCCTCTCCTTGTCATATTAGGTTAGTTTTCCATGAATTTTTCTTAATTAATAGTGTTTTAATGGAAAATTTGGCTTAAATAGTAGTTTAAAATGCTTATTATAAAGTATACATATGATTAGTTATAAGATTTGAGGATTAAAAACTGATTTTGTGATGATTTTGATTAAGTTTTTGTGTGCCCTAAAATGTTATACGAGATTGTTTTTGCTTAAGTTCTTGTGATGTTTTTGCAATTCTCTATTTCAAGTGATATGCAATGCCTTTATATTGATAGACTCACCAATGGGAGGGGAAGGAAAAACTAAGGAATGGTTTGGTACTTGTTGTTTGGTGATAACTTGAAATCGCTTGAATGCGATTATTGTTTGGTACATGATGACTTGGAATCGCTTGAATGCGATTGTTTTTATGTAATCATATTGCCCAGATACTCGTTCAAGACTTACTCATTAGGAGTAAGTTTTGAATACTCTCCGTTTTGGGACTGTTCTTAAATGTCACATATCACTTAGGTAGTTAATGTGTGTTGATTATTTGATTCTAAGTAAAATACAATTAGTCATTCCCTAATTTGTTCTCCGAATACATATTAGATAGACAATTATATTTATCGTGTACTTGGAGAACTGAAGGGAAATGCTGTCGAATTTTACTTAGAATCAAATATGATACATGCATTCACTAGTGGGATTGGACGTTTAAGGATGGGTTAGATTGGAGTGATAAAGACCCAATGGAAGCATGCATTGAATATTAGCTTGTTGTGTTATATTTATGTGAATTTTTTAATTGATAATAATTTTTTATGTATGTATGTATGTATGTGTGGGGGTTTTTAGAAATGGATCGAAGTTGGATGTATGTAAAGCGGAATACCTTGGAGTTCGTACAAGGTGTGAATGAGTTTTGTAAAACGTGTTGTAGAACATCAACAACTTACTTGCGAGGATGAGATTTATTGTCCATGTGTTGATTTCTACAATGTAAATATGATTTCTGATATTATGACCATAAGGGATCATATTATTCGTCGTGGATTTAGGGCTGAGTATTATATTTGGTTATGGCATGGTGAGAAGGGAAAATATACTCAGGATAGGGTTAGTGTTGATGTTGGCACTAGTAACTCATTAGAGATTGATATGTCGAATGTTGTGGTTGAGATTTTTTTTTTTTTTTTTTGATTGGGAAATTAAGTTAACCCAAGGGCTAACCCCTACCAAGGCTACTAGCCTTGTAGGAACTACCAGCACATTAGTTGGTAAATCATGCAAAGCATGCTAAGAAAATACCCCAACATAATGCTGGGGGTAAGGATCGAACCCCTGACCTCAAGAATCAGAGGGGAGTGCTCTACCACATGAGCTAGCTCCTCATCCTTAAATTTGGGTTGAGAATGAAGTTGTGATTATTGAAGATCACGTTAGGATTGAAGGTGATGATGTCGTAGGTGATGAAAATGACCATGAAGATAATAGTGACTCTAAGGACGAAAAGTTTGGTGATGATCGATTAGGTGAGATGTTGGAAAGGACTCGTGACCATTTTAAGGAGCGCCCACGAGTGTTTGACAGTTTGTTTAAAGCAGCTAAGAAACCCCTTTATCTAGGGTGTACAAAGTACACTCAATTGAGCGGGGTTTTAACTCTTTTCAACATGAAAACGAAACATAATTTGACTGATGTAGGCTTCATAGAACTCTTAGAAGCTTTACAAGATATGTTTCATGGGGGTAATTATTACCAAAATCGACCTACTATGCTAAAAAATTAATGTGTCTTTTGGGTTTAGAATATGAACGGGTTGATGCATGTCCGAATGATTGCTTGTTGTATCGAAAAGAGTATGCGGGGACCTTTATGAATGCCCGAGGTGTCGTAAGTCCAACTACAAATTGCTGGATGGGGTTGAGCCTGGGCCGGGCAATACGGGTCCTTCTGCAAAAGTGTTGTGGTATCTTCCAATTATGCCAAAGTTCAGGAGGCTCTTTTCTATCAAAGAAGATGCAAATAACCTAAGATGGCATGTTGATCGCATCCAGCAGATTCTCCTCAATGGAAGGTTATCGATTCCAGATATGGAGAATTTGGTCATGAAGCTAGGAACTTGAGACTTGCATTGTGTATGGACGGAATGAACACTTATGATACTTTAGTAGTCAACATAGTACTTGGTCTCTTCTTTTAATGATATACAATCTTCCTCCACGGTTGTAAATGAAGCGGAAATATATTATGTTGTCTCTCTTAATTTCTGGGCCTAAGCAACCGAAAAATGATATAGACATCTATCTTGCACCTTGCATCGAAGATCTCAAAAAGATGTGGGACGAAGGTGTTATGGTGTTTGATGTGTATTCTAATGAAGATTTCAGGCTTCGTGCTATGCTATTCAGTACTATAAATGATTATCTTGCTTATGGCAATTTATCAGGGTATAAGGTCAAAGGAAAAAAGGCATGTCCCATTTGTGAGAATTGTATGGAGGCTACACATTTGCCACAGTGCGGGAAACATGTATATACTGTTAATAGGCAATTCCCACATAGGTCTCATCCATATCGAAAGAAAAAAGCACCATTTAACGGGTTAGTTGAAAATGCTCCAGCTACTAGACCGTTAACCGAAAAAGAAGTTTATAATCGTGTTAAGGGGATGGGCACAATATTTGGTAAGGGGGTCAAACCTTCAGAAGACGGTGGTGTCATTTGGAAAAAAATATTCTATATTCTGGAGACTTCCTTATTGGAAATACTTACCAGTTAGACATTGTCTCGACGTAATGCATATTGAAAAAAATGTTTGTGATGCAATTATCGGTACTCTGTTGAATATGCCGGAAAGACTAAGGATGGTCTGAAGGTTTGTAGATATATGGAGAAATTGATGATTCGGCCTAATTTATGGACAAAGGTTAGGAAAAAAGCTAAGAAAAGAATTAAAATTATAACATACAACAATTAAAGTCTAAATCATTTGATGTTGTGTTATGTAGTTCTTTTAGGAGGTTTCGGTAGAGCGGCAACACAATTCATCGGGAGAAGCTTTTTTGGAAGCGTGTTGAGGTATAATAGACTTGTTTTATTCAATTAAAAGCCTACGTACGTTATTCTCATTATACGGTAAATTTCCTCATTTTCTTAAAACTTTTGATAAAGTGCGCAAAACAACAAGGAGGCACGGATTGCAATTATTTTGTCATGTGATACATTTTTGACGTACTCGCTTCATATTTTTGTTTGGAGGATTTCGATGAGTAAGTTTTTGTTTACTTATAATTATTCATTTCATATATTATATATTTAACTATTTGAGGCTAACTTTGGTGAATTATTTTCAGGTTACTCGTACCTTTACCCATGATCCTTATAAGGAAGATCAAATCAATGAGCTGAAAGATAAGTGGGCAAGATACTTTATTGATAATTGCATTTCGTAGGTTAGTTAGTTTTTTTTTTGTGAAAAAGAGGGGTAAAGCCCCTAAACAGGAAGAAAAATAAAAATAAAAGCAAAAACAGCAGGAAATAAAGACACCAGACTACTGAAAAAAAGCTACACTAAGACACCAACTACATTAACACTAACACAACACCAGAACTACTCCGCTGTAGCAGGAACCAGATGAGCATGAGCTACACCCCCCAGATCCTCCAATAAAACGGCCTGAAAATCCCTCGGGACCGCCTCAAGCAACATCAAACGTTGGTCCAAAGACACACCAAAGTTGGCTAACCAATCCGCCTCTCTGTTCGCTTCTCTATAACAGTGACTTACTGTAACTTTCCACTCGGACCTACAAATAAGAGCTTTGCATTTTCGAATGATATGAATATACGGGGAAGTTTAATTTGTGGAGCATCTTCCACTAACAATCGCACCACCACCTCCGAGTCTACAGTCAATTGCACTCGCTTATGACCGCCATTCCACGCAATGGCCAAACCACGAAGTACCGCCCATAACTCAGCCTTAGTACACGAACAAACCCCACAGTTGCTAGCAAACATTTCAAACAACTCACCTCGATGCCCACGAATCAGCCCACCTGCTCCAGCACTTCCTGGGTTCCCCTTCGAAGCATCATCCGTATTTAACCTTACCCATCCTTCACGGGGGTATGGCCATCTAATATACTGCTTTACACGCTTTCTCTTATGATCCTTTACCTCCATCAAATTTGAAGACATCGTTTTGATAATCTCCCGCACACGAGCATGGATAAACGCACATTGATCTAGTGGAATTTTTAGCTCTCTATTGAAGCAACTTTCATTTCTCCACCGCCATAGCCACCATGTAGTGACAGCAAACGTAACACTCCACTCCTCTATTCTTTTCGACTGGGCATGACTCAGAAAACCAGAAAAAGTGGTTTTGACTATTTAGTTGGCAGTTTACAAAATCAACATGTTCCTAATAAATTTTATTAATTTTTTATTCATTATAAAACATATATCATATGACTTTGAAAATCAAAAAATAGAAAAAACAACAGTATTACTGAACGGACCTTAATAATCACTTTTTTCCATAATTAAATTTAAAAAATAAGGTTAAAATGAGTTATGTGAAAGTAAAACAGAATAATGAAAAAAAATACATAAAACAGTAGACTTCTTTAAGGAGTTTCAATATTATCCGAATTGGAAATCAACTTCTTTTGGGCTCAATGAAAACTAGTTTATTACTGCATATAAGGTGTAAACTCAAACACGTCGTAAGTGGCCCTCGGCAATCGGAAGAATGTGGGGTGACATGATAAAGATGGTCTTAATATAAGTTAATCGACAAAGACCAGCTTCTTTTAATTTCTTTTCTTTTTCTTAATCAAAGCTAACACAAGCTTTGTAACAGTCTTTCATGTACCTGTCTAGTTGCCCACGCGAAGATCTAATGCGGCGCTAAAGTAGCATAAAGTATATATGCTTTTATAATATTTACAAAGTTCCTGTCATTATATACTAATCAAAGACACTAATCACTGGTACAATGTTGTAGAATTATTGACAGTTATACGAATTGCCAATATAATCACACCATATGCGTGGTATGCGGCCGTAACAGTCCTTTTTCATATTCTCATGCTACAGCTATTAGAATCAAGCTTGCTTGGTGGCCGGAGATGGTGGAGACCTTACCTTGTCACTTTGAGATTACAAGTTCAAACCCTAATTTTACTTGTACTTGGGAGTAGGAATTTCCTTAATCTCCACCTACTCTCAAGCGTTACCTCTTCTTCTCACCAAGGGGTTCCAAATGGGGCACCCACAAAAAAAAATACTCCAACTACTAGAAAATAATCTGTGTAGCTCTCATGTTCTCATGTGTCTTTCTTAATATTATTATATATTATATATATATATATATATATATATATATATATATATATATATATATATATATATGTTTAAGTTCATATGAGAACCACCCTTATGGTGAGAACCGTGAGAACCACTCATTTTTCCTCATTTTATGAAGATTTTGATCATTTCATAACATTTTTGCTCATTTTTTATTTCACTTATTTTATTGTTTTGCTCATTTAACAATTTTTTGCTCATTTAACAATTTTGTGCTCATTTATCTACGTTTTTCCTCATTTTACGTTTTGCTGATTTTACTTTTTTTCTCATTTAACTTTTTTATGCTCATATTACGTTTTTTCTTCTTTTACATTTTTATTCATTTTACGTTTTTGATAACTTAATATTTTCTACTCATTTCATGTTTCTGCTCATTTGTTACTTTTTTTTGCTCGTTTTAGGAAGTTTTTGCTTATTTTAAGTGGTTCTCACGGTTCTCACCATAAAAGGGTTCTCACTAGAACCCAACCCTATATATATATATATTATATATATATATATATATATATATATATATATATAGGGGTAGGATCCGTTGAAAACACCTCTTAAAACAAATGTAACTTTTAACCCCTTTAGGGTAACTTTTAACCCCTTTAGGATAACTTTTAACACTTTTAGGGTAACTTTTTCCAGTTTTGGGGTAACTTTATTATATTAAGGGTAGTTCTATATATTTCAAGGATAACTTTATTTATTATAAGAGTAACTATTACCATTTTTAGGGTAACTTTTACCATTTTTAGGGTAACTTGTAGCAATTTTAGAATAATTTTATATATATTTCAAGGGTAACTTTTAGCACTTTTAGGGTAACTTTATATGCTATAAGAGTAACTTCTTCCACTTCTAAGGTAACTATTAAAAATTATCAAAACAACAATAACTCGATTTATCAACACTTGCAATAACATTCAACGAATTTCGCAACAACAAATGCTTGATAAAGAAAAAGCAAATTAACTATCAATAAAAATACATGAAATTAAGAACTGTATATTTCATGTTCGATATGTGATTGTCAAAAAAAAGTTCACGCATGGATTCATCATCATTGATATAAACATATCTCTTCATTTTTGTCCAGTGCAATCAAAATATGCTACAAATAATTCAAATAAATACATTAATTATGAAAAATGTGATAGATCTTTCAAAATCGCAAACCAAACAGATCGAATTTGAACGAAAAATGAAGATCTCTTAGCAATTTCGATCGAAAATTACTCGATTCAAAAATTCAGTTGAAGATCTGATAATGATGACAAAAATGAGCTCAAAATTATCAGAAAATTAACAATTACTCATCAAATCACATAACTCAAAAAAAATTGTAAATGAAAATAAACTAAATTTAAAACCAAAAAACAGAGGAAATCTTACTCTAATTTTGATCTGGAATTCGCTTGATCTGGAATTTTGATCTGGAGTAACTGAAAGAAAAAGGAAAGAGGAGAAGAGGAGAGAGAAAGTTTGATCTGGAATAAACGAAGGAGAAAGGAGAGAGGAGAGAGAAAATTTGATCTGGAATAAACGAAGGAGAAAGGAGAGAGGAGAGAGAAAATTTCTGAGTTTCAGAAGATAAACGAAGGAGAGAGGAGAAGAGGAGAGAGAAAGTTTGATATGGAATTTTGCTCTGAGAGAAAGCACGCTCTCGATTTTTTGCTCAAACTCATCCGTGAATTTCGTCCGTCAGATTATACTATGGATAATCTAACGATTGACATTGCTTGTTTTCAGTTTTCAAATTAGCTAGTGGTTTTCACAAGATCCCATTCATATATATATATATATATATATATATATATATATAGACTTCCTCCATATCAAAATATTTGACACAATTTGACTTGTACACTAGTCTTTTTGTCCCAAAAAAAAAAAACTACAACTACTAGAAAATAATCTGTGTAGCTCTCATGTTCTGGACGACAATCAAGACATGATGGAGAGGAATCAACTCCTTTCTTTTCTTGTCGGCAATCAACCTGCATCTACAAGCACAATTAGATGACGAACAAACCTTAGTCTTTTCCTTACAACGAACTTTACTATCTACCACCCTTTTTCACTTGTGGAAAGGGGCGAGTCTTCATTCTCATTGATGAAATCGAAAGTCATGGACATTGCTTTTCTCTTGAAACTCGAGCACACCAAGATAAAGTTCTGATATTCCTCTTGATCTTAGTATAATGACGACGGCTACCTATAACGCTATTTCTGACTCTATTATTATCATCACCATTCATGGACTCACCCTTAACCTCGATTGCATATCCCTCTGTACTTTGGCTATTCAACTCCGTCCATATTGAAATTGTAATCACTGACCTCGTTATCCTGATTTAAATCGTCAACCACATTAATTCGAAAAATCCACATTCTTATCTTCGCATTCCTCTTTGCTCTTAACTCCACCATGTAAACTCATGACTACTCTTATAGCCATTATAATAGAGGCAGGCCTAAAGTTGAAGTACTGAATAGACTTTCGCTTCCTTTATACTTGATAATCTTTCCTTAAAATGAAAATAAAAGATTTCGGCCTCCTAATGCACCAGATCCCATCACAACCTTATATCTTAAGTTATGGATAAATTATCCATTTAAGGAGATACCAAGTCAAATTAATCTATGGCTTCGCATTGTTCAACTACTTGAATTGAGCTCAAGAAGATGAGAACCAATATTCCTATTACTAAGTTTTGCTAATATTTTGAAATCCTCATAAGTATTAATCTTTTTTATTTTTTAATCAGGAGAGAAAAATTAGGACCTTAATGAGGAGGTTCTGCTAAAACATTCCTACGAACAATAGAGGAAAAAGAGGCGGAAAACAGGGAAAGCAATCCCTTATAAATTATAGAATCCGCTACTTGCTTAGCTTCCCATAAACAATAATGAGCAAATTGAATATGATGGAACCGAGCAGCGTCCTTATTTGCATGTATCATAAATAAGAAACTTAATAAGTCAAGGAGGGTTTCGGATATTAGATGTAATTAAGTTACACACCTTTCTATTTGACCAAACTTAGCTTATTATGACTTAAAATGTATTAAAATAATGAAATACACTGCAATAAAAAAGTAAAGGCACAATATTGTATCTAATATGTGTAATTAAGATAAAAAGATTGATAAGAAATTAATCATTATGATACAAATCATCTTATTCTCTTTCTCCACCCGCCTTCCTAAAATAAGTAATGGTTAGATTATAAGACCTAAACGTAAAAATACTATTAAAGTATAATCACCTATTCGACAAATCATGTCTATTGCTAATCTGGAACATACTGTCCGTAATGTTATTCTCCCATCTAGGCAATGGAATGTTTCTCTCCTTAATGAATTAGTTCCACCGAATATTATCCACCTAATTTTGGAAATTCCTATCCCTAGCCATCCCACCGCCGATGTGCCTTGTTGGGGGCTTACTACCTCTGGAGAATTTTCTGTTAAAACAGCCACCTGGCTCGCTCATGGAATTACTCCTCAGAATATTCCTTGGTCTTTTAACTGGATATGGAAAATTAATATAGCCCCAAAAATAAAAAAATTTCTATGGCAATGTTTACAAAATGGTTTGCTTTTAAAATTCAATTTAGCTGATCGTCAAATCACTAATGACGCTCTTTGCCCTCTTTGTAAAGCTAATAATGAGACCCTTGACCACTTATTTTTCACATGTCCTCTAATCAGTCAATATTGGAAATCAAATTATCTACGACCAAAAATCCGTTATATAATGCCTCAAGAGCTTGAACAATGCCTAACGAGTCTCCGATCCTACCCTCAGGCCTTACAATTATTCTGCTACAATTTGTGGAGTATTTGGAAGGAACGCAACTCAATTATCTTTGAGGAAAATGAGCTTAATTTAAATCGAATTTATTACAGAGCCTGGCATTTGTATTTGGAATGGACTATGCGAACTACGATGGATTTTTCCTTCACTATCTCTTCACTTTCTCCTTGCAGGTCCCCTACTTCCATCGCAGTTAGCTGGCAGCCTCCGCCTCCCAATTACTTCAAGCTTAACTTTGATGGCTCAGTCATTGACTCTTCAGCCGCTGCCGGTGTTGCCATTCGCAACTCCGCTGGTCTTCTTGTGGCGGCTCAAGTTTATCGATTTGGCCAAACCTCAGCTCTCGTTGCTGAAGCCTGGGGATTAAGAAATGGATTGATACTTGCCATTCAGCAGCATATTCAAGATCTATATATTGAAGAAGATAATTAAGTAGTTATAGGAGTACTGCAAGGGCATTACAAATGCCCCTGGACTATCCAAACCCTAATTGATGACATTCGGCATTTGCTTCGACAGTTTAGATTCTACACCATCAAGCATATTTTCCAGGAAGCTAATCGGGTAGCAGATCATCTATCAAAAAAAGGTCACAATAGTTCTACTGCTTCTCTAGACGTGGATGTTTCTACGGAACCTTTGTTAAATAAATTAGCTCTTCTGGATTCGTTAGGAATCTCCCTTGAGAGAAGGGTGTCCTAACTTTCTTTATGTACCCAAAAAAAATTCACCTATTCGAAATATTAGAAAAATAAGAAAAAGAAGCTAAGCTCTGTATTGTATAATGAGTGGGGATACAAGCATACAGCTAGTTAGACTTTTGCTTTTGATTTTATAAAAGTCAATAACAGAAAGCTAGTTAGACTTTGATATATTGTACATATTAAATCGTCCAAAATGTTGAAGGTGCCCATAGCTGCTTACAAGTTAAAAGTAAATAATGGCTCTTTCTTTTCTCCATTTTAAACTTTCCATCCATCTAAAGCTACTTTTAATCTACCAATGATATCAGTAGTTTTAGTTTGTCTAAATAAATAAACTTACACCAAGTACTGTAAATGGAACAAACTCATTACAATGTTTGTTGTTTAAGTTAGGCTTTTCTGAACAGCTTATATTAGTTTATTTTACATAAATTATGATAGTATACTGTATTTCAAAACAAAATAACTAATTAAGAGTGGTCATTTGATATGGTTATCAAATGTTATTTTATTTAAAAAGTAGATGTGATAAGAGTTGGTGGGATATTTTCTAATAGATGAGAGAGAAAGTTGGATAACTTTTTATTGATAAAAGGTGTAGAATGTAGGCGGCTTAAGGGATGTAATAGATATAATATATTAACAATGGGATCATGTCAAAAATAGAAGTGTTCAAACTCATTTGGGACAAACATAAAAGGAAAGTGTTCAGACTATTCTGATACGGATGGAGTAATTGACACTACAAACTAGTACAAACTACTCCCTCTAATTTTAATTTTTTTTTTTTGATAAGGAAAGAAAAACTTAAGCAAACCCCTTCAGTCAGGAGGCTAACCTAAAACATCCTTACGGATGATAAGAGAGAAAATAACATCAAAAGGAGGGAAATAATAAACCAGCGAACAGTTACGATGACCTCCGTTAGCCATAAAATCCGCCGCCCTGACTACTCCCTCTAATTTATTTCTTCTAATTTTTATATTTCAGGGGTTTTTTACAATTGGAATATTTCACCCTTTTTTATTAAATGGAATGTTGGTCCACCATCTCTCTTTACTTTTACCCTTCATTCTTTTCTCTACCAATATTACCTTTTTCTTTCATTTACTCGATCTCTTAAAGTGAGCCCATTGGATGATCTACAAGCTATATCATGAGTAGTGCTGTCAGTTTGGTTGAAAACTGATGGTTAAACTGCAAACTGTTGATCAACTGAACTGAATAAACTGAACTGAATTGACCCATAACTAAAAAGTTAAAAACCGATAAGTCAATCAGATTAAAGTAAACTGCAATTAACTGAACTGAAACTGAACTGAAACTCAACCGAAAACATACCAAACTGAAATTAACTGGACGAAAAACCGATTTAAACTGAACTGAACTGAACTGAAAATGAACTGAATTTAACTGAAAAATGTTTCAAACTGTTTTTAACTGAACTGAATCAAACTGTTTTTAACTGAACTGAATCAAACTGTTGTTAACTGAACTGAATCAAACTGTTTTTAACTGAACTGAATCAAACTGTTTTTAATCGAACTGTATAAGGTTTGGTCGTAAATAGTGGTGTCAGAAACAGATTTGACCGCTGGATCAACCTGATTCTAACCTGATTTGAACCTGATTCGACCTGTGACTAGTGGGGTCAGAAACAGATCTGACCGCTGGGACAACCTGATTCTGACCTGATTTGAACCTGGTTCGACCTGTGAGGGTCAGTCCCCAGACCTGACCAAAACCTGGCCTGGATTACCCAGACCTGACCGGCACCTGGCAAGATTATATGCTGACCTGACCAGACAAACCTGCATTCAAACTCGAACCCGACTGTATTCAATCAAATATTACTAAATCTAGCCTATTAAATCCAATTATTATTTTATATTTAAAAATTATTTAAATATATTAATTTTATCTTTTACTAAATATACACTATATCATTCCCTTAATAAGTTGATACAATTTATTATTATATTTTTAATAACATGATATTTTATACGTTTATAAAAACTAAATATTATATAATTGATATAGTATGAAAGAGAGGCAAGTTATTTTCTTTCACTCTTGCATTATTGACAAGCAAATACTAAACCTATTAGAATTATCACTATCAAATTAAAATCAAACCAAAATGATTACTTAAATTCATAAATCTTACTTAAATTAACCAACAAATATCACTTGAATTAACTAACTAAATATCAAAATTACATAAAAATAATGATAAAAAACCAAAGAAAACAACATCACAAAAATTAGAAAGAAATTAACATGAAATACAAAAGAAATCTGAATATTAATATAAAAATTAACAACTAAATTACAAAAAAAAAATACATAGAAAATAACAAAAATACACACCAAAATCTGCACCAATTTCAGGTATTCTAAAGAAAATATAGACAAACCAAGCATAAATCTACAAATATCAAAGCAAATAAAAAAATATCACATTCGAACTTTATAAAATAAATGTATAAATCTGGGTAAAATTCAATTACTTCACAATTACATTCGTTCATTACAAAAGTATAACAAGATCTAAAAGTTACAAAAAGAAAAAAAAAAGTTTTGTTAACTTTACTAACATCTTAATCGAAGAAGAAAAATAGAATATTAAACAAGATGAAGAGAAGAGCAAAGAAGAAGAAAAAAATATATTAACAAGAATCGAAGAAGTGAAGATCTAATCTTAGACCTTTTAAAAGTTGGAGTTCAAACACTATTCAAATGAATAGTGTTCTGAGTCACAAAATGGTGAAATTCACTATTCCTTTTGGTGTCATGTGCTGCTCACATGACCTGTCTAAGTTGCATGGCACGCATCAGGCACGTGATGCACCGCCTTATCTCATCTCCCTCTTCTTCACTTCGTCTCTCTCCTCTCTCATCTTCTTCACGTTTCTTATCTCTCCTCTCTCATCTTCTTCACGATTCTCTTGATCTGCATCAATTTTTCTCCCAAATTTTCATTGCTAATTCTTTCGTTAATGTTATGTTGATTTCTTTGATGATTTTTTTGGTTTAGTTGATTTGAAATTGAGTAATTTTATGGTTGCCCTGTGAACTTAGGGTTTCGTTGTTGATTCTTTGCAGATAACTGTGTAATTTTGGAGATGAACAAAGATCGACCATCTGCTACTCTTGATTTCTTCATCTGCAATGTTGAGGTGACGATTTAATTTTCACTGTTTATTTTTTTCCGCTCTCAAATTGGCGAGTTTGGAATTAGCGTTTATGATTTCACGGAAGATGACGAATTGACCGAAACTCTTCAGCAGTAAGATTTCAATTGTTTCATGTTCATTTTAAAGTTTTTTTTTCTGAGTTTCTTTCAATTTCATGTCAGCTTCTTCCTGATTTTTCTCTCCTCTTTCTCTGTTTTTTTTTTGCCATTGCTATGGAGTTTTCTGTTTCTCCATTGTAACTAAGTAATATGCTTGCTCAACTTTCGAGGTTATTCTTCAATTCACCGTTTTATTCAACCTAATTTGTTTCAATCGATTCATTACCGAATTTCTAACTCTATCTTTCTTTATTTCATTATTCACTTCTTATAAACCCTAATTGCCCTAATTTGCTCTGATTCTTTCTCTATTCTTCAATCAGTTATTGTGTCTAATCGACAACATCTCCCTTCTTTTCCAGTAGCGGCTTTCGGTTATTGGCGTTATATTCCAAGGGTTAGTCAATTTTATCTCTAATCTTTAATTTCCATGAAATTTCAATTCTTTTAGTTAGATTATGGGTTTATTTGCTATTTGTTTTGGATCTTGTGATACTTTTTCGAATTTGCTAGAACTAAGATCTAATTTCTCATGGATTTTTTTGGGTTTCGTGTTTTTCCCAAGATCTGGTTAATTTGGAGTTTCATCATTATCTGCGTATAAAAAACGAAAACGTAAATTCATTTAGTAATTCGAATTTTGGTGGTGTTGTTGCCCTGCGTTTCTACTGCTGTTGTTGTGTTATCCTTGCTTGCTGGTTGATTCTATGCTTCATTTGTTTGCGGAAGGGTCTGTTTTGATTATTAGATGGATGGGAGGTTCATTTGGTGTAGTTTCTCTCTCCTCTGTGACATATTCTCAATGGCAGCGAGCCTCGAGTCACCATTGCAAGCTTCAGCAGCAACCTCAATTGCCAAGCTAGACACCTCAACCTTACTTCTTCTCGGCTTCCCATCTCCAATTCTTCTGGTATTCCTCTTTTTTTTCCTCCTTTGATTTCAACAGTACTGTTTTGGAATTAGGGGAAGAACCAAATTACATCTAAAAACGGAAGATTGCGAGAAAAATTGAAAAATTAACTAATTGACAATTGTGAGAAATTTAACTAATTCGGCTTCCCATCGCTGCTTCTCTCTTTTTTTAATTTGCTTTGCCCCACTTTTCTCTTTCTTTGTGAAACTAGAATAGGATGGATGTCACCTTGTAAAACCAGAAAACACAGGCAGTAGGTTTTTTTAACTAATTCAGTTCAGGTTTTGTTGTCACAGCCCGCGATAGGATGTTTATGCAAAGGAGAGTGTTTGGCTAAGAAAGTGAAAGGTTTTGAATCCCCTTTTGATGAGTTTGATTGCACCTTGAAGAACCGAAAGTGAAGGTAATTCTGCAGACTGTTATATGGTCAAAAGTTCTTTTCCCCCGGGAGTTGAGTTCATTATTCCTGATACGTTAGATGCAATGGCAAGAATTGTTGATTTTTAGTAACCCCAATAGTTCTGTTCCATGGGTTCGACATTCGGGTTTTTCCTATTTTTTCCTATTTATAATATGCATTTTCTTGTTTAATTAATGTTCTTAGGTTATATTATTGATTGAGTTTCATGCAATCTTAGCTAAACATGCACAAATATCATAATCATAGACCTTTTAAAAGTTGGAGATGTTATGCAAGCCTCTTCTTGAATGGTGTGGGCATGTGTCAACTTATGATGCTTCTTTCTCTTAGTTTTGGTAGTTTACTAATTTTTTGTATGTGTTCGATGCATTTTTGGTGACATTTGCAGGATATTGTCATGAATGTGAATTCTCCGGGAGGGTCAGGTCACTGGTAATCTTTTCTTATTATATTGAGTTTATGTGCTGATAAATGATGGCATCCTTTTTTCCCCTTATCAAGTTATATGGCTATAATCATCTTCTTGTTAGGTATGGCAATATTTAACACAATGTGGCACATCCGACTTGATGTCTCCACTATATGTCTTGGACTCGCAGCAAGGTGACTTCAAATTTCTTGATTATTCAGCACTTTTGTTCCTTTGTTTATAGACTTCTTAGTTTTAGTTTACTTTCAGCATTATTTCTTTGCCGTATTTTCTTTTTCTTCTCTCTATGGTTTCAATCTGATGCATAAATTAAGAATTTTGAAGAGGGTTGAATGGAATGTCGTGTGGTTGTCTGTAACAATATATGTTGCTGGAGGTCCAAAATGTCAACTTTTTCTGAGGTTCTTCTTTGTTGTAATGAAAGTCTAATTTAAGTCTTGTGTTCTTTTTCTTCACCAAATGTGCTGAATCTAGGCTATCTACCTTCTTCATGTTTTGGTTTGTTTTAGGTTTGCCTATTTTTCTCTCTATAAAGTTTCATTTTTACACCTTTAATTTGATTGGGTCACAATTTGATGTGGGTTTTGTGATTAATTTGTGTTTAACTCATCTCAACCGCCCAACTCTTTTCTCCTCCCTCCTCTTCACTGCCACTCTCTCCAACTCTTTTCTCCTCCCTCCTCTTCACTGCCACTCTCTCCAACTCTTTTCTCCTCCCTCCTCTTCACTGCCACTCTCTCCTCTCTGTCTCTCTCTCTCATCTAATCTTCTATCTTCTAAGCTCGAAAAAGTTAGGGTGCGGTTTTGCCTATGGCTAAGCACGCATAATTGATGACTTGATGTGGATCTTAACCATGCAGAAATAGAAATTTGCGACTCTTTGGCAAAATGCCTTGTCGCACCATGGGCTATTGCTTGAGGATCTTAGAGAAAAAGCCGACTGGCTTAACATTGTTGATATTACAAAAGTAAATGTCGAATATTTACTTTGGTAATATATATTATGTAAAGATATACGCCTATTCATGTTTGGTACATATATTATGTTAAACTAGCTTCTGATTCGGCTTGGACTCTATCTCTGCTATGTATAATTCAATATACTACAAACCACATTTGGGGACTCTTCTCATGCTCTCAAAATTGTATTTTCAGGTTCTTGCGGAAAGAGCTTATCTTTTGGGTGTGGAGCAAAAGTGTGTTAGAGTGAACTCTTTTGGAATAGAGGAGAATATTGGAGCAACTGGCTGATACAGCAGGGCTTCAAGTTGTTGGCTCTACTTATCAAAAGTGAGTATGTTGTGGGTTTGACTTCTGCATATTATAGTTACATGCTCAGCTGCATGTTGTTAGGACAGAGCAATTAAGGTTCTATAATTTTTTTAGGTTCAACTATTCTAAACTTTGTACTTTCACTAATGGTCTTCAATTCAATTAAAGGCTTTAGAATTTCTGTTTTAACTTTATATGATACGAGATTGTTAAACGCTCTCACTCTATTCTCATGGATTTAACGGATTTAATATATTACTATAGATTTCAAAATCCGGAAATTCAGATAGGTGATGCTAGCAGTCCAACTCCCTGCACTATATCTTATCTTTCTATATGTATTCTGGAAGTTCACCTATGATCAGTTGGGAAGTCGCCTAGCTAATACTGCTATGAGATGTGGTTGTTGGAATTGGCTTTTTAGCACTTGGTATCCTCATAGTCAGAAAGTTTCATGTCATCCTATTTTAGTAGCATTAACTATATGGATATACTTTCCTTCAAAAAAAAAACCTATATGGATATACTACTCCTATGGTAGAAGATGCTATGTATGACCATTTCGCTACTTGCAAGATTGGAGTGGTTTGGAAGCAATTATTCATTTGAATTCTTCCAATTTTATTTGCCTTTTCTCTAGGTATTGCCTACTTGAGAAAAAATTAAAAACACTCTATTATCAACTATGATGAAGCATATTTAGATCTTATTAGTCTTTTTTTTTAACTTGCCAATAATTGGTTGCATTTGTTGCGGGGACACCCTCTCCTGTAGTCATGCATCTAAAGAAATATACTGGTTTAGCATGACAATAGCAAAGGACGAGATAAAGTGTCTACCTACACCTTGATAGGGGGTGGTCCTTAGGCAGAGTGGTGGTAGTAATCATTTATGATGCTGCATAGCTTTAGTATCAGAGGAACATGGTTGAGTATGCTGAGCAATCGTTATATCTCATGATGCATACTTCTTTCTGCAGTTGAGTATGCATATTCCTGTATCTATGTTTAAATTTTTATTTTCAGTCCCCATATTTGAAGCTTTATTGATGTCAAGTTGCATCATCAAGAGACTTGATGTTATGTTGCTATGCTGCTCAGTGTGAATTGTTCTTTGATGTTCTAAATATGTTTAGGTGGTGATCGATAATGACATTGTGCAAATCACAATTGCAAATCCAGAGGACCATCTATTAGGGGTGCACTATGATGAAGTCAATAACTCTTGACGCTCCTAATAAGGAATCAAATAGAGGGTATACAAGATTTATTATATGATACTTTTCATCTAAAATGTCAAAATAAAGATTTCTTGAAACAAAATGTTTTATGCTTATGTTAATGCTTTCTTATCTAGGTATTGGGATGTCGTTTGGGATACAAAAGATTACGATGGCACTTACTGGTATACTGCTTACTTTCCCTACATTTCTCATTATTTTCAGCTAATTTACATGGAAATTTTATATCTTGACAATCTAACTGCAGGTTATTAGGATCAAAGTTTAATTTGACTGTAGAAAATGAAGACCAAGTAGAAGTTTCATTTGCATATAAATGTGATTCAACCACTTGGAACACGTTAGAAGATCATTACTAGAGAATTCCAGCTAATCTAGACAGGAGGTATAAATCTGCTCCAACAACCCAAAAATAGTACTTCAGTTTCTTAAAATTTCAGTGGATAGGAAATTTGGAATAGGTAGATGATATGCATGGTATTGACATTGTATATCATGTATATAATGCTTCTAGAATCTTCTGGATTCTATGCATACATGATATTAGAACTTACGGAAGAAATGCCTCCAACAAATATCTTCCAAATAAGAACTGTTTACAAGCTTGATGAAAAGCAGTATGAATATGTTTCACCTGCACTGAATCTTGAGGTTTTAATTTTTCTTTTTCTGAAGTTGTTTTAAATGAACCATTTGATGAAATTTATTAATTACTTTGGTAAATGTTGTACAGATTTCAATATATGGCTATTTCGGATGACAGGCAAAGGATCATGCCTTTGCCACATGATCGCGCGTCAGGCCTTCCGCTTGCCTTCAAAGAAGCTGTTCTTTTGACTAATCAGTAATCCCACTAATCCGGATTTGAGAGGTGAGGTGTACTAAATTAGACTTTGTTTATGTCATCTTGTTTCCACTTATTTGAACTGAACTTGCCTATTCTTATTTGAACCTATTACTCCTGATGTGATATGAACTTGTACGCTTTAATCAGGAAGTAATAGGGGCTGAAGTAAGAAGAACTAAACATAATCTAACTGAATAGATTTTCTGACAAATTAATAGTATAAGTTATTAGCAACCGCAAACACCCAAAAACAAAATGTGGTCTATTTTTCTGTACGTGAGGTTTACTAATGTAATATATTCTTATTAGGATTAGTAAGAATATGCTTAGGTGAAGAACATGCTTAGGTGGTGTGCCATCCTCGAGTGTATATATGCTCTTTAAAAGATACTATATCATGTAGGTGTTCCCTTCTTTCTTGTTGTCATTGCTTCAAATTCGCATGCTAGAATTAGGTATCTCAATGAATAGGAATCATGCCGACAACAATTTAATCTGGATTACACAGGTTTTAATTATGGTGATATTAGTATCCTTCCGCCTACCTTTTAATATTTGGAATTTCATGGTTAGAATCATAATTAGAAAAAGAGATACATGGGTCTATTGTGTTCTGAAATGATGCTGCAATATTTTGTCCAGTTACATGAAGCATTATTTCCTCTCTTTTAAATTTTAGGACGACCGCAACATCTTTTAGATAACTGCTCAAATTGTTTTCCATCCTACTAATAGAGTTAGAAGATTACTCTCTATTCTAAAATAAGTTTTTCCTCGACACTTTATTATTATTCTGCACAGTTACATCACATGTTATTCCCCCTAATTTATTTTCTTTTATCTTTGTTCATTCTAGGGGATATAGGCCTATTCGAGTTAGATTGTTGGAGGGAAACTTGAATTTTAGGGGACCCTAACTTTGTTTATGTTTCATTCTAAAGGATATAGGGCTATGCACAATGTTTCATTCTAGGTGTGTTATGTGTGTCAGATGTTGGACTCGCCTTGGTTGGATGGCTTTTCATGATGGTGCCTAACTTTCTGTGTGTGAGAGAAAATGATCTGTTTAGTAAGGTATGATGTTCATAAGAAGTCTTTATGGGCATCACCAAGTACCTAAATGTAGAAATTTTTTAATTTGGTTTGAAGTGAGGTGGTACAAAATTTAGCGTATGAACTCTAAAGGTCAAAATATTGTCTTTCTAAATATTATTAGGCTAGGCTTGTTGACAACCTTGGTCTTTTGAGAGGTTAATATTGATTGTAACTCTATTGAGAGATTGATCACTTCAAAGAAATGTTATATTTGTTGTCTTTTATTATTGACTTTATTTAGTGATAGTCCACTGTCACTTTTTCTAGCATTTTAGAAAGTTACTATCTGAGCATTTGAGCTTCCAAGTATCTTATATTCATCATCTTTTTAACTTAAGAAGTAATGGTGTGGCTTTAAAGGTTCAGCTTTGACCTTTATTGCTTGTTCAAATATTTGTTAGGTATGAGAATTTTCGGTGTTTTTATGATACGTGTTCTGTTGGTTACTATATGTGTCTTGGATGGCAAAATACTCTAAGTGCTATCTGGACCTAATTATTGTTTGATGTATTTGGCTGCCTGAAGGTCAGTGAAGATAGAGATTTGCCATTTGCTGGCTTAGGGGTAGTAGACACTACTCTAAATAGTCGACTTGAGGAAGCAGTTGACTAATAGTCTACTTGAGGAAGATTAATAAACAACATTATTCTTACCAAGCTAACTAAGATTTAAGAGTACATTCTTCTGAGGAGGGAGTTAGTCTCAAACTTTCTAGCATAGCATTTAGGACATCCTCATACTTTGCTTGTACATTATTATTTCTCATGTAAAGTAGGATGTAAGCAAAAGCCGTCCTGGTGCAAATATTAATAATCATGACTAATTGAGTTGATACTTGATATGTAGTTCTAGAACTAAGCTAAAGCGTAGCTTACAATATATGGAATGCAATTGTGCAATTCTTTGAGAAGCATTATTTATGAACTTGTATTACATTTATTCTTAATATTTGTGCATACAAAGGAATTCCAATTCCATTACACAACCTACTTAATGTTAGCAGTGGTGTGCCACAAAAACAACTTAAAAAGTCGAAATGTATTATGTAGAGTTAAAAAAAGGAGTATAACATAAAATCTTAAAAAACATAGTGCTATCCCATAGAAAAACCCATTTATTTCACAACAATCATCACATAGCCATGTTACACAATAAACACTTGAGATAACATAGCAATATGTTTTTACCCATAAATACAAAGTAATCTTACATTAACTAATAATAATTAAAATACTTCGTCTAAAGTAATAACACTATCAATTTCATAACTAAATTTTAATAATAACCATTATTTGTATGTTTGAAACTCTTTCTTTTTTTTTTGTCAAACCAACCTTTATTTTGGGAAACAAATTCAAAACGGTATTTTTAAACCTTAAATTGCATATAGACAAAGTACTTTCTATAACTAAATGTAATGTAGCAATGACATACATAAGAATATAACGTCCAAAAAATTAATATATTGCACCGCAAAAATTATAATGTTTAAATAGACATACAAGGACACTTGTGATTATTTTTTTTACGATCACTAAGGTTACCCACCTTCCTGGTGTTGAAGTTGGTTGAAACAAATGCATTGCTTTGACAGTTCTAAAATTATTAGGATTAGTGCAACAAAAATCATAGTTAGATAAAATGGAAAGAACTAACCAATTTTTTCTTTTACTTCAACATAAAATTGTGTAAGATGTGAACTAATCTTACTGATTTTGCACATTCAATTAAAAGAAGCCTCTTGCATCATATTGTAGACAGTAAAACCCAGCCAATGTGTAACCAATAGGATTATTAGAAGCCTTCTCAGCTATCCAAGAGCTGCTTCACACGTCTCATCTCTTCATTGAGGTATGCCCAAAGACAACTTTATGAACAATGCTGCAATGGATAAGTAATGTTTGAAGATGAAATTGATGAAGGTGCTAAGCCCACATGACAAAACTAATGGAGCTAATCCAAAACTCGAGCCTGTCGCTAAGCCCACATATTTTGATGCACATGAGGTTGTCTTTCGACCTATCACTAAGCCTGTTGCACATCAAGTTGCTTATGCACTTAAACACTGAAGCTGCTGCAAAGCCTAGCAATTAAGCCACTCCATCACCTAGCCAAGGGACCCTTTTGCTTATTGTTTTGCGGTAAAGTGTAATGCTACAGGTTAACCGTGTGACCATTACAATTAATTATCACTTAATATGAACTAATTCCCTTTTTTTAATAGACATGATTGAGTTCTTGTAACACATAAACGATATTTTAGAGGATGCCAAAGACCCTTAACTAACACATTTTGTGACCCAAAAATAGATTGCCCTACCAAGGGCTATATGCATGTATTGCTATGTAATTACTTTATCTTCTTAACTACCAAGTTCACATGATTTGTTTTGCTTAAATCAAATAGGCTAATGCTTACATTTAGTTATTTATAACCATTTTTGCTACCTTGGGGTGGCCGTGCAATAGCTTATACTACATCAAATTGTATCGAGTTAATCCAAAAAAACATCTAAGATTAAGATAATTAGGCAATCGATTCACTAATTAGATTTTGCTACCTTGGAGACGGCGCGCATCATTTGTTCTTATCCAAGAATTTGACAAAGAACTAAAGTAACATGTGTATAAAATGACTATGAAGCCTAAGATCTTTGATGTGTTATGAAAGAGCGGAGTTCAAGTGGCTATTTCACTTAGATCTGATTAAGCAAGTTGGTACTATTATGGATAGGATTATACACTGGATTCTATTTACATTTACAATCTTTTTTAGTTTACATGAAGAAAAACAAGTGAAAGATGGAGAAAGGACGAAAGGGGAGGGAGTAAGAAGGCGGACGAGTAGGAGTTGACTTTCAAAAAATTGAAAAATCATAAAGATGAGTAAGAGAGAAAGGGAAAGAGAAAAGAATACATTTTTCCTTTTATCATAGAATTATTAATATTAACCTAAATCTTAGATTGCTCAAGACTCCAAGCTCAAATTTCCAACTTCAAATATCTGGAGATAAGGAAGATACATACAATTACGAAAAAGGTAGAACTACGTTATAAAAAACGCGATATTATCTAGAGCGAGCTTTGGCTTGTATAACTCAAAATTTATGTTTTCGTATTTAACAATTAAACCATTTGGGAAAACTATGTTTTTTTTGAGTTTGATTTTGGAAAAACAATTTAACCCTTATAATTACGATATTTTGGGGTAGCGTGCGCGAAGCGCGCGGTACAACAACTAGTACAAAAAAAAAAAGGAAAAGAAGAGGAAAAGTAATGGATGAAACGGTGCTTGAACGACCGCAATCGCGAACACAACCTTGCGATTCGTGCGATGAGGGCTGGGCGAGCGGTTCGCGCGACGAGGGCTGGGCGAGCAGTTCGCGCGACGAGGCTGTGCGAGCGTGTGTGGTGTGTGCGGGGGTGCGAAGGCTGGTCGAAGATTTGTGCTAGTGATTTCTGCGAGGGCTTATGCGACGAGCGTCGAGTCGACGCTGCTGGGGGCTGGGCGACGATGTTCGAAGGTTGTGGTGCGTGTGTGCGAGAGTTACGTGCGAAGCTTGAACGACCGCAACCGCGAACGAAGCTTGAAGGAGATTTACCATGAGAGGTGCGTGAGAGAGAAAGTCGAAGGAGATATACCATGAGAGGGAGGAGTATGAGTCGGTTGAGGGAGAAGTGAGAGTGAGGGAGGCTGAGGAATGAGGATGGGAGGGAAGGGGGAGGGTTTAGGGTTAGAAAGGAATTTGATTTAATGGTTGGATTTTGATCTTTATCAAATCAATGGTCTTAATTCATAATCTTTGACATTATTTCTTGACCAATGAGAATTGAGAGTTGTCAATCACATGGATTGCTAACTTAATCAATGGTTGTATTTTCATCTTACTAAAATCAATGGTTTTTCCCTTAACAAAAAAAAAAAGAAGCCCAAACTACTAATAAACAAGTATTGTATTTTGATATTATTATGATTTGAGTATTCTAATTTCTAGTTCTAATATTATTAGTTTACAACTTTAGAAATTAGTAGTATTACTATAAATTAATAGAAATTAGAAACTTTCGAAACTAAATTAGTATTATTGTTTTTTGAGAAATTATTTTTCTAAATTTATAATTTAAAAATATGTGAACATGTTACCTGCGATGATTGGGGATTAATTTAATGCTAACATCTAAGACGTAAGAAACAGTTAGTCGATTATTGTCGATGGCTCGATATTATGATTTAGGACTTAATGTCTTAATATAATTGCATTTAAATTTGACTTATCTTTTATTGTTGATACTTGTTATTGTGTTAACTTCATAGTATCACTAGTACGTTGTCACTTTATCAATTATCAATAAATTAGTATTTTTATACTTAGTATAACAATTAACAAGTTAGTGAATTACTGAGTTAATCGATCTAATTGAGATACTGACTAAGTTCTAAGTTACTATATGGTTGTTAATAGGTTATTATGTAGTAAGTACTTATTAACTTATTGGTTTATGGTAGATTAACCTTGTTAACAATTAACTTTTGATTTTGATTTTAAATAAGTTAGAATTTTAGTAAGAACTAAAAAAAGTTGGGATTTTAGAAAAATAAACTTGTAACCGAATGTTTACACAAATTGATTTCACTTAATCGTTTGATGATTGCTCATTACTCACTTTACATATGTTGTTCAATTATATACTATGTTGGAGTAACACACAAATGGAATAAGTCATTAGCCAATAATCTAAGTCTTAGTATAGTAACTTTACTCGTTTATATAAATTATTGTTATGTTTATATTTTATTATTGTAGAACATATGAACCCTCGTTATCATAATTTAGGCCTCATATGAATCGTAGTTATAAACATGTGATTGTCATTTGTTATAGTATTATAATATACATAAGTCGTTATACTAATTTATAATCAATAGAGTATTAGATTGGTTTTATAATGATTTTAGTACCAAATATATTATTATTGCTATTGTTACTATTACTATTACTATTACTATTACTATTACTATTACTATTACTATTACTATTTCTATTTCTATTGCTATTGCTATTGCTATTGCTATTGCTATTGCTATTGCTATTGCCATTGCCATTGCCATTGCCATTGCCATTGCCATTGCTATTACTATTACTTTTGAAACTATATTTGGATTACTCATTAATAATCAATCTCATATATATTAGTTAGAATGATTCCAATATTATTATATCGTACTAAAGTATCTTAAATAAATGATTGTTATCTTAAATTAGTTTATCGACTTACAATGATCTGTTCATTAATCTCATCTGACAACAACTTATTCTACTTCAATTAGATTTTTTTTAGTTTAAAAATCAGTTGAAATCAAATATGACTAGTTTAAATAGAATATAGCTATATTGAATCAACTTAATGACTTATATTGATACATCGTCCATCTAACCCAACAACTACATATTAGTTCAATCATATGTTTTATGTTTCAAAATGCATTTCACATAAAGACGATTAACTCAAATACCGTATTGTTATCTTGAATTAACTTAGGGGCTACCATTGACACATTCATTATGTACAATAACAAATACTTGGATTATTTAAGTAGATGTTTTTTTTGTTTCAGATTCCATTATACATTGGAAGATACAATGATTAACCACTTACATTAACTTGATTATAAACTAATTCATCATTATCAATAATTATCTTAATCTTTGACCACAACCAATCACCAATTCATTATTGATAGTTACACATTGGAAAACTATAGAATAATGAAGAATTTGAAACTAAAATTCTCAAAATCAGCCGAATGTTGAACCTTTAATAAAATAAATTTACATAAAATATGGCAACTTCAAAATGCGCTTTCGTAGACAAATATAGATACGTCTCTTGGTGCTATCGTTGTATTCGACAAGTTTAATCTATGTGACAAAAGTCCAGTTGAGTTGGAATTTCCTACAATGAATAATGACTTGACCCGAAGTGAGACCCGAAGTGAAAAGATGTACACGACATAATCGATATCAAGTTTTACCCGAGTCAATGCGGTTTCCTTAAGAAACTGAAATTAACTGAATCCGAACTGAAAATAACTGTTTAACTGATAGTAATCGGTAAAAAGTCAACTGTTTAAACCAAAACTGCATGGGTTAAACCAAAAGACAACTGTAAACTGAACTGAATTTAACTGAAAATTGAATTAACTATATGGATTGAAACTGAAACCGAAAAAGTTTAAACTGAATCGGTTAAGATCGAAAAATTAACTGAATTAACTGAACTGAAGTCAACTGAACTGTTTGGTTTGAACCAGAACTGAACTGGTTAACTGAATTGACACTACTAGTCATGAGGATATAGAGAGAAAAATATAATAAACAACTAGGATAGAGGGAGGGATGATCAAATTATTCCAATGATTTGATCAAAGTTAGATCAAATCCAAAAGTCATGAAAGAGAATAAATGACAGGCCTTATCAATAGTGAGTTGTAGCCATCTACTGGCTACAAAAAGAGTAGAAATAATTAAAAAGTAGACCATATATTACAAGTAAAAAAACCATAAAAATAAATACTAGATCATAAGTGAGGTGAAAGAGACTGAAAATATTAATATAGTTGATGCTCAATTTTGGATTTAACCATTGGATGCTCTTACTCTCTACCTTTATCTCAATTAGAAAAGTTTGCAAATCTTGAACTTGAGGGGATAACATTGTTAAAATCCCTAGGCCCTTGTGCAATGTATAATAACATTTGAATAAGAAAATTAAATGATGTGAAAATTTATATTATGTTGTTATCTTTTCTAAAGTTTCCATAATATTCTTATGATTTAGAAGTTTCTCAATAATGCTTTTATCATTGTCTTATCATTATATATTTTATTATATTAATATTCATACATTTTGATCTCATTGGTCCGAATTCAAGTTGATGAATTTGAACTTCCTGTTACAAGTGAAAAAAATGGTTTCCCACTTTATACATAAAAATTAGCTAATTTTAGAGCATATAAATCTCACAAAATGAAAAAAAAAATAACTACTATCTACACTATTAGGGAATAACCGCATCAATAGAATAATTTTCTACTAGTGCATGAATTAGTTAAGACTTAAATTATATACAAGTGTCATATAAAGTATAGACATTCAATAAAACAGGGACGTGAGAGTGAGGGATAGCTCAGTTGGTCGAAACTTCCCCTCCCAATTTCATTAGATCTTAAGATCAATTCTCACCACTTGTCCTTATAACTCTCTAAACACACCCAAAAATAAACAGGCCGGGATGTGTCATTTAAAAAATCCTAAAAATCAAACACCTTGTTCAACAGATAACAGCAATGGATCTCAATCTCTCTCTTTTTTTTTTCAAATCTCACATTTTGTTTCAATTTGATTTACAACTTTTTTTTGGTATGATTTGATGAGATGAATAGTACTGAAAAAGGTCTATATGCACTATGCAGTACGCGTCAACCTCTCCCCCAAGAAAAAAATGCAGTACACGTTAAAGATAGAATCCAGATTTTTAATCCATATATAATCTTCCATAATACAGGGCTTTACCCTAATGATGACAATTGGTGGGCTGAATGAAAGACACATAAGCAACCTTCCGTTTCTGGAAGAAGCTTATATTATAGTTAATGAACTTTCCCCTTCTAGAATGAGCATATATACACAAATAATCTTGCATAGTGATTCCCAGCAGCTTTGTCTTCAAATCTTAGGGTTTCAAAGTTGAATAATAATGAGTGCATGTTTTTCTTTTTTATTATATTTTTGCCATAGAGAGCCTCAAAAGCCATGATATATATAATATAGATAAAATCATATAATTACATATTTTAGGTACTATTTTTTGGACTCTATTAGCTTACATATAGGTTAGATTTAAATCAAATAAGCTATTAAATTTCATTTCTAAATATATTATTTTATGTAAGATAGTATAATCGTCCCGTATGATATATTACCGTATTTAATTTCAGTGTGTTACATTCTTTTCCTTTTAGCTATGAATCTAATTACATTACTTACATATAATTATATAAACAATCTATTTGCTTCATTTGCCTAAAATTTAGAAATAAGCCAAAACTCGCATATAACATGTAGAATAAAAAAAAAATACTCCAACAAATCTCAATAATGCAAACAGATAAGAACGGAGGGAATATCAAATACATATTCTAAATAGAGTATATAACTAAGAATATTATATTTCCTTTTCTCTATTGTATGTTGGGAAGCCTCAAAAGGGATTTAAAGAGATTAGGGGATTGATCTGGCATTTGATAATCCTATCTTTTTTCCACTTTCGGCAACCAAAAGAAATGGGCATCATATGTGTAGGCAGGTTGGAGGGACACGTGGAAGATCAGGGTTGGTCTCCTTTAGAGGCTGACGACCAACCATAAATGAGAATGACTGAAAGAGAGTGAGAAGATATGTTTGCTTTGTGGAGGTTAAGGGTAGGCCTGGTTTCACTACTTTGGAATTTAGCAAGGTCAAATCTCTTGCTATCTATAATAGTATAATTGTAGATTTGTAGTAATAGATTAGTTGGAACTTGGAACCCCACAACATCTTCAATTCTTCATTAAGACATGGACTTATTTTTTTATTTTAGTTTTTAAAGTGAAGACATGGGCATTTTATAGGCCATGAGTTGTCACTATGTATAATTCATAGTTTTCCCACCACTAGATTATTAATTATAAAGAGAGTATACATAAATCTCTTTTCACTCAATAAAATTTAATATATTATCATAAAAGTATATATACTTATATATTTATTAAAATAAGAAGAAATACTCAGACCTGTTCTAGTAATAATGGCCTTCCATTCAGATGCCCATCATACACCCCCAACCCCTCCCTCCCCCCCCCCCTCCCTCTCTTAAATCCAAGCAAATGTTTGGGTTACGAATTGAACCCTAGACTTTGTTAAGGAAAATGAGAAAGTTCACCACTTGAACCAACACCAACACCTATATATACATATATAAAGGTTGGTTCATTAAACAAATCCTTACATGAGAAGATGAAAACACTTTTTAGTAGTCCTTTTTAACAATTAAAACTATCTTTTACCCTACAAGACCAAATTTAAAAGGGTTACTCGTACTATGTAATATCTTAAAAAAGATTATATTTTTACCAACTATTCACACATTCTCATATAAAAGTAGTTGGCCTTACAACAAAGTAATCTCTTATATTTTCTTAACAAATGTAATCCTTTTTTAAAATTATTACATGATAATCTTTTTTGTGAATGTAATTTTTGTAAAGGTTGATTCCACAAGGAAAAATTAGTTACGATTGAGCCAAAATGGATTACATATTAGTGAAAAAGTATTACAACAAAGTTTTTTATCATATTATTATATAACTATTTGTTCCCATAAGAACTATATATATATATAATATAATATATATATATATATATATATATAATTATATATATAATTATCAACTTATTCAAATCAAATTGGACATCTGAATTTCAGCTCACCAATACATCGATTTCTATATTTTTTCGATATTTGTACAATGATATATTGATTTACTTCTTAGTTTTGAAAAGAAGTTAAATTCTAACAAGACAATTTTCAAAACTACAAGTATTTAATAAGTTTTTTTTTTTAATAAGTTGGTTGTAAACATTAGTAAGTTGAAGAAGGTGTTTGATTTTTTCTCATTTAATAAACAAGTTTAGAATTTCAATTTGATTAATGATTCACTTGTACAAACAGTTTTGACTAATAGTGTATATGAGTTTATCAGCTCATTTGCAACTCTAATAAGTACTTAATGGCAATGAGTTCGTGTGGATTCCTCATTAGTTTAGGAGCAATTTTTGGCCACTAGTTATTCTCCTTGTGCTACACACAAGCTAAGCTCAAAAGAAATTTGAGATAGAGAAATCTTTTTTATGGTTCATCAAATCTTGAATCCCAAAACAGGATATTAAATATGCATACTAGTTATCATATGACCTTAGATTAACTTTTTTTTTACGGGATCTGGGATAATTAGTGCAGAAGAAGGTGCTAATTACTCTGTCAAAAGAAAGGAATCATTTGGGTAGATTGCTGCCCATGTGCATTCATCACATGTCTTCCAAACTTGGGAACATGCAATGCAACAAATGACCCAATTGTTATGGTTTTGTGGCCTTAACGTTGCAGTTCACTTGCATATATTGCTCAAAGATTTTCATGTGCACTGTTACGGCTACACTCCCACCGCCCTTCAAAGTTCAAACATGTCCAGAAAATTTTGTCGCTTTTCTATTATTTCTCTCTCTCTGCCTCTCTCCCTTCATTGCTGGAAAGCTTATAGATCTTACATATATATATATATTGAGGTCAACAAAGCTCTAATGTTGTAGCTTTTGCCTTCAAATCTCAAGTACAAAAGCACAATCTCTTTTAGTTTTTTCAGTCACATGCATATATTATTTATTATGTCAAAGATTTTTTTTTCTATAAGTTTTTTTTTTTTGAAAGGCAAGGAAAAACCTTGATAAGTTCGGGAAATAAAGGGGATTCCAACTTGTCAAGGATGAAAATCGTTCCCATGATCTCCTGAAATCGGAGGAGAAGCTCTAACCACTAAGATATCACTCATTCTCATTTTTTTTTCTATAAGTACTAATAATATTTTTAATATGTTACTTGAAGTATTATGAGCCTTTATTGTACATATAATCCCTCCTTTATATACTTATAGTGTTTGATCTTGCACAAAACTTTTTCCAATATAGTATTTATTACTAACTAATCTTTAAAAAAGCAATATACATGCTAAAAGAAATTACTAACTAATCTTTAAAAAAGCAATACACAGGCTAAAAGAAATAAGACATATCGATTATTGTTTTTATTCACAGAAAAGAGATAGCTTAAATTAAAGAAGTCTTGTCCTGAATGACAAGAGGTAGATCATCAGGTGGCCACTCTTTCATCCATACCAAGTCCTCCACCAAGCATAGTGAGGCATTGGCTATGAATTGTGCAACTTTATTACAAGAGCTACTAGCAAAATTAGAAACACAAAAATCAAAAGAACTGGCTAACACAACTACATCATTCACTATGATTTTAGTAACAGAAGCTTCTTTCCTCTTTTCCTGAAGCATCAAGACCAGACTGAGACAGTCAGACTCTATCTCCCCACTATCTGATACCAAGCATCATAAGCATACTTCATTCAAAACGCAACTACCATAGCTTCAACTTTGATTACAGGTCCTTCATCTCTCACACACCCTTTTGTGGCCATATTCACATCCCCGAGATGATCTCGCACAACCATCCCAAATCCCATTTTCCCCTCTTTCACATCAGTGTCAACATTATTCAATTTCCCCCTATTAGTGTCAGGAGCCTGCCATCCATGCTCAGTTTGTGTCTCCAAGATTGCTAGGCTCGGACCATTTCGTGCATTAATTTCGTTGGCCTTCTCATAAAACCTTATTGTTCTTTCACACAAGAGTCTCGCATCAATCTTCTTTTTCTCAAACAGCCACAAATTGCGCATATTCCAGATTTGCCAAACAACCATCATGAGGATTTCCGATGCTATCTTCTCCTTGTTTGCTTCTGGGAACGAAAGACACCATTCTTGGAAGCTATTTATATCTTGTGTACACTCAAGTCTCAGAGGTGATATTTTCCATAGGAGATGGTTCTCTTTACGACTTAGCGCCATGTGAGCCATAGTTTTTGATTCCTCTCCACATCTTGGACACACACTTTCAACCATCATCCCTCTTTTTTCCGACGTGACCATGGTGGGAAGTCCATCCTTTACTTCCCTTCACATTAAATTTTGAACCTTGGGAGGCACTTGGGCTTCCCATAAAGCCTTCTACAGTACTATAGCTTCAGCTCTTGATGAATCTCCAACATATCCTTTTCTATGTAGTACTTTTCTGTGATATGCACTCCGAACGGAAAAAATTCCATTCTTTGTATGATTGCAAACCAGCAAATCAATTTGGTCACTTTATTTTCGCTACATGAACACTCCTTATAGTCTCTACCTCCTCCTCTCTTAGATATCCCTCCAAGTTCTCAAGATTTCATCCATCTCCCGTTGCATTCCTCCTCTCCGTAATAACCTTATTAGCATTTTCCTCACTCGGTAGGCGAGTGAAAAGCATCCATCTAGGAAGTACACAGAGTCCTTCTCCCATTCCACCATCCCATGACGAACTATCTTTCACCAGTCTTCGCAGAGAGAATAGACCTCCACGTGAAGCTTGCTTGAGATGGTAATTTTTTTCATCCCAAATTGATGTCCTTGAGAAGTACCTCCCCTTTAAAACTCTTTGTTTGTTGCTACTCTCCAAAACTCATATTAAAAGAGCTTAGATCACGCATACCAAGCCCCCCCCCCTCTTTTTTGGTTTACACATCTTTTCCAAACTTATCAACGTCGATTTCTTTTCATTCTCTTTTTGACCCCACCACAAGTTTTAGCACATAGAATTCATGGAATCAATAACACATTCAGGTAGTTTAAAGCATTCAATAGCGTAGGTAGGTATGGCTTGAGCAATAGATTTTAAAATTACCTCTCTCCCTACTCTTGAAAGATACCTTTATTCCATCCCTTTATTTTTTTCATACTCTATCTTGAATAGTTTGGAAAACCACTTTCTTGGATCTTCCAATATAGGTTGGGAGACTAAGATATTTCTCGTGTTCGTTTACCGCCATGAAGTTCAACTTCGACTGAAGCATGTTCTGCATATTAGTACTAACATTTCGGCTAAATAAAACTTCTGATTTTTCCATGTTAATTCTCTGACCCGAGGCTATCTCATATGATGTGAGGATGTCCAAAATAGCATCTACTTCAGCTTCACATGCTCGAGTGAATTATAAGCTGTCATCCGCAAAGAACAAGTGGGATATAAGAGGGACATTCCTAGCAATTTTCACAACGTGATTAACTTGCTTTGTCTCAGAATCTTTGACAAGGGAAGATAAACCTTTTACAAATAAGAAAAAGGAAAGGGGAGATGGGGTCCTCTTGCCTAAGTCCCCTAGTAGGGAAGAACCTCAACGAAGGGAAACTGTTATACAAGATAGAGTAAGACATTAACGTTATACATCTCATTACAATCTCCACAAACCTCTTTCCACACCCCATTTTCAGCATCGTTGCTTTTACAAAATTCTATTCCACTCTATCATATGCTTTACTCATATCTAATTTCATCGTCATACTTCTTTGTACACCCTTTTTTTCTTACTAAGATAATGAAACATTTCATGAGCAACAAGTATATCATCAGTTATGAGACGTCCCTACACAAACGCACTTTGAGACTCACTTATAATATATGGCAGTATAGATATGAGTCTGTTTGATAAAACCTTCGAAACAATTTTGTATATGACGTTACAAAGGCTAATAGGTCAATAGTCCTTTGTAGTATTACATACTTTTCTCTTAGGAATTAAAACAATGTGAGTGTGGTTTATGTGCTCAATAGATGCCCCATTATTCAATTTATAATAGCCCTATTTTTAAGAGCGTTTATTAAATGCTAATTATATTTATTAAATTAATCATGTATCGAATTTTGTTATTTTATTTGAGTTAGAGTGTGAATTTTTAATTGCAGTGTTTGTAATGTCTTTATCGATTCAACTACGTGAAGTTATTACTATTTTTTTATATATATTGAACCTAAATTACGTATGGAGGACCTATGACATGTGATTTATATAGTTTTCTAAAGTGAAGTCTTCTGGTATGGTTGGTTGTGCAAAAGTTGTTAAGAATTACTAGTATTATTGGATAGATTGTTGAGGTTGTGTTCATAAAGGAATTTCAGTTTTTTAAGACCATTTGGTTAGTAATTATTTTTATCAGTATTATTGAGTTTAAGGATCGTTATGGAATTCAAGAGAATTGATGGAGTTATAAAGCTCTCAAAGTCCTTATATATCGAAGAGAATGGATCGCGTATGAGGTAACTTTTATGTTCTGTATAATAATTTACTCATGCCGTTCTGTGTGTAGATCTCTTTATTCTATTTTTGATAAATAAGTTCGTATTGTGGCCATAGTTATAAAAGTGACGTTGTGAGTTGATTCTGGAAATATTATGTGATAATATGAATACGCAATTGTTTTGTTGGCTTAGTTTATGAACTGAAAATAAAAAGTGGGAAAGGTATGGGTGGAGGATGGTTACTTCTTTTGACCTGGTATGGTTGGCTACTCTCCATATGAACCTTGGGGGTAGTATTGATGTGCTCCATACGAACTTTGGAGGCGGTGTTTGTCCAAATCCCATACTTGTCACTGATTTGTTTAAGAGAATGAGTTATGCCAGCGTTGTACAGAAAGAAATGATTTGAAATAAAGATGTTTATAACGGGCTGAAGTAAAGGTTACGAGTTTTCCAGTCATTTTGGAATTTTCATTGATTGTATTTCTTCTCTGCATTTGCAGGTTTCGTGTTGTGAGCTTGGAATCAGAAGTTGAGCGAGTTTATGATGTCGTCGTAGATTATGGATTGAGTTTGAATCTAGATAGTTAATTAGAGAATAGTTATTGATATTTTTCCGCTGCGAGTTAATTTAATTAAGAGTTGAGCTCTAGTTTATGGTTGTTGAGTGTGTTCCGCTAGCAGCTCGGAAGAACGGGTTGTTACAAAGATATTAAGGACATATGAAATTACCTCAGTGCCAACAACCGGCCAGAATGTTTTAAATAAAAGAGTTGGCATGCCATCCGGCCCCGGTGCCTTCGTAGGATGCATCTGCTTTAGTGCTACCATGACTTCCTCCTCCGTGTAGGTTGCAACCAATAAATCATTTTGTTGCTATGGAACTTTACTATGCATGGCTTCTAGTACCTTCTCCATCTCATCTCGCCCACTTGAGGAAAACAATGCCTTAAAATAGTCCACAAAAATGGCCTCGACCTCCTCCTCCTTTCACGTCAACTTCCACCATTGTCAAAGACTCCTTTAATGGTGTTGTGCCTAGGTTGCTGGTTTGCCTTTGTGTGAAAAAGGGAAGTGCTCTTGTCACCATCTTTCAACCAGTTTTGCCTACTCCTTTGGGCCCAAAACATTTCCTCTCTTCTCAATATTATATCATCAGTTTCGGCATCGAGGCACTTGAGCTCTCGAATAACTTCTTTTGTTGGGTCCAACTACATCGACTCTCTAATACGTTTTCTTCTCTTCGTTACCTCCTTTATAAAATCAATTCTTCTCTCACAACTCCAACTCCCTAAACTCCCTGCACATGCCATAATTTTTTCCTTCGCATCATCCCCTTCGATCATCATCCATGTCTCTTCTACAATATTTCGACACTCTTCATCATATAACCATGCCTTCTTAAACCTAAAACCTTTTTCTTCTAGTCTTTTTCTTGCTGCCAATAATTTGTTCTCTGATGCAAATCTTGATGGGAAGATGATCAGATTTATGACGCGATAAATGTTCAACCATGGAACAAGGATATCGACTAAACCACGCACTCATTCGAAGCTAAAGCTCTATCGAAACGTTATTGGATATTTTCCTCCTCCTGATCCTTATCATTTGGCCATGTGAACGGGAAGCCTTCGAAGTTTAAGTCACGCAGGTAGCATTTGTCCATCACGTTCCAAAACCCATCAATGTCTCTTTGACTTGTAAGGTTTCCACCCTATTCTCATCATGGCTAAGAATCCCATTATAATATCCTATGCAAAGCCATGGTGTGTTGTTTCCATCACTCAATTGTTCTGTGAGTCTCCAATCCTAATGTTTTCGGCCTTCCTCCGAATATCCACGGAAACCCGTTAATCCAAGTTGGTTCCACTGTAGAAGTGACTACAAAATCCATGTAGTGAGTGGATGTTGTATGCAGGGTGGGATCAACATTATTATCATCTTAAAACATCGCAAGTCCTCTCCTCCTATGTCTCCCTTCTCCCTCACAATCAACACACCATGTTATTAAGACGCACTTTCCACTTGATAGTCTCCCATTCTCTACCTTTCAGCTTCGCCTTCGAAAGAAAGGCGAAGTTGGGGTTTTCAAGTTATAACACTCCCATAAATGCATTTTATGCACGGGGTCTCTCCCGGTAGTTCCAAGCAACACCTATCATTTGTTGTTCGCGGGGTTGTATTACAACCTCCGCTACTTCATTGTTTAACTCCATCATTGTTACATCATTCACCATCTTGTCTATTATTATGCGAGGCTTCTTGCTCTCCCCTCCCTTGTCTTCGCTCATTACTTCCATTTCTATATTCTCCTCCTTTCTTTTCCCACATATGTTCCTCTCATCCCCTCCATCACTTACATACTTCATCCCCTTCTGAGCTAGTTTTTGCATTACTCCTCTTGGTCCACCCAATTTCCCCCTCATGATATGGTTCTTTTGACAGTGTTTCGGTGGTCTATCATAATCCTTCCCGCTGCAGAGACAAAACTAGTGGTTGATTATTCTATCAATGTTTTTGGTCATATGCAGCACTAGTAGAATAATTGCATATTGTTGTGGTCGAATTGTTGCGATTTTGGCAATACACACCACTATACCGCATGAGAAAAAATCATTGTGAAAAATAGCCTATTATTGCGATTTATGTCATAAACCGCAGCAATAGGTTTAAATAATTTAAAATTAATTATATTTTCATCTATTGTTGCGGTTTCTGACAAAAACCTCGAAAATAGGTTCATTATAATAATACATAAACTGCCTTAGGGTTTGCTTGTTCTTCTATTCATTTGTTCTTGACACAGTAGGCGCCACTTTCACTCTCGTTCGGTCATCTCTTTCTTCTTCACTATTCACCCTCCTTCACTCTCTCTCCTCTCAAGTTGCGGTCGAGAAATATTCACTCCTTCAACTCTTGAGTCCTCCTCAAGCCTCCTCTCTCTTCGTCTCTAGTCTCTTTCAAATTCTCTCTTCGTCTCTCACACTCAACACGCCAGAAATATTCGCGAAGGCAACAACCTCAAAGTGGTCGCGCTCTCTCTCTCGTCCTCTGTCATCCTATTTCTTTGTCTCTTCGTCTTTAGTCTCCTTCAGCCCCTCTCTCTCTCTCTCTCTCTCTCCCTCTTCTGGTATCCTCTTTCTTCATTGCCAATCACCGGCAGACAAACCTAGTGCTCATTGTTCGCCAATCACCAGCACACGCCCAGCGCTCGTCATTCGCAAAGCCCAGCGTTGTTGCTCGACCACTCGCGAAGCCTTGCGCTGTCGCTCGATGTTAATGGTTCGAGATTAAGAAGTCTTCCTCGGTGTTAATGGTTCTTATTTTAATTTTTTTTGCTTTTTTCTATTGTAGTTAGTTTGTGTTTTTCGTTATCTGATGAATATCCACAGTGGTTGGCCAATGTGATCATGGTGAAAAAGGCTAATGGCCAGTGGCGAATGTGCATAGATTTCTCGAATTTGAACAGAGCTTGCCACAAAGATTGTTATCCCTTTCCAAGAATAGATCAGCTGGTAGATTCTACAAGTGGTCATGCATTATTGAGTTTCATAAATGCATTATATTCTTGGGTTACCATCAGATCAACCTGTTGGAAGCCGATGGCGAAAGGCCACAAGATTGTAGTGTTTACAATTACAAGGCAATGCAATTTGGGCTCCGCAATGCGGGGGTAACATATTAGAAGTTGGTCAATAAAGTGTTCGCGGACTAGAAGGGAAGAAATATAGAAGTATACATTGACAATTCCATTGTCAAAAGTAAAACTGATCGCGAGCACCTAAGCGACCTTGAAGAAACCTTCAGCAGTCTAAGAAGATACAAGATGAAGCTCAATCCAATAAGTGTGTCTTTGGAGTAAGAGTTGGTAAATTTCTGGGATTCATGGTAAGTAAAATAGGAATGGACGCAAATCCTGATAAGGTTTGCCCCATTATGGACATGCCTAAACCAAAGAATGTTAAGGACATTCAAAGGCTGATAGGAAGGAATGCGGCTCTCACTCGATTCATCTCCAAGTAAGCAGACAAGACCTTGCCCTTCTTTGCGCTGCTAAGAGAAACAAAAAGTTCGAGTGGGGAGAGGAGCAAAGTAAAGCTTTCTTATCGGTCAAAGAGCATTTGAAAAGTTTGCCAACCATCATGAGGCCTGAAACGGAGGACATATTGCTATTATACATCTCGGCCTCGGCCAAAACGGTTGTGGCCGTCTTGCTGGTGGATCAAGAGAAGAGGTAGCAGCCAATGTACTTTGTCAGTCACATCCTTAACGGTCCTGAAAGCCGTTATCAGTTGGTTGAGAAAATGACATTAGCTGTGATAATTGCAGCGAGAAAGCTAAGACCTTATTTCGACTGTCACCCTATTAAGTTCTACAAATCGACCACTACATAAAGCCTTGCAGAAAATGGATAATTCCGGTCGTTTTCTTAAGTGAATCGTTGGATTGTCGGAATATGATATTCAGTACAAGCCTAGAACCGCCATCAAGGCACATGCCCTAGCAGATTTCATTGTTGAAGCTTCATATGAAGAAGAAGAAGAAGAGGTGAAAGAAAAAGAAACCTAATTTCTGGAAGTTGATGGCTCTTCTGTTGTTAGCGGATCTAGAGCCGGAATAACAAAAAAATTTAGAGATTACCTTCGAGTACTAGGTTAAGCCAAAAACAGAACATTAGCCAATTTCATAGAGTTGTTGTAGATGTAAATATGACCGTTGATTGAGTAAAATGGTTGGTTATGGTTGAATAATTAAAATCAACTTTTATTTATTATTTGAAAATCAAAGAGAATGAATATGAAACATAAACTAATATCACAAACATCTATTTTTTCCTCTTTGAAAATTGGAGATTAGAGTTGTAATTGAGAACATGATAATATTTTTGGAGTTGAGTGTCTGGAGAATAGGAAGAGACGGAGGAGACAAGGAGCCACTAATGGGGTTTTGGAAATTAAAAGGGAGTGGCCTCTGTCAAACGCATGAAAGCAACTAATTAAGTAATTAGATTTTTTTTTACTCTGCGCGGACAGCATATAAGTGGACCCTTATATTTTGGAGTTTTATCAGTTGCTCACCCTGTATAAGGCCTTAGTCAGTCCTGAATATAATTGACAGTTCTTGTAATATTATATTCCTTCTTGCAATAAACTTTTCATTGTTATATGCTCCAATAGTCTAATATGGTTATTGATGCAAATTTTATGTTTTATTGCACTTGGTTAAGGGCCTTTTCTCTTCGGCATAAAACAGCTGAACTGAACTGAATTGAACGGAACTGAATTGAGTTGAACAGGACTGAATTAAGTTGAACTGAACTGAATTGAGTTGAACTGAACTGAACTGAAATGAATAGTGATATGTGAGAGTAGAAGTATTGTCTAGAGCTGAACTGGATTGAACTAGACTGATCTGAACTGAACTGAACTGAATTGAACTGAACTGAACTGAACTGGAAATAAGCTGATGAGAACATGCCCTAAGTTTATGTGAAACGGTTCATTTGATGCACATAGTTTAACAACTTTTTAATTTATAGTTTATATCTTTCATTATGGTGATAATGGCCCGGCATTCTCTTTCCTTCCTTTCTAACGAGTAATTGTATCGCTAAATCCTCTAGAGAGTTGTTAGAGGTTAATCTAGAAAAATCTAGATGTGTAATGAAACATGAAGTGATGTATCTAGAAACATCTTGTACAAATCAAAGATATTAGACAAGTGTAGAGAAATCTAGAAAGTAGAACTACAACAACTATAAATATGTGTTGTATGTGCATGAGTGAAAAAAGGAGCCAAACAAGTGAGCTCCACACAAGATATTAGGAAAGGTATAAACAAAGGGTTCTACCAAGGTGAATGAGAGACATGAGCTCTCACAAACACACTTGTATCATTAATTATCAATAAAAATGCAATTTTTATGATACTATTCGGGTTCATCAAAACTTCCGCGTGCGCCACAAATTCTATCATGGTATCAGAGCCGGAACGTGATAACGCCAACATCCAAGTAGCAAAAAGACGATAGAAGATGCAAATTATCAAGTTGAAGGTTGAAGCAAGGTAAAAGAAGTTGAGGTAAGTGTCAAATTCAAAATATGTGGAAGAATTCAAATTAAAGGTGAAGATAAAAAAAAATGGTGAAGATGCATTAAGGATAAAAGCTTGAGGAGAAATTTAAAATGAAAAGGTATGTGAAGGAAAGATTAAAAAGAATTGAGAAATACTCCCTCTGTTTTTTTTTATTTTTCTCACTTAGAATCTTGGCACTATTCATACTTAGAGGGAATCTTCTCAATTGTTTTAAATCTATAAGAAAACATATAGTCATGTGGGGTCTTGTTTGATTCGTCTCAATTAATACATTATTAATATTCAATCGTTATGATTTTTACTAATATATAATGAAAGATATTTAAGTTCAAAGAAGTGCATTGGGAGACGCGCACAGAGAAAGTGAGAATGATAAAAAAACAGAGGGAGTAGTTTAGTTAGTGACATGAGCACTAACAAAAAAATATTTGAAAATGGAAAAATTTTATTAAATGTTGGAGAAAAAAAGATTTGAAGAAGAAAGTGTTTAAAGGATGCTAATGACAAGGACATTAGCAGAGTATATTGGTGACAAGAGCATCAAGAGTTTGAAAATATTCACAAAAAGAAGATTTTAGAGTTTGCTAATAACGTGGGCATTAGCAGAGATGATTGGTGACATGACCATCAATGAAAGAATGAAATTGGATAAAGATATGTGAAGAAGAAAAAATGAAAAAGTTCAGACAAGGGAGAGTAAGTTGGTAACATGGGTACCAACACAAGACATTGAAAATCAAGAAGATGTGAAGAGAAAGCAAAACTGAGGATAGTTGGTGACATGGACACTAACAAAAGCAATTTCAATGCATGGTCGAGTTGTTGATGACAAGTGCATCAACAGGTTTAAGATTTTTACAGTACAGATTTTTCAAGATTAAGGGGGAGTGTTAGAGGTTAATCTAGAAAAATCTAGATGTGTAATGAAATCAAAGATATTAGACAAGTGTAGAGAAATCTAGAAACTAGAACTACAACAACTATAAGTATGTGTTGTATGTGCATGAGTGGAAAAGGGAGCCAAACAAGTGAGCTCCACACAAGATATTAGGAAAGGTAGAAACAAAGGGTTCTACCAAGGTGAATGAGAGATATGAGCTCTCACAAACACACTTGTATTATTAATTACCAATAAATATGCAATTTTTATGATACTATTCGGGTTCATCAAAACTTCCGCGTGCACCATAAGTTCTGTCAAGAGCTTGCCTGGAGGCAAGAGGACCTAATCCAAGTACTGCCTAATATGTATTTTAACTATTTTTTTATTTTAATCATCTACAAAAGTGTGTAGTACTAAAACAATTAGCCACAATTTCAATCCTAAACTCACTAAGATCCACTGGATTTGTGTATGAAGTATAGATTTTTCAAGCGTGAGATTGGGTCCGTAATATTTTAGTGGATTGGGTTCAGGTTTTATTGAACTCAACCCAAATTCTACTCATCCTCTTCATTAGCTAGTAGATAGATTATTACATTACTATTGGTTTGTTCTATGTACTTATTAGTAGCTTTCGCGCCAATTTGCTTTTGTCACTATAAAAACTCTTAGGCAAGGCGATTCAACGTCCCCCTTCTTTGATGTACGTATGGAAGACCTAAGTAGATGACTAAATCATACGGTGACAAATCATAATTTAATCTTTCGTCCACGATGTGAAAATCTATATATCCTTTGTAGATGTTTACAAATAACTTATTAGAGTTTGCTAAGGACGGGTGAGATTTATGTGAACTTTTTATTTCAAATTTTCATATGAAAGCTAATTTAGGATGGGGTATTATGTATTTTTGTGGTATCTTCCTTGTATTGTCTGGTGATGGTTGTTTCAAGTTCCTAAGGGCTAAGGGTAATCTTCCACTTAGAGGTGTGCATGGGCCGGGCCAGCACGCGGGCCGGGCCGGCAAGAGCCGCCTTGAAATCTGTTCCAGCCCGTTATCCGCTACGTGGGCCGCGGGCTTGTCACGGTCAAGAAATTTTATTTCAGGCCTGCACTGGCACGAGCCCGCGTGGGCCGGACCGCGAGCCAAACGCTCCTTTCCTTTGTTTTTTAGACTAAAACTGTCAAAAATACAAAAAAAAAAAAAAAAACATAGAACACGGATCAGGCTAGCAGGAGGCACGAGCCCGGGCCGTAGACAAAATCTGAAATTTCAAGCCCAGCCCGCCATTTCCCTAAGCCCGCGAGCCGAGCCCGTGAACAGTCCCGACCCTACCCATGCCTAGGTCTACTTCCACTCATATATGAATATCTAGGGGAATCTTTGGCCTCTAGTTATTCTCAGTGCAAACCTCTTGTATAGAATTTTTTCTAGAGCTAAAACTTGGACGTAGAGTAAGACATTATTTCCTAACATAGCAACTTTTTAGTTATTAACTAGGTTGATTTTGTTCAACTTCCAGACATTTTCATGAAAAAGATTGAGAGATATTGTACCCTCTTTCTCTCCCCTAAACAGAGGACATCAACCCTTTCACGAAAGCTCTTGTAGTATGAAAGTAATTGTGTTATCCTAAGTGCAGTCTGCAGATGGATGCAACTTACAAAATCTTTTACTTTGGACTAAGGTTGTAGTGACAAAATAGCTTTGGGCTTTGTCTCATAAAATAGTGTCATGTGGGTGAATGATAGGCGAGTTAATATTACATTGAATATTAAAGTTTTGCAAATGAGACGGTCTCAAATTTATGTTTAAGAGATGATTTTTGAATTGCGCTATTTTTTTAGTGACTTTTTCCTCTCTAATACTCCCTTCATTCCAAAATATAGTTTTCATTTTCATATTTAGTTCCACATTTTCCCGTAAATTGTCTAGAAAAACCGTGTCCCATTATTTATTTACTTCTTGAATTTTGTTTTTTCCTTTGTTTATTCAACTAAAATGTTACAATTAATGTTCTTTTACCAATTATTCTCCATTCTCTTTCCTAAAATCATTTTTTCCCATACAACATTCATTTAATTAAACAAAAAAATCTTTACTAACCCTCTTAGATTCCACTTGCATAAATTAACTTGAAAAAAAGAGAAATGAGAACTATATTTTAGGACGGTGGGAATAGTAAGGTATAAGAGTCTATTTATTTTGTTTAGTTTATTTGACATCAAAAGTCTCAATTCAGTCGTCTTACTAAAAAAAACTCTAAATTATGCATTGATATGCGTGAATGTTAAGATTTTCTTTTTTTTGGTTAAGAAGAAGTGGCCCGAACCCCGCTCGGGTCTTTAAGGGCTAGGAACTTGATAGTAAGGGAAATCCCTACCCTCAGAGTCTCTCTAGTGGGGATTGAACCCCCAACCTTGAAGTTGGAAGGATGCTCTCCTTATCACTAGATTAAGTACTACTTGGTGCGTGAATGTTAAGATATCTCAAAACATGAAAGTATCAAATACTACCATAAATAACGATGGACCACACTTCCTAGCTCAAATCAATGAATAGAAAGAACCTAACTTCACATTCGATTTGCATTTGCTAAATTCTTATTTGTAGATCCAATCAAAATCACATAAATATAAAAATGACTAGGTCAAACTAGGGACATATATTCTCGAATAAAATCAGTCGACCTTCACCAAATCAAGGATATAAATTGCCCCAATAATATTCTGAATTCTGAAAGAAATGGGTTTATTCTATTAAAGCAAAATATGCCTAAGCCTTAACACCATCCGTGAAGCTAAGACTAACCCCATCCACATAAATTCATGGAATCAACTTTAGAATAAATGAGGTCCACTCTCTCATATATACAGTATATATCTTAGAAAAGGAAATCCCTAAATCGGGCACCATTTTTTAAATCTTTTAAGACTTATGATCACCTTTTTCTCGTGCTTAATAGTCAAAGATAAAATGGAAAAATACACTATCTATCATATTCATTTATGCTCGAGGGCCAGTCAACGTTCCGCCAGGTATTCTAGGGAGGGATGAACAAATGATACGTAGCTTGTAATGTTCGAACATATATTATGTTATGGTTCTCTTAGGAGTGGGGATGAAAGTTATTCGTAAAAATCGAAATCCAATTCAATTAAATCCAAACTAAATTAGTAGTTTGAATTGTACTCGAATAATGTTCGGATTGAGTTTTTCTAAAAAATTGGATTTTTGGATTGGTTGCATGCTGCAACTTTATATAATTTGTATATTTGGGATTGTATTAAGTGTTTTCAGTAAAATTTATGGATTTATATGGATTATTAGTTGTTATTAATGAATTTTTATGGAATTTTCAATGAATTATTTGTATTATTGAACATTTTGTTTCGATGTTCGTGCCTAAATTATTTTATCAAAATACTAGAGTTTAAATTTTTGGATATTTTGGATTACATCCAACCAATTTTCTGAAAATTCGAATTGGACTCGAATTCTAATTGGTTTGGGTTGGAAAATTAAAATCAAAATTTTATTCTAATTGGATTAGAAGAGACCTAACTCCAAACCATCCCTACTCGGGTGTATGATGTGCAATTGTTCACAGTGCAATATACATAGTTTAATTTGCAATATACTATGTTCATACATCACGTTATGAGACCATAGGCTATAACCAACAGCTATATCAAACACTCAAGACTCAAGAGTACGATTTGCAATATGCTCCTAGTTAGCATTTTTGGTATACCATTATTGAATTTTTTTACTTGTATAGTTGTATGTTACTTCATTGTGAAAGATAAACTCTGGAGACTAGTGACTCTAGCTACTCTTTCTTTCCCAAATTGGCAAGTTTTGCCCTGTAAAATAACCAACTTACTCTTACTTATTACAATTAAGAAAAACGAAACCCACGTAATCTATCCTATTAAAACAAAACCTAATCTAATTAGATGTTAACTATTCCTACCAAATTATAAACCCCCCAACTCTTGGGGTAAAATAACTCTCACAATGATGGAAAATCATTTTCCCTTCAAAATGAAGGGAAAACTGTTTTTCTTATCTCTCTTGTACATTCCTCTCACTACCTTCCTACTTTCCCTTTCATTTTCCTTTCATTTCATCATTTTTCTTACATGGAACCAAACAACGGAAAACTAATCTTGAAATTGTGTTTTACATTGTAAATTGTTTTCTATGAAAATCATTTTAAACTGAAAATGTTTTACGCCTTACCAAACAGAGGCTAAGGGATATATCGTATGGGAAATTTCAAGTTCCATGAGAGTAGACAGACACACAAGCCATTTTTGTACAATCTTGTCCATTATTTGAATCTTCACAAATTATTAGAGTAGGACTTCTAATTTTAACATAAAATCAGATGAACCTAATATTGAAACTTTTTTAACAAGTCCATTCCATTTTACTCTAACCCAACACTATCCTATGACCTATTCATCCATTCTCTTCTCCTTCTGAGTTTTCTTGATTCTCGAATTATAACGGAAATTTTTCAAAAATTAACTCGGTAGTCTTACCGAAAGGATTAAACTAATCACTAAACGGATTAAACTAGTCACTGAATGAGCTAGAGAATGTCATTACTGAATAGATTAAACTGATCACGAAACAGATTAAAATGATCCCTAAATAAATTAAACTAGTCACTATATATATAAAGGTAACATGTTCTCTTCTTGATATTGGACTTAGACCATGCCTAATTTTAAACTAAAAATAGTCGTTCTCTTACAAAACCAACGGTTGAATCTTACACTCAAAAGTAATCATACCCTTTTTTTGTGTTCCCTTTCGGAAACACCAAATTAAAAAGAATTTATTGTAGACTATCCTTTTATAGAGTCGCTCACCCAAAATCCCAACCGGCCCAATCTCTCCATCTTGGGTGTGAACTAGTATTGTATGTATTCGTTCAAGATATTGCATTATATATAGCTTTTTTTTTTTGTTAACTTTACTTGTATTACATTGGGTGTGAACTAATATTGATCCTACTTGTTAGGTAGAACTGAACTTGTATTACTCATCAAAATTTACCAAACATACATTTGCTATATTTTCCAATGCAACTAGCTAGCTAATAATTTTATGCTCGGCAAAAAATTTAAGAAAGATAAACATTATCTGACAAAGGCAATATTATCTTCTTTATATTTACTTCCCCAATTTTGTAAACCATATACTAGTATAAGTGTATAACCACTATACTTCCAAGTTCCAACGATTTTATTTGGCATCATGTCTATTACTTCTACAATCCGTATGATTATGTATTTTGATATAAACATGCAACAAGAAGTCATATGTCAGTACCCAAAGAAAATAAAACCGCAGCTAAAAACATCTCTTTGACAAAATTCTTTTACCATTCATCACTGCATAAATAGGTAAAATTGAGTGATAATGAATATACATATACAGGATAACAATTCATTACTATGGACACTGCTGAAATTTCTTTTTCTTACAAATTACACTAAAATTCTTTACCACAAAATTGACTCTCTCCAACTGAACAAGCCACTAAGGTTATCCTCCTTGCTCGAAGCTATCTTACTTAATAATACATGAAAAATCTAGTTGTCTACAATGATTTCAGAATCTAAAAAAAGCAGGTGCAAAATCATTCATAACCACCAGATTTTAAAGGTCAAAAGACCAAAAGAATCAACCAAAGAAGCATCTCAAAAGAAAGCAGATGGTTCAAGGAAATTAGCCACAATGAAATAGAGTTAAATTGTATAATGAAAGCTAAAATAGGAGTGAACGGTATAAATAAGGTAAACGGTATGTATGTACTTGGTATTGTCTGTTAAAAAATAGATTTTCCTCGAGTTACAAATAGTCGATAGTAATTACTCACACACTATATAGGGCTCACAAAATCAACAGAAGATGTCTAGATTCTGACACTTACCCAAAGAAAATGCCTAACCAATCCATCTGCAAATAGTTTGGCTCATGGGCAATACCAGATGCAGAAACGCAGAATTACATACAAGCAAAACCAAAATCATGCTAGAATGGGCAGTAAATATGCCAACAGGCGACACGTTCCTTGAGCCAAATACGATAAGAGTATAATTTAAACTTGTCTCTAACCCACCTACAAAATTTTAACCTGGGGCATCCACAACACAATTAAGTGATGTTCCCAGAATAGAAAAAAAAGAAAGACAAAACACACAGTAATCGTCCATATTTTTACTAGCTGGACAGACAAATCATCTTACCTCAAAACAAAAACAAAGTTGACAACTTATAGTCATCAGATTAGATCCGCAACATTGGCAGGGAGCTCCTCAATCGTCACATTGTAGAATTTCTGGATATCGAAGAGCATCCTATCATCAGTACTGGTCACAAAATTAATGGCGACACCCTTCCTTCCAAAACGTCCACTACGTCCTATCCTGTGAAGGTAGTTCTCTGGTTGAGTCGGCAAATCATAGTTGATCACCAAAGAAACTTGCTGCACATCTATACCACGAGCCAGAAGGTCGGTGGTAATAAGGACACGGGATGACCCGGAACGAAATTCACGCATAATGATGTCCCTAGTGTTCTGGTCCATGTCTCCATGAGTGGCTGAAACGGTGTGATCACGGGCCCTCATTTGGTCGGTCAACCAGTCAACCTTCCTCCTTGTGTTCACAAATATCACACTTTGGGTGATTGCCAGGGTTTCATAAAGATCACAAAGAGTGTCAAGCTTCCATTCTTCCTTGTCGACATTCACGTAGAACTGCTTGATACCCTCAAGGGTTAGCTCATCTCGCTTCACAAGAATACGTACAGGCTTGTTCATGAACTTTCTAGTAATTTCAAGGGCCTCAGGTGGCATTGTAGCAGAAAATACTCCCACCTGGATCTTTGGGGGTAATTGCTGGAAGATGTCATAGATCTGTCGCATATATGAAAACAATTAGTAGCCAGATATTCCATATTATTTCCCCCATATAGCACTTCAGAAGACAAAGGGAGAGAAAGACTTTGACAGTCACGCAATGTGAAAAAGACTTTTGACAGTCAAGCAATGTCCTAAAAAGTGAAAGCCACTATGACACAGTTCTTTAGCTTCCCACAAGTAATTTGGCAGCAGGAAACAAGAAGCAGCCAAAACATCAGTTACATAATAACAAAAGCAATTCAATTGAAAGCTAATACTCTGTAGGTTAATAAAATAAATGGGCAAGCTAGAAAAAAACCCAAATCTATCATTATTGCCATACTCCCAAGATTCCATTGTTCAGGTATTTTAATCCAGTGGATCATTTTAAGACGTATCTCTAATGGCATCAACAAGCAACTGCATAAGAAGAAGTGCATCCAAAAACCCCCACCATGTTCTTAGACCCCATTTTTCAGTGGATAGTCAAGAACAAGTACATAGAACCATTACAGTAGAAACATCCAACACTCCGAAAATCTGGAAAAGGAACCACACAATAATTACCATAGCTGAATAATTATCAAGACATGAAAAGAATAGAAACATAACTCTATTAAAAATTTGTCACCAACAAACAAAAAATGGCACTAATAAAACATGGCAACACACCAAATCCAATTTTAACACAAAGCGGGTGCATAAAGTAGTGCTGGAGACATGAAACCAGTCTGCAATGACATCAAATCACCATCCAGATTTACTTGGGCTATTTGAGTGCTTTGAAACACCTTTCCTAAAAAAAATATCATCTTGCCAACACATTATAATTCATACAGAAACAACTTGATTAAACATTCTCCTACAGTACCTCAGACCATGACCATCCATAGACGAGTGACATTTACAGCTTGTTTGGTAGAATAGATTTGGAAAGAAGAGAAAGGAAGTGGAAGGAACTTTGTTATTTTCTAATGTTCGGTTCATTAAAAAAAAAATTAAGTGAAAGGGAATGGAAGGAATTGGAAGGAAAGACACTTTAATAAAATTTCACTTTTCTTTCCTCCTAAAAGTGGGGGAATTTAGGACTAAAGAGAAAATTTATACCAAATATGGGAAGTTAAGGTTTTTCTCCCTTTCTCTTCCCTTCCTTTCTCTTCTCTTTTTTTCCTGTACAGTGTGTTTGGTTCATTTTTAGTAAATGAAAGGAAGAGAAGAGAAAGGAAGGGAAGAGAAAAAAATGGAAGAGAAAGGAAAAAAACCTTAACTTCCCATGTTTGGTATAAATTTTCTCTTTCTTCCCAAATTCCCCCACTTTTGGGAGAAAAGGAAAGTGAAATTTTATTAAAGAGTCTTTCCTTCCAATTCCTCCCATATCCTTTCACTAAATTTTTTTTAATAAACCACATTGGAAAGTAACAAATTTCCTTCTACTTCCTTTCTTTTCCTTCCAAATTCTTTCTACCAAACAAACTATTACTAAAAATGAACCAAACATACTGTAACAGCAAAAGGTAACACCATGTTCCAATCAATCAATTGTGCAAGTTTGCATCTAAACAGAAGAATGCTTTAACCTTTCGAAGTTCCGATAGATTCCCCAAGTCCACAACAACCCCCCATTCAAAAGCAAAAAATAAAACCGTGTTAAACATAACCTTATGGACAGATCTCATAGAAATTGGATATATTGCTCAAAGAAACACATGTAAAAGTAAAAACCACCTTTTCCATCATGCCAAGAATCAAAAGGGGGGAAGGGATACTATGCACTATGCAGCTCAGACAAAATGAACAAAAAGAATGTGAAAACAAAATGTGCACCATACCTGATCCTTAAAACCTCGAGAAAGCATCTCATCAGCTTCATCAAGAACAAACATTTTAATGCTATTGGCACGCAGAGATTGTCTACGCAGCATGTCAAAGACACGTCCTGGTGTACCAACAACCACATGAACACCTGCAGCGAGGATTCTTTGATCTTCGCGTACACTTGTTCCTCCAACACAAGCATGAACCTTAACACCCAGGTAATCACCCAGGGCCCTCATTACCTTCTCAATCTGTTGTGCAAGCTCCCTAGTTGGAGCAAGGACAAGAGCTTGACATTCCAAGTTTTCATAATCCAGCTGCTGCAGAATTCCAGAACAAAAAGTAGCAGTCTTTCCAGTACCAGATTGAGCTTGCTGGATGACATCAAGACCCTTGCAGAAAGGAACAATTCCCCTTTGTTGAATAGCAGACGGTTTTTCAAAACCTGACCACAAACAACAATATATAATTAGTAGATAATTAAACAAACTGAGCAACCCAAAAAGAAACATGAATGACACATTACCATAAGCATAGATTCCTCTGAGAAGGTTCTCTAGCAAACCCATCTTATCAAAGCTCTCATACACCTCATCATATGAAGTGAAAAAGTCACTTCCTTCCTCAGAAAGCCTTCATCATAGGATAGTTCGAAGTCAAGAAAACAACAAAACCAAAACCATTTTCTTATATTATATAAAAAGAAAAACCCATTGAACTCCAGTGTTAGAGAGGTAGGACAACTTACAATTCACTCATCTTGTTATCATACTGACGAGCATCGTATTGTGAGCCTTCAGGAGCTACTCCAGCCATGACTGAATTAACACAAGTACAATCACACTTCATCAAAATGTATCAAACTTCCTACAACACTAAAAGCACAGTGCCAAAACTCGATCTATCGCCGATTAAAATAAGAGCACTAAAGCATTAACTTCCAAAAAAAGAGGCCAAGACAATTCAGCTACTACAACCTTACAATCACATACACTAAATCAAACTCAAATAAATGAATTAAATTGAATTGCACAAACTCCCTGATACAAAAAATCTCAGAATTCATATGGGAAACTTCTAAAATATTCGGGGAAAGATTCGAACTTGCGACATAACCGACCCAAAAGCTTCTACCCAACTAAAGCCAATAATTTCTCCTGTTGATTTCTGATAAGGGAAATTCATAATCTTTACCGAATTCAGGAACAAGATTCAAACTTTCAGTAGAGGAAATTAACAAAGCATAGTATAGCACTAACATCATAACGCATAAAATCCGACATTCATACACATAATTATAAGAAGAAAAAAAAAAAAAAACCCAATTACAAAAACTAATCAGCTACAAAACAACAACTAAAGATCGTAACTTTCAATAATAACATATTAGAAGATTACTCAAAAAATTCAACTTATTGGGTAAACCAAGCCATTAAATCGAAGATAATAATTTCACTGAAGCATCTAAAAACCATAATCAGATGTTTTAGATCTTAAATCGTAGATTTCAACTAAATGAAGCGATATATGGTACTAGTAAATTAAAAAGTTAAAATTGATATAAGTAAGATGCAGAGAAAAAAAGAGAAGAAACTTACTTGAATTAGGTTGATTTGAAGTGAAACGAGATTGAAAAAACGAAAGTGTAATAGAGGCGTGGAGAAACTCTTAAACAGGATCTGAAGCGAAAGAGAGAGAAAATAAAAGGCTTCTTTGTATTTATATTAGGGTTTTTCCGACTTCGATTCCCCAAAGGTCTTAGAACTTAGAACAGTTGTCCGATGGGCGGGCCTGTTAAACCCGACCCGTACTTGGATAATACACCTTATTAAAACGTCATATATCGGGTCGGATTCGTTGATGTAGGTTCTTGTTCTTTCAATTTAAGGCTACTAGAATTTTTTTTCGAAACAGAAACTCGATTTTCTTCGGCATAAGAGTCAAAATTTGAACATTAGACGTACGAAATATAATTGTTTTTAGTTGCAAAATTTGATTGGTTTAGTTTCTGTCACTTAAGTCTCTCACCATTCTTTTTGTTTTGTTTTTTTTTTTTACTTTTCAAAGTTAAATTCTATGAACAAAATAGAAATTGTATTGCATTTATTTATGATTTCTAATATTATAATTTTTTAGTTGATTTTTTAATTAAGTACAGTACTCCCTCTGTTTTTTTTATCTTTCTCACTTAGAATCTTGACACTATTCATGCATAGGGAGAATCTTCTCAAATGTTCTCAATTTATAAGAAAAAACATAGTCATGTGGGGTCTTGTTTGATTCGTCTCAATTAGTACTTTATTAATATTCAATCGTTATAATTTTTACTAATATATAATGAAAGATATTTAAGTTTTAAAACGTGCATTGGCAAACGTGCAAAGTCAAAGTAGGAATGATAAAAAAAAACAGAGGGAGTACTTCATAAAGTGTAAAGAAAGTAGACACTTTGATTTCAAGTCAATTTTTTCATAGGTTGTAGTTTGTAAGTGAATTTTTAAGTTTTTGCAAAGTTTTCTCATTTTTAGTGATTTGCATAACGTAAATTATGCAATTTTATGATTTTAGTTGACTTGTGAGTGATTGTTATAGTTATATTTTTGATATTTTTTGTTTGAAGCCCCCTTTGATGTATAAGTGAATTTATAATTTAGAATGGGAAGGAGGTGACGTAGTCTCTTCATTCGGGGACATCATAGTTCCCCTTTTCACTTATATAATAGAGATATGTTGTTCTTTAATTCTTGAATGATATTTTACATAAACTTTTTTACCTTGATAATCAATCGCTATTATATAATAGAAAAAAATAGGTCCAAATATATGTAAAAGTTTCATTAGATATAGGAAACACTATAAAAAAGTAAATAAGTTTTTTCCTTGTCTAACTTCTAAATTCTGATTTCACTACAAATACACCTCTATTTTTTTTATCATGACCCGCCATTAATTGTGAATGGTTTTTGAGAATAGTGATTTGTAAGTAAATTTTTGTATGTATTGACGTTCTAGGTTATTAGCTAGTTTTAGTTTGTATGTTAATTTTACGTTTTAATAAAGTTTCCTGATTATTTGAGTGATTTGTGTGATTTTTATAACGTGATTTTCTCAATTGTATGGGTGAATTGTAAAGTTTCTTCTTTTAAGTGATTTGTGAGTGAGTGTTGTAAATTTATTTTTGGTAGTTTTATTTGAGTGTCAGATTTGATTTTGACATTTCTTTTGTAATTTAGAAAAAGAAGGGGGGTAAAATGGGCGTTTCAAAATAGGACATCATTGCTCCCCCCTTCCCTTATATAATGGAGATCTTTAGTTCACCTTAAATTTTCTAATTTGAACTTATCTGATCTGATCTGGACTTATTTTTTCTGATTTGATCTGATCTGATCTGATCTGATTTACAAGATTTTATCTTTTATAAAATATTATAAAATATATTATTACTATTATATTATTACTTTGTAATTCATTATTATGCAATATATTATAAGATCTTATTTATAGTATTACTATTATTATCATTTTATTTCTATTACAATTTATACACAACTTTTATTAATAATAATAATCATTATTATCATTATTATAAGAACAACAACAATAACTATAATCATAATAATAATAATTATTACTAAAAATAATTATATAACTCAAGTCATTAATTTATAAGAGCACTTATACAATGTTTCACACTTTCCCATAAAAAAAGTGTTTCACACTTGAGAAGTCAGCAGACTCAACTCTTTTTTTCGTATAAAATAAAATAAGATATACAAACAACTATGACTTGCGCAAGAAAGAAATAAATAGCGTGCAACTTCAAATAGCTAGAGATATTTGGAATTCGGTAGGAAGAGGTATACCGAATCTAAATTTAAAATTTGTATCTCGCACTTAGCTTATTTTGAAATGTTTATCTGAACTTAGGACCTGTTCTCCCCTGCTTATTTTCAGTTCAATTCAGTTCAGTTCAGATCAGATCAGTTCAGTTCATCTCTTGACAATACTTTTAGGGTCTGTTCTCCCCAGCTTATTTTCAGTTCAGTTCAGCTCCAATAAGTTCAGTTCAGTTCAATTCAGCTCCAATAAGTTCAGTTCAGCTCAGCTCCATTCTTTTATAATCATTTTGTTAAATATTATTATTATGTCGGTATAATTTATTTTACTAATTAGGGTCTGTTCTCTTCGGCATAAAACAGTTGAACTGAACTAAACTTAGGGCCTGTTCTCTTCGGCATAAAACAGCTGAACTGAACTGAACTGAACTTATCAAAGCTGAACTGAACTGAACTGAACTTATCGGAGCTGAACTGAACTGAACTGAACTTATCAGAGCTGACTGAACTGAACTGAACTGAACTGAATTGAATTTGAATTATATTACATTGAAATAAATTGAATGTAATAAATATATAAATAATATTTTAAACAATAATAATATGAATATTAAATAATAATTATAATGATAAATAATAATAATGAATAATAATAATAGTAGTATTTTGAATATTTTTAAATGATAGTTATAAATAAATAATATTAATAATCATAAATTAATAATAATAATAATAATAATTAATGATAGTAATGATAATTAATAATAATTATTTTATATTATTTGTATTAATATATTAATACTTGACGATGATATATAATAACAATAATATCTAAGAAGTAAATTAATATTACTATTTTAATAATTATATTTAATAACTTAAAAATATTTAGTAATAAAAATAATGATTGGGTTGGACCGCGAAATAACAATAATAATTAGAAACAACAACAACAATAATAATAATAATAATAATAATAATAATAATAATAATAATACTTAATAGTAATGATATATATTTAAATATAATAATAATAATAATAATAATAGTAATTAGAAAACAAATTATACCAACATAATAATAATAATATTTAACAAAATGGTTATAAAAGAATAGAGCTGAACTGAACTGAACTGAACTGAACTGATCTGAACTGAACTGAACTTATTGGAGCTGAACTGAACTGAACTGAACTTATTGGAGCTGAACTGAACTGAACTGAACTTATTAGAGCTGAACTGAACTGAACTGAACTGAACTGAACTGAAAATAAGCTGGGGAGAACAGGCCCTTATTGGAGCTGAACTGAACTGAACTTATTGGAGTTGAACTGAACTGAACTGAACTGAATTGAATTGAATTATATTGAATTGAATTAAATTGAATGTAATAAATATATAAATAATATTTTGAACAATAATAATATGAATATTGAATAATAATTATAATGATAAGTAATAATAATGAATCATAATAATAATAGTATTTTGGATATTTTTAAATGATAGTTATAAATAAATAATATTAGTAATCATAAATTAATAATAATAATAATTAATGATAATAATGATAATTAATACTACCTCTGTTTCTTTTTAATTGTTACACTTTGACATTTTACACTATTCACAAATTGCACTTTGACCCTCGTTTGTGATTTATACGTGAATAAAAACATAGTCATGTGGGATCTTGTTAGATTCGTATTAGTATGTATTTATTAATATGTAGTTTTTATATTTTTTACAAATACAAAATTAGAGATATAAAGGCTCAAAGTAGTGCATCGGCATGCGTGAAAAGTGTAAGTGTAACAATTAAAAAGAAACGGAGGTAGTAATAATTATTTTATATTATTTGTATTAATATATTAATACTTGATGATGATATATAATAACAATAATATCTAAGAAGTAAATTAATATTACTATTTTAATAATTAGATTTAATAATATAAAAATATTTAGTAATAAAAATAATAATTGGGTTGGACCGCAAAAATTACATCATAAAACGTCTTGACGCGATTTAATTGGTTTCTGGGCTAAAAAAAGTGAGTTTATTTGTGCTTTAACCTAAACCATGTTCCTCCTAATAATAATAGTAGTAGTAATGAGTAAGGTATAATAAAAAAAAATAATATATAGCAACTATAATTATAATAATAATAATTAATAGTAATGATATGTATTTAAATAATAATAATAATAATAATGATAATAATAATAATAATAATTAGTAAAATAAGTTATACCAACATAATAATAATATTTAACAAAATGGTTATAAAAGAATGGAGTTGAGCTGAACTGAACTGAACTTATTGGAGTTGAACTGAACTGAACTGAACTTATTGGAGGTGAACTGAACTGAACTTATTGGAGCTGAACTGAACTGAACTGAAAATAAGCTGAGGAGAACAGGCCCATACTCTTATTATTATTATTATTATTATTATTATTATTATTATTATTATTATTATTATTATTATTATTATTATTATTATTATTATTATCATCATTGTTATTATTATTATTATCACTATTATTATTATTATTATCATTATTATTATTATTATTATTTAAATATATGTCATTACTATTAAGTATTATTATTATTGTTGTTGTTTCTATATATTATTTTGTTTATTATACCTTTACTCATTATTATTACTATTATTATTAGGAGGAACATGGTTTAGGTCAAAGCACAAAGAAACCCACTTTTTTTAGCCCATAAACCAATCAAATCGCGTCAAGACGTTTTATGATGTAATTTTCGCGGTCCAACCCAATCATTATTTTTATTACTAAATATTTTTATATTATTAAATCTAATTATTAAAATAGTAATATTAATTTACTTCTTAGATATTATTGTTATTATATATCATCATCAAGTATTAATATATTTATACAAATAATATAAAATTATTATTATTAATTATCATTATTATCATTAATTATTATTATTATTATTAATTTATGAATATTAAAATTATTTATTTATAACTATCATTTAAAAATATCCAAAATATTATTATTATTATTCATTATTATTACTCCCTCCGTTTCCTAAAGATCTTCCCACTTACTGTTCCTACAGATACCAAGGAAAATCAAGTTGTGTGGGACATGGTGTGAGTAAAGTAGGAGAGAGAAAGGAGTTAAGATAAATAAACAAATAAAAAGGGGTTAAAATAGGAGAGAGAAAGAAAGTAAAATTGAATTAATAATGTAATGGTGGACCATATGATAGTGACATGAGAGGGTAAATAGGGAAATTTGTTTTGCCAAATAAGGAATAAAGCAAAAGAGGGAAGATCTTTTGGAAACACCCTTAAACGGAAAGAGGGAAGATCTTTAGGAAACGGAGGGAGTACTTATCATTATAATTATTATTTAATATTCATATTATTATTGTTTAATATTATTTATATATTTATTACATTAAATTTAATTCAATTTAATTTAATTTAATTCAATTCAGTTCAGTTCGATCAGCTCCAATAAGTTCAGTTTAGTTCAGTTCAGCTCGATCCAATAAGTTCAGTTCAGTTCAGCTGTTTTATGCCGAAGAGAACATGCCCTTACTCTCACATATCACTATTCATTTCAGTTCAGTTCAATTTAGTTCAGTTCAATTCAGTTCAGTTCAGTTCAGCTGTTTTATGCCGAAGAGAACAGACCCTTAGTAGTTTAGTTGTCATGAATTTGAGCTATCATATTTTATTTTATTTTTTTGCGTCATTCTTATGTTCTTAACACGTGACTTTTAATTTTCTACTATTTAATAACAACAAAATAACTTAAATAATGATAACAATGACATTTATAATAATAACAACAAGATTAATAATAATTACCAATATTAATAATTAATAAATACAACAACAATAATAATCCTTTTGAACAAATGTACAAGTAAATAATAATAGTCCCTTTGTATTTTTTTTATCTTTCTCGCTTAGAATCTTGACACTATTCACAATTTTAGAGAATCTATTAGATTCTTCTCAAATAAGAAAAAATATAGTCATGTGGGATCTTGTTTGATTCGTCTCGATGAGTACTTTGTTAATATTCAATTATTATAATTTTTACTAATGTGTAATGAAAGATATCTGATAGTAATAATGAGTTTTTAAATATAAGCATGATCAGAACTGATCTGATCTGATCTGAACTTATTTTTTCTGATCTGATCTGATCTGATCTGATCTGATTAGATCTGAAATAAGCAAAAATAAGGTGAACTGAACATAGCCTTACTATATAAAATATGAAATACTACTATATTATACTTGTGATCAATATGAAATTTTGTTATATGAGGTGTGTATTTTTGTAACTAAATGGTTTTGGTATAGTGGTAACTCACTTGGTTTCTGTCTTTTAAGGATGAAAATAGATTCGGATTTTTCATTATATATCCTCGATGAATTTTTTTATTCACTATATACGCTCGATGTTTTCAAAATTCACCGTATGCCCCTCAATTTCTTAATAATTTACCATGTACCCTTAATGATTAACAATTATCCACTTTTTTGACCATTAACACCTAATTCTATTACTAAATCATAGTTAACCCCTATTTGAGTCGTTAGCCGTAATTGAACACCATTAAAACATAATAAATGACCCCTTTTAGTTGTTTTCCTCCATAACTCTCTTGCTTCTTCTTTGGCCTTATGTATTGTTTAAATGCTAATTTATTAGGGTAAATGAGTTAAATAACGATGAAATAAGGTTTAGTAATGGAATAAAGGCTTAATGATTAAAAAAATTGATAATCGCTAATCATTAAAGACACATGGTGAATTAAATTGAGGGGTATATGGTGAATTTTGAACACATCGAGGGTATATGATGATTAAATAAAATTTGTCGGAGGTATATGGTGAAAAATCCGAAATAGATTATTAGTCAGCCTTTTACTCTTAAGTGGAGCACCCGGGGTGAGAAAAATAGTCATTGTTGTTGGCGTAGATATTGGTGCGGGAGCAGCCACAATCCAACTCTTTGAAGAGTTCTTGTACTATTAAGATGTAATCCCCCGTAAATTTATGGATTTTATAAATATACTAGCTTTGAAGTCCGTGCGTTGCACGGGTTATTGTTTATTTTATTTTTGCAAATTTTTTGTTAACATTGTTGATTTTTTATTGATATGAAATGAGATTTTTTTTCAACATGATTGTTATATAACTTCTCCATTCTTTTTTCTATTGCAACAATTACCACTTGAAATAGTTTCATCTCTTCGAATTACTTCACTTTTGGGAAAAAAAAACAACTATAGTTGATAACATCGCTTTTACTTTATGTTAATAAAACCATCATTAATTACTCAAATTGTCTCATAAAGTTGCATTTACTTTATTAAGAATTTATTTATCCCCTACTCTAGTTTAACCATCTATGCTAAACTATCCTTTTTTTTTCTTACAAACCATCCCCAAACTCATTGTTGCAGTAGAAAAAGACAAAAAGTATTTGTCGTTATACTTTAATTTCTAGATTTGTTATTGTGATATATATATATATATATATTATATATATATATATATATATATATTTATATATATTATATTTTTAATGTTCAGTTGAATATTATAATATTATAGCTAAGTTTATTATTCTATAGTATCCCAATAATTGGTATGACTAACAGTAGCTAACACATTTTTAACATGAAAAATACATAAATGGTACTTTAAGAAAGTAGAGGGTAATTTCAATAGATGTAGGACAGATTAATAAAGAAAAAATATAAGTGTATGCCACAACTTTAACCTTTAATTATTAGCACGTAAACACTAACGCATATAGAATAGAAAATGGGAAAGCAAAAAAGAAGATCATAATGATGGTATCATGAATAAATTAAATTAAATATATAACTAACCTTTATTAATAAAAAAAATACTATGTAAGAGAAAAAATATATCCATCAATCATGACCATATCAAGATTTATCAAACATCCCCTTTTTTTGTGATCTGCGATCTCAAATAGTCTAGAAACTCGAACCTTGATTTTTCAATTAGTTTTAGTAGAATTAAGTTCATTGAGAAAAGAATAAGATCTGACATATATGCATTTCTTATCAGAGCATAAAGTTGCAGTGTGTGCTTTACTTGAGACTAGAGGAAGGGCTCACAATGTGGCTAAGATTCACAAGAAACTAGGTGTTAATTGGAAGTGAAGTTGTAATTATACTCACTCTCCTAGAGGAATAATGTGGTTAGGATGCATGGCAGCCAACTAAAGCCAAGCTGAACTTGCTGCAGCAGGCTGAGCAAGTGATGGTGGCTGAGGTGAGTAGCTTAAATGCTATAGTGGATTCTATATTGATTAGTGTGTATGGGCTACACACTATTAGTGACAGGAGAGATCTTTGCAGAGAGCTAGATAGAGTGACTGACAACTGTAATAAGCCTTTCATTATAATAGGAGATTTCCATGCTATTTTTCAATTTGAAGATAGAATGAATGGTGCTCCAGTTAGTGAAGTTGAGAGTTTGAGACTCAAGATATGGCAAACTTTATTTTGAATGCTAATGTTATTGAAGTTGCAAGTACGGGGTTGTTCTACTCTTGGACTAAGAAAGGGCTAGGAGACAACATAATTGCTAGTAGAATTGATAAAGCCTTTGTTAACCCTCTTTGGCTGGATTTGTATGCAGATGTGAAGGTTAATTATCACCCTTGTGGCATATCAGATCACTCCCCTTTGATTTTTGATATGGAACCTGAAAGTGATGAAGGTAGTAGACCTTTTAAGTTTAATAATATCCTTTGTGAGCATGAATCCTTTGAAGAAATAGTGAGAGCTGCATGGGACAAAATTAATGGGATATTTAAGATGAAGCAAGTATGGCAGAAACTTAAGAAGCTTAAGAGAGCCCTAAAAAACCTTCATGCCTCACATTATGCTCAAGCTCATCTTAAAATGGAGGAATTCAGAGGAAAGCTTGCTGCCTTGTAGGCTTTGCCTCAAATGCAAGTTGATTTAAGTCTGCAACAAGAAGAGAAGGAGTGCTATGACAAGTTGAAATATTGGTCAAATGTGGATGAAAGCATCTTGAGACAGAAAGCTCAAATCAACTAGTTGTCTTCAGGTGACTCCAACTCAAAGCTCTTCTTTACAGCAGTTAAATAAGGAGAGCAAGAAATAAATTGACTCTGGTGTATACTAACAATGATGTCCCTCTTAACACCAGAGCTGCAATTCAACAGGAATGGGTTGGTTTCTATGAGAATCTGCTGGGAACTTGTGCTCTGGAGCTACCTGGTATTGACCTTCGCATAGTTCGGGATGGCCCTAATTTAAACACTGAAGCAAAAGAGTTGTTGAGTCAACCTATTAGTGTTCAAGAGACTGACAAAGCTTTATGGTCAATTAACATAACTGCAGTCACTTTGGTTTTAAAGAAAGGTGATGCTAGATATGCTAAGGGCTATATAGACCTATAGCCTGTTGCTCTACTTTCTACAAAATAATCTCAAAAGTCATTACATACACACAGAATTCACAAGGTTATAAGAGAGGTGATTAACCAATCTCAGTCTAATTTTATGACAGGGAGGCATATTGCTGATAATATAGTCTTAGCAACAGAGCTAATCAAAGGTTATAGAAGAGCTCACATCTCTCCCAGATGTGTAATCAAGGTGGACATTAGGAAGGCCTATGACTCAGTTGAATGGTCTTTCCTTGAGAACATGTTAATGGAGCTAGGATTCCCTGAAAACTGTATCAGATGGATTATGACTTGTGTTCAAAGTGTTTCCTACTCCATCTTAGTCAATGGTATTCCCACCAAGGCTTTTAGAGCAAAAAAAGGATTGAGACAGGGAGATCCACTATTCCCTTTTCTCGTTGCATTATGTATGGAATACTTGAGTAGGTGTTTGGGTAGACTTAAGTTAAATCTTGACTTTAACTTTCACCTCAAATGTGAAAAATTACACCTAACTCATTTAATGTGTGCTGATGACCTTCTACTTTTTGCCAGGGCTAACATGAGCTCCATTGTGAAAATCATGGATGCTTTTCAGTCTTTCTCACTAGCATCTGGTTTAGCAGCAAGTATGGAGAAAGTAGCTGTAACGCCTCGAAAATTCATAACCTTAATTAATTCACAATTGCTCATACTTAGCAGCGGAAATGGAATTTAAGCCTGTGGGATATGGCCCACTAATACAATGCAACCCTAAATTGTCCTTGATAATTATACATAAATACTTGACTCAAATAATAATAATTTCTCTAACACAAGATACCGCACACTTTCCCTTGAACATGTTCCTTATTAACAACGCTCTTGCAATGGCTATGCTCATACCTAAAACAGAAAACAAAAAATCATGAGCCGAAGCTCAGTAACATACTACCCTAACAGCGTAAATTCATTTCAATTCATTTTATTTGCAAACAGGGAGAAGAGAATATGGTAAAACATATTTCAAATTCGTAATGAAATAATAGCAAAGTAAATAATTATGAATAACATCTCGATACTTCATAAGTTCCCATTATCTTTTCATCTTTTAGCTTGGTAACTGGCGAGTATAGACATGTGATGACCCTCAAGGAGCCCAGCTCCCTTTTTGGGTACATCACCATGTGATGATCCTCAAGGAGTCCAGCTCCCTTTTTGGATATACCACCATGCGATGATCCTCAAGGAGCCCCGCTCCCTTTTTAGATACACCGCTCGCTCCAAAATAGCATGCGGTACCCCTCAAGGAGCCCGGCTCCCTTTTCGGGTGTACGGCAGGTGCGAAGGTATGTGCACGACCATAAAGTAGATAAGCGTAACATTATACTGCCAGAACCTCTTTCACTTTTATTTATCATGTTTCGTTTATTTAGCATTCACCGGCATACGCCATAGATCTTTCATGAATCACACTTGAGTATCAATAAGTCATAAAATCATCATTTACGAAATTCATTCGAAAACAATTTAATCCCACAATCCATATAATAATCACATCATAAAATTCTTAACATAATTATAAACATCATTTCACAAACACATTTCGAAGGGGGTCGTGGGTGTTAGCAATAGATGTTACCTCGATTCCTGCTTAATAACCTTGAGAGTCGGGGGAGGCTGTAACATCCTTTCCGTTTAATCTAACCATGAAACGACGCAACAAAAATGTAAATATTCGATTTCTTTTAACAATTGACCTTTAGTTATTGGTGTTACTTTTTATTATCGAAGATCGTTGTTGACGCTACATATGTTTATTATTTAAGCTTACGTTACTTTAATTAATAGAATTATAATTTTACTCGTCATATATTTGAGCTATAGGTACCTTATTCAATTTAATAAGTAACTAAGCTTCAACAAGTTTTATAATAATTTAAGTTATCGTAGCCTAACTAATCATAAATTACGAATATTCATTTGTGATTTCAGATTACAGGAGTAAATTGATAATTACTAAGTGATGTTATTGCTAAGTTTTCTCGTCAATTCGTAATATTATACGTTTATCATAAATAGTTGTCATACATTTATAATTTAAAATAGTGACCATTAGTCTTGTGGTTCATGATTCATACTAATTTCGTAATCAATGGCTCCATATTATAACTATTTCATTCTTGTAATCTAAACCATATATGTGTGATCATACTTTAATTGTTATTCTTGCTAATATTTCATTCACTAGAAACTTGAGTGGAACTATTATTACTAATAATCACTTTATTCAACTCATATTATAATTTATACCTAACTAGTATTAAGCTAAAGTGATTGCTAACATAATATTAATTAGCTCAAACATAATCATAATTAGGACTTAAATATTTGTAATTGAGAGTAATTTTACGTTAGGATAACTAGATTTTATACTCAAATTTCATATTACAAGAATTAGTGATTATTAATTAGTTTAGCCTAATAAAAGTGAGTTTCGATTTTAATATTAGTCCAATCATCTTTCTTAATATAAGTTTAGTTTAATTAAAAATCAGCTTGTTGGCCCAAGTGAGTAACATGGCCTAATCTATTTGAGCTTAACTCATTTAAACAAATGAAACACAAAGTTGGAGAGGTATTATCATACCTCTGCTCAGTTGAGCAGTCACAAAAACAGGGGATGGGAGGGAGATTGGCCGGCAGTGGGGTCCTGCGGCAGTGGCGAGGCATCGCGGTGGGAGGCGCGAAAACCGGAGGTTCTGGGTGGTTCGTCGGCGCGGAATTCCGGCAGTGCTGGGCTCGTGTTCGCCGGCGCACGAGGAGAGAGAGAGTTGGGGCGAGAGAAAAAAAATGCATGCGGGAGGCAGGAGAAAGCGTGCGGTTGGTGGAGCGCTGGTTGCAGCAACTGACGCCGGAGGGTGGCGCTTCGGTGGTGCAAGTTGTGGTGGCAGCAGCGTGGTGGTGCGAGTTATGATAACTCGAAACAGAGGAGAGAGAGTTGTGCGAAAATATGGAAGCTTTGAGGGGTGTTTTTGGGGGCTTTTTCCGGGCGAAGGTGGTGGTTTTCCGGCGAGGATTTAAGTGGAGTTGTGGGTGGGTGATAATGGTGGAGAAATCATGGCTATTTATAGCCATTGTTATGGTTAAATTTTGTGAATTTGGATGGGTTGGATTTGATGAAAAAAATCTGAAATTTGGGTGGGTTTGATTTGATAAATATTAGATTTTTGGATGGGTTTAGATTGAATTGTGGTTTTTAATGGAAGTTGAATTTGTTTGTGCATAATAATCCATGAGTGGAGTTAAAACTCCATTGTTGGGTACTGGGGTTGGTTTGTGAAGAAAATGTGGAAATGGGTTGTTGATGAAACGTATTCTGTTGTTTGCTTTGGTTTTCTTTTCTTTTTTTTTTTTTTTTTTTTTTTTTTCTTTTCTTTTCTTTTTCTTTTCCTTTTCCTTTCTATTCCTAATACCACTAATTTGTTCTATCATTGGATTAGAAGTAGTTCTAATATCTAATTTATTTATTATTTTATTTTCTTACTTTAATTAATGAAATCATAACTTGTTATTAATTGCAACTCTTGCTGTACATAATAAATATATATCTTCTAACAAACTAATTATCCATTACTTGGACATAAAATAACAAAATTTCGATTATAACTTATTATTAAATGAAAAAAATTAGCCACTGATTATTATTATATAATTTAAGAAAGTTTAAATTTTCGGGATATTACAGTAGCATCTACTTGCGGGGGTAACTCTAGATGAGGCTGAAAACTTGGCAGCAACAGTTCATCTCCCAATTGGTATTCTGCCTTTTAAATAACAGGGAGTCCCACTCACTCCTATGAAGTTAACTTTCTCACAATGTAAGCCACTGATTGAGAAAATCATAGAGAGATCTCAAAGCTGGATGGCCCACCTTTTCTCTTATGCTGGAAGACTTCAGCTTATCAGAACAATTTTGAGTATTATGCAGAATTACTGGGGACATATTTTCCCTCTCTATAAAAAGAAGTTATTAGAGCTGTTGAAAGTATATGCAGCGGGTTCCTATGGACTGGGGCTGTCAATGCATCTCATAAAGCTCCTGTGGCCTGGGCTAACTTTTATAAGCCAAAGTCAGCTGGGGGGTGGAACCTGGTAAATATGAAAATTTGGAACAAGGTAGCCATACTGAAGCTTTTGTGGGCATTGGCTTTCAAAAGTGACAAATTGTGGGTAAGATGGGTCAATGCTTATTATATAAAAAGAGGTTCTATAACTAGTGTTGTTATCAAAAGCAACACATCCTGGCTCATTAGGAAAATTGTTGACAATATTGACCTCCTAAATGATCTAGGAGGTTGAGAGAATATGCTTCATCATGGGTATTATAGCATCAAAGAAGTATACAATATAATTTTGAAATAGATCCTAGGGAGTGAAGATCTTGTTGGGTGGATAAGACTTATATGCAATAACAAGGCTATTCCAAAAAGCAAGTTCATCTTGTGGCTTACAGTCCAAAACAGACTATACACCACTGATAGATTGAGTCAATGGAATATTTAGTATAATAGAAGCTGCTATCTTTGTGACAGAGCACAAGAATCACTGAACCATCTATTCTTTGAATGTGATTATGCTGCTAGTATATGGAAATCTCTATTACAATTTTGGGGATCAATCGTCAAATTCAGTGATTTCAAGGTAAAAGGCAAATAGCTGCAACAAAGGCACATAGCAGGAGCCAAAAGTCTAGAATATATGTATTAATGTTTACAGAAGCAGTGTATATAATCTGGCTACAACGTAACAAAAAACTGTTTAGAGGGATTTGTTTGCCTACACAACATGTAATCAAGGTCATTATTTTCAAAGTGTCTGTGAGAAGTGATGATAGAGATAGAAAATTGTTAATTCTCTAGAAGTTGTCTTGTTTGCTGTATACTGTCTCTTGTTGAGATGAGTTAGGTGGCTTTGTAGTCTTTGGTGTGTAATTCTCTTTTTTTTTTTTGGTAGCCAATAAAACTTTGAATTGCCAAAAAAAAAAGATCTGACATATAAATATATAAAGAAGAAATTTCACAATTTGATTATGAATCTTTCTCCTCCCATTGTGGTCGCCAAAAAACTTGTTGGTGCAAATTTAGTTTATTGACTTTGCAAACAAGTCAATGCACATCCAATAGTTTGATACTGAATGCCACGGGAGGCTTAGTCCCTGAAGGTTACCAGTTTTAATTAGATAAAACCTTGCTAATGTACTTTGTTATAATTTAATTGATTAAACTATAACGCCTAATAAATTCACGCAAAACGCAATAAATTGAACCAGACGCAATAGTTAATCTATTAATCATAACAAAACATTTTCATTCACATCACAAACTTTAAGTACAAATTTTACAACATATACGAAAATAAGCCAGGCTGGACAACTAAAGAGAAAACACGAAGATTATTACCTCCATGAGTTTTTGCTTCAACTGGAGAACTAAAGAACTTGGCGCGAGTACATGTTCTAAATCTAGTGAACTAAAATATAACCCCAGAAGGGGGTTGGCTAGGCTAAGACTAGGCTACCCTAGAAAAGAGTAATTTACAAATTGTTGTTTGTTGTGTTGATTGTCTTGTGCTTGATGATTTTTCCTTTATTTATAAACCAACGTGCTACGTATATTCCATGCATCTTTGGAGGGAAAACATTTGAATTATCTTTCATTAAAATCTCAACCATCTTCTGGCGCTAAGCAACTGTAGCGCATCTTCTTCCTTATGTGGACTCATCTCTTGATTATTCTGTAACTGCTTGTGCCTTTGTCATTCTTTGACTTTCATCTCCTGGAGACCTTGATTGACTTTGACCTTCATTGACTTTCTTTCGTGGGCTTTATATTATGACTGAGCCTTCATATTAGAGCGAGATTAAATCTTTTGAGATCTAATACAATGTACCATAATAAAAGCTATCATGCATCTAAAAATGATAGTAACAAAAACTAATCATTTTAATTGTTTAAACAATCTTCAATCACTTGAGATCCTCTTAGGAAGACCCTTATAGTTGGGAGCGTTAGGGGTGTTCAATGTCGGATATCGGATCGGATCCGATCCAAAAATTCGGATATCCGAAAATTTCGGATCGGGGAAATTGCGATCCAAAATTTTCGGATATCCGAACTTTTCGGATCGGACCACCTGGTTTTCAGATCGTATACCGGGTTTTCGGATCGGATCGCCGGATTTTCGGATCGGGTCCGTTGAATTTTTGAAAAATCCCGATCCGCATCCGATCCGAAAACCCGTTTTTTTCCGGATACCCGATCCGAAATATCCGAAATCTTAAAATCGGATCGGATAGGCGGATTTTTGGATCGGATATTTCGGCACACCCCTAGGGAGCGTGGGATATTGTTGTAATAATCCAGAGTTAAGATCATTCTTGAAAGACTAACTGTAGTTGAACGTAGTCCAGTTAATTTTTCCTTTATTATTTGATGGGAGGAAAATTATTTTATTGAATTAATGGACAAGTCATTAATAATAATGCATGTAAAAATGAGATCAAGATTTACAAGGATCATATTTCTTCAATTTTAGGATGTACGGAGATGACTCATGACTACGGCTATGTTCAGTTCACCTTATTTTTGCTTATTTCAGATCTAATCAGATCAGATCAGATCAGATCAGATCAGAAAAAATAAGTTCAGATCCGATCAGATCAGATCTGTTAGTTTTTAAACTCATTTTTACTATAAAATATCTTTCATTACATATTAGTAAAAATTATAATAATTGAATATTAATAAAGTATTCATTGAGACGAATCAAACAAGACCCCACATGACTATGTTTTTTCTTTTATATTGAGAGAAATCTAAAAGATAAGATCTTGTAATCAGATCAGTTCAGAAAAAATAAGTTCAGATCAGATCAGATCAGATAAGTTCAGATCAGAAAATTTCAGGTGAAAACATAGCCTACATCGAGGTCCATCGAATCAATCAAAGCACTAAGTGGCTGCTAATTAAACTCGATTGTTAAAGCATAATGCTATTGAATTTGATTCGGTACGGTGTTTTCCTACAAGAAGAAGTTATAGTTTGGTAGTGAAGTAATGACTCGAAGAGTAAGTGGTCAATGTTGCGGATTGCATGCATTGCTTAAACTTTTATTAATTGACAAGGCTAATGCAAGTCTATCAACCAAAAGGAACAAGCTAGCTTTACAAGATTTTATGTTTTGAATATTGACTTTTTTTTTTTTTTTATTAAACAACTAACACTAATAACTTATTTTACCTAACATATTTATAAACAATACATAGTTAAAAAACCAACAAGAAAAACCGATAAAACAACCAACTGATCAAACTAGCAAATAAGAATGTCAACAACTAACCGTCAATTAGCAAACACTCGTGATGGAGAGAGAGAATGTGGGTTTATATTTAATTGGAGTTAAAGGGGGGGGGGTTTGAAACAAAGAATTGTAATTAGAAAAAAGTGACGATAAACGCTGAAAAAGAGGAAGTCAATCCTGGAAAATTTGAGTTAGGTTTCATCTCATGCAAAAATCTACTTTTAAACCAAGGATGTCTTGGCTTAAGGTCTGTTCTCCCCAACTTATTTTCAGTTCAGATCAGTTCAGTTCAGATCAGTTCAGTTCAGTTCAGCTCTTGACAATACTTTTGCTCTCACATATCACTATTCATTTCAGTTCAATTCAATTCAGTTCAATTCAGTTCAGTTCAGTTCATCAGTTCAGCTGTTTTATGCCGAAGAGAACAGGCCCTTAGTGGTTAAGATCAAAGTGTTGTGAACGATAGGTCACAATATCGAATCCTCCCACTCCTTCTTTGTACTGCCTTCGTGACTCATATGGATAAAAAAATCTACTTTAAATTGTAAATTGCAAAAGAATTAAAATATTATTTCTCATAAAAAAGTAACTGCAATAAATCGAGAAGTTACATCATCATTAAAAAAAAAAACAAAAAAAAAGGAGGGATGAGAAATACAATTTACAATTTACAAATTACAAATTACCTCCAAAGTCCCAACAGTACACTCGAAATTCTTCACCACCTTTGACCTAGTCACCTAAACAGATCGAGGTTGCAATAATTGCAGTAAGAGGTAAAGACTATCAAATTAAGACTAACAAGTCGAGACCAACCATATAATTCCACTCCACTCCGTTTAACACGCAAAATGCTGGAATTAGCTTGCTTTTTATACTAGTCTTAGCTACTTATATCTCATCAACTAAAATCTCATAATATATGAACACATAACAAAGTCTAGACACAAATAACGACTTTTCTTCCTCCTTTTTCCCTCTGTTCTTTCAACCCAGAACACAAAAAAAAATTCATGGATGATCTTGATGAAAGATCATCATATATGCAAAATGGGAATATGCAGCTTGATTTCTACCATGGAAATACTACCAAAAATACTTGGAATGATCGAAAGAGTTACAGTTTAGGGCCATACCATGGAAACAACAATAATGTTTTTGACACCCAAATTCCAAATAATAATTTTGATAACAAGCTGAAGAAATCCAAAACTATGTCACATTCAAAAGTTTGGTGCTTTAGTGATCCAGAATTTAAGAGGAAAAGAAGGGTTGCTACTTACAGATCATACACTGTTGAAGGTAAAGTCAAAGGATCTTTTAAGAAGGGATTCAATTGGATTAAGGAGAAATTGATTTATGGGTTTTGGTAATTAATCAAATTTGGGTTGTTGTAAGTCCTTAAATTTTTCTCATTTTTATGTTTTGCTTATTTGGGAATTTGGGATTGATACTTATTTTGGATTAGTTATATGATGTTCATGGCATTGAAAATTGTACCACTGTTTTTTATTCCTTTCCTTTGCTTAATTTATACTCCCTCCGTCTCATAATATAATGCTTGTTTCTTTTTTACACGGTTGATATTATGAAAATATACATTGAGACGAATCTAACAAGATCCCACATGAATATGTTTTTTTATATATACAAATGAGAATCTTCGGTCAAATATTTTAAAGTTTGACCCACCAAAAATGAAATAGGCACTATATTATGGGACGGAGGGAGTATATAGGAGTATTGACTATTGAGTGCTGAGTGCATATATGGGTGACAATTTTTCGTGATTGTGGGGAAAAATGTGTGAATATTTCCCAAAAAAAAGATCTTCATAAAAATTACAAAAAATGTCACTAAAATATGCCAATGATGCAAATGTATGATATGAATTTGTAGTTTTTGAGGGGTTGCTAATGTAATACAAAGAATTGTTTGTTTGATTCTCCCTTATGCCATGCTGTAAACATTCAGTATTATTCGTTATACATATAACTATCCAAATTAAGTATCTCTATGATCTTTACCTATATTAACTGTTTTCAGATTTTAGATAGCATCTTTTTTCTTTTCTTTATTGCAGTTTTGGTCTGAGAATTTATATGCTTCATAAGCTTTTTTTTATTGTTAGACCAACAAAAGTTGTAGGATGAATTATATTTTAATTTATGGAACTAAAGTTTTTCCTGGCATTTATGCTGTATATATGATACAACAGAGTAGCTGAGTAAATGGTGTCTATAATAAGTTTTGATACATTGAAGATATGAGTGCTGCTGCTGCATCTCTGGTTGAATATATCTCAAACTTTTATAAGATGGGATATGCTTTTATATTGACATATTAATTTATAAACTTTCATTTTCATTCAAGATAATGAGATATATACGCTGACATAGATTACTAGCCTCAAGAATCACGTATCATGTTGTGTCGTGTTTGATACGATACTTTATTTGGATACTTCATTTCGAACTAAAAACTTGACTTTTTCTACAAAATAGCCGAATCGAACACTTGAAAACCCGTATCCGAGTAAACACTTAATACATGTCTAAGTAGCAATGCTAGTGACTATAGTTGGTTAATTTTGTCCATGAGCATTGTCATTTACTGGGACTATCGGATTAGTTAAAGATAGGGTTGCTTTTATACCCCTGGAAGCCTATTGCCGTACATTATTTTGGGGAGGCTCCATGTAAATCAAAGGCAACTGTAAAGTAGGGGTTTAAGAATGATAAATATGAAATATACTAGGATTATATCTTGTATTTAAACTTTTACTCTAGATAGTAGGTTTCCTAATAATTTTAAAATATCCTTTTGGTTGTAATCTATATAGTATGATCAATGGAAATACTCCGAACTAGTAGAGTTTACCCAAATCTAGCATGGAATCACATCCACACTAATCTTCCTAAAACCAAGATTTTTTTTTTATCCTCGATCCCCTAGCCTCGCTCTCCTAGTGTTGTGCACCCCTCCTTGCTTCCGCCGCAAATTTCCTTGAGCCACCATGACAAAAGATGGTGAATCTTTGAACCCTAGCTACCCCCTCCTCTGTCGCCTGTGGCTACCCCCACCTACCATCTTGGTTTACCCAAATCTAACAAATTAAAGAATATTGTTCTTTGGCGTAATTTTCTTGTACTTCCGTCGAATATGGTGTGTTTGTCTAACAGTCTAAGTGTGTGAGTAGACTATCTTGTGAAAATTAATCTGATTTTAGTGCAAAATTAGTTATTAGGCCCGGGCTATGCTCCGGGTAAGAAAATTTTCATCTATTAATATTGTACTTTGATATGATAGCACTAAATACAACTTGGTCTAGTGGTTAAAACTTTAGTACATGAACTTGAGATCACGGGATCAAAACCTATACTCCTTTTAATATATTAGTATAGATGAATCTTTGAAGTATTCATATCTATGTCGAAGTATGGAGAATTTGATGTGCACATCTGAAGTAGAATGAAAGTCAAACATAACTTTCAATACAAGCCGTAATTTTTCTTTTTTAAATGGAGCTGCAATTGGAATTTTGGTGTATATGTATGGCATATTGCAAGCAAAAACTACTCTTTTAGTGTTGAGTGCATAAATAAGTACTCCGAAATGACTATTGAGCTCTAATATAACGTTAGAACATATTTCAGAATTTTGACAAAAAAATTTGAGGAGTTTGTTAGATTTTTGAAACTTCAATCCCTTACTCGAAACAAATATATTGAACCCCAATTAATAATTCATATATTATAATATTTCATATTATATAGAAAGGGTTGGGTCCCCTACCCTCCCCAATGAAAAATCCGCCTCGATTTATTAGTTTGATAAATAATAAGACGTACTTGGGTTCGTGACACGAACCATAATCATTTGTTCTTGCTAATACCCTAGTCATGTACTTAGGTATTGCATTATACTCCAGCTACAACAAGTTGTTCATGCCTTCATGGAATAAAGGGTGTGCGCTCAAAGGACAAGTCCAAAAACGGCTATATATTTTTTTTTGAAAGGCCATAAAGGCCTATGTTGAAATTAATCGAAGAGGCATTGTCTTAACGTTGGTATTATGGCTAATCGAGTGGATGTAATTGGTTGGATAGAGTGTGGACCTATTAATGAGACCCATTAGGTTCGACACGTTTGGAACTATGTAAGTGTCCTCAAATACCTAATTCGATTGATTTAACGTAGGCCTCTTCTTCAATGATGCAAATTCTTAGCCCAGAATAAAGATTATAGATTTAGATTGCATTCTAATGGTTGCTCGATCTGACTCATAATTAGATAAATGAAACTGATGGAGTTGGTGACAGGTGGAAGAAGGATATCCAAAAGATAAATGAATCGGAAACAATTTGCTGAACGGGTGAAGATTTGCTCACTATAGCATGGATCAACCAATTGAGTACAAACATTCAAATCTTTTTCTTGGAAAAAATGGTTGGAAAACATTTGCATTCATATTCTAATTCTTCTCTTCTTATCTTGTAGAATTGATATTTTCTCTTTATCTCCTCTTGATTTATCTTTTCTGAGGAGATATGAACTTTGTCATTAATAATCACCTTACGACATCTACAAATATAGTTATCCTCAAGCAAAAGATGAATTGAAACATCAATGTACAAAATTTTCATCAAATTTACTAATATGAACTTTTCAATACCGCTTATTCAATTTGGTAATATTCTGACCACACATGAAATTTCATACTTAACATTTATATGATGTTTAATGTTATAGTGAATGCCCTAAACTCTTCTTCAGTAGAGGAGTACCTTATCGAAAATCAGGATAAGCTCTCAAACCTTGATTTACCTAACAACATCTAAATGCTTTACCAACATCATCTCCTACTATTTTATTTATATGAGTTGCATCTTTTTTTCCTAGAAAATATAAACATAATTTGGAGCACCATTACAATCCTACACAAAACATTGTTAAAAAGAAATGATATGTTATACTAGTTTTACAACATTATTCAAGTAGTTAATTTGATTTTTACCTTAGCAAAAAGTAATATAATGCCTTGTTTGCAATTTTCACAAGTCATTTGACAATGCAATTAATTTGTACCACTCTAAACTCTAGTATACTGTATACTCACAAATGGTTGATATTGAGCGTTGAAGTTACTTGAAATTCATCAGCCACAACCATGATATATATATACTTTCACCATAATCAATAAACATATATGTATATTGAGCTAATTGGCCAAATAAGAAAAACCTCTACGACAATGTTATCTTCACCTTATTTTAGAACCTTACTACTTATTTATTAAAAGCATATCAAACTAGACCCGATCAAATATTCATACAAGAACAACTAACTATTTACTCTGTTTAGCTTATTGCCAACTACACTTGATTCCATGTCTAAAACATCACTGAAAATTAGGTTTTTGAAACATGCACTTGGAGACAAATCTAATAAGATCCTACATGAATCTGTTATTTTTATAAGGCATTGTTAAAATACGGTTAAAGTTCAGTCTGACTAGACAGCAAAGATCCAAGTAAGAATAAATCCAATATATTCCTGTCAAAACTTATCATATCTTAATACATTCGGGCCAGATTAACTTACTTCGCTCGAAATAACATAATCTATAATCTAAGAGTGTAGTCTTTTCACCTAAATTCTCCAAACCCAACCCATAACTTGTTAAACTTTTTTTTTTTTTTTTGTAGGCTTTGTTTGGTAGGAAGGATTTGGATGGAAAAGAAAGGAAAGAAAAGGTAAAAAAAAACTTTCTCATGTTTGGTAAAAGAAAATAAGAGGAATTTGATTGGAAAGGAGAGGAAGGGGAAGGAAAAGAATACTCTTAAATCCTTGCTTTCCGTTCCTCCCAAAATGGGAGGAATTTGACAGGAAAGAAAGCTAAGAAGCTTTTACTTATGTTTATTTATTTCCTTCATTTTCTTTCCATTACTAATGACAATCCTAGTTCTGTTAGGATTCTTTATGAAGTGTCCTAGTTCTGTTAGAAGACTATGTATATTAATTACTTTATTATTCTTTATTTTATGTATTTGAATGATAAAGGAATTATATTATATTTAGGAGTCTAATTCCTTTGTCATAGAGTCTTGTTAGGAGTCCAAGTTAGATAGGATTTGTTATACTTATCCTAGGCGTGTGATATGCTTTAGTTAAGGTTAGCCAGGAGTTTTATTATTTATCTTCTTAGCTGTTGTTTATCTTATTAGTTGTTAGTGTGTGTTAGGACTTTAGTGTGTGGTGGAATTTGTTATGCTAGGGCACTAGGCGTGTAGTATTTATATTGCACGAATCATATTAATAAGGAAAATTTGTCAGAAACCATTTTTTATAATCACTTTTTTGTGAGAAACGACCTTTTAAAAGAATTTGGTTAATTAGCCACCTTTTTGGTTATTTTTTTTGTTGGAAGCCACCACTTGCCGGAATCCGGCATTGACTTCAATTTTCCAGCGTTGACCATCTGATTTTCGCCATTCTTCCCCCTTTATCTTTCTCCCCCCTCCTCCCCTCGCATCCCCGGCAACCCACCCTCCCCCCTCGCATCCCCGACAACCTCCCCTCCTCTCGCATCCCCCGGCAACCCCCTCCTCCCTCGCAACCCGCCGGCAAACACCCCCCACGACCATCCCCACCCTCCAAGCCCTAAGCCCATCTCCTCCCTTGCATCCCCCGACATCTCAAGTGGAAGAAATGGCGAAAATCTGGAAAAAAATAGCGAAAATCTGATGGTCAACGCCGGAAAATCAAGGTCAACGCCGAATTCCGACAAGTGGTGGCTTCCAACAAAAAAAGAACCAAAAAGGTGGCTAATTAACCAATTTTTTTTAAAAGGTGGTTTCTCACAAAAAAGTGATTATAAAAGGTGGTTTCTGACAAATTTTCCTATTAATAAACTAGTTTTGTTGTTTGCTTTTGCTTAAAAGAACGTCAAGTTGCATGTTTGCATTGATTTTGGTTGTCGTACCAAGAATACATAAATCTTGATTTGTGTGCATCTCCTAATCGAGGTTAGGTAGATATCCTCTAGTTCTCGAGGGAACATATAGAGCATTCCCTTTAAAGATACAATCTTTATAACATTTCGTCACCAAGTTCGAACCTTTATAGTATTTTTGTTACAAAGTTTCAATGTTTAAGTGTTCTTTACATTGTTCTTGTTTTAAAGCTTCCACAATCACATCAGCAACTAAGAAGATAAACAATAAAACTCGTAGCTAAACTTAACTCAAGCATATCACACGCCTAAGATAAGTATAGCCACGCCTAGGATAAATATTAACAAATCCTATCTAACTTAGACTCCTAACAAGAGAGACTATATGACAAAGGAATTAGACTCCTAAACATAATAGGATTCCTTTATCATCCAAATACCTAAAATAAAGAATTATAAAGCAATTAAAATACATGGTCTCCTAACAGAACTAAGACACTTTATAAAGAATCTAACAGAACTAGGATTGTGCATTTTGATGCTCCTCCCACACATCATTAAACATGTGATTCCTCTCAAATCCACCAATTATACCAAACATTAGAAACTACAACTAACTTCCTTTTTTTTTTTCCATTTATGTACTTTTTCTTTCTTTCTTTTTCCTTTCTTTATTAGAAAAATAAAATAAAAAAGTACCAAACAAAGTGGTAAGGTGAATAGAAAGCATCGAATCCCAAAGCGTGGATTATGGACTAGGGTGCACAATGCTCATTGTGCACCCAAAAAGAACATATAATGAATATAAAAGAACACAAACTTTTTTCAACAACTTTTCTATTTTAAAAAAGAACACACGGCTTAAAATTAAAGAACGTGTAAATCTATATTTATAAAAGAACAAATGTTATAATGAAAAGAATATAGTAAATGAACATCTACACTTAAGGTAAAAGAACATATACCTTTTAAATTTAAATTTGAAAAAGGAATCTTTACTTGCAAAATTTAAGGAAACAGATAACAATAATTTTTTAAAATTATAGACTCTAAAAATGATAAAACGACGTAGTTTAAAAAAGGGAGCACCATGCTCTACATTCTACATATACTTGGGTGTATGTACTTATTTGCGATCAAATCCTAGCTCGGACATGAGTTTTCATTAGCTGAGCCGCTGAGGTGCCTTTGAAAGGAGAAGCGTAGGCATATTACATCAGAGAACCAGCAAAGAAAACGCCATTACATAAAAACATTACATGACACGTCCATTTTTATACCAGTATCAAGCTTCACAAATCACACGACATTAATAAAAACACTTCCCATCTGCAATCTGCAGAGGAGAGAGAAACAGAAAGAGAAAGAGAGAGATGTGGGAAGCTGTGCTTCTAACATTAGCGGCAACGGCCGGCAATAACATTGGCAAAGTCTTGCAGAAAAAGGGCACCCTTATTTTACCCCCTCTCTCTTTCAAATTCAAGGTATTCAAATATTCAATTCCCCCTTTTAAGTTTTTGTATGATGATCTATATACCCTTTATTTTGATTTGCATTTGTGAAATTCTGATGATTTTTTGTCGGTTGGATTTTGTGGGTTCTTTTCTTTTTTGACTTTTTATGTTTGGTGAACTTTTTAGATTCATATCGGTTAGATAATGCTCATAAGAGAGTTTTTCTTGGGTTTGAATGTTGTATTATGAGTTATTAGTGTGTGGTAATCTGTATTAAGTTGGTTTTTTGCTGTTTTTTGATGATAACATTGTTAATATTGGAATCTAGGGTGTTCCTGTTTGATTCTTGCTTTGTTAATCCAAGTGTAATAAGTTGGTAGTTGACTCATATTATAGTTTTGTATTTAGTTAATTTATGTGTGTATGTGTTATATTTGATAGCTTTCTTTTGGGAATTGTTTGAGGAAAGTAGTTTGTTAGTACTATTTTATCAACTGAATAGGTGAAGAAATTTTTTGATCCTTTGAAACAATTGGGCCTTGTGTAGTTTGGAATCACATATGATCCGAAAAATGACTTGGTTTTACTTTTGGTGACTTGATTTATATGATCTCTTGAAGGGTATGCGTGGAATGGAGGAAATTAATTGAGGGGTAACAGTAATTGGAGGCTAAAGTAAGTGGTCGTAGATGGGTCATCGATAAAAAAATGTGGTCGTAGATGGGATAAGGTGGAGGAGCGGGGGATGAAAGGAAGAATTACCATGCTTATACTTAGTATCTATGTTGTTTCTTTATTTGGTTCACAGTTTCTCTTAGCTTCCTGTGATGTTAAACGATAGAGTTTTGGTTTGAATCAGCATAGCTTAAACGTCATAAATGACAGAAGCTAAGGAGGAAGATGATCTAATTAAAAAATTCAAGCTTTCGAGAGGCTTGATTTTTCCCAATGAAGTGTTAAAAGCTCAACATAACACTCATCAATTTCTAACGTGTTTTCTCTCTCCCTAATTTTCTGTATGTATAGGATTTCTTCCCTTCTTAACTCTCTAACTTATTCCTCAAGCTAACATCTAACTGAATGGTATTGCGCTACCAATAGTACCCCTCTATCTTAGGCTAGTTCATTGCAAGTTTATCCCCCCCCCCCAATTTAGGCCACATAAAACAAGAATTTTCATCCTGAAATCCAGTATCACCGAGTTCTAGTGTCATTGTTTGATGTGTACCTCTCGTCATCCCCCTTTCTCATATTTCCTTTATCCCCTAGATCTAGTTGTTCCTCAAGCTTACCATATCTGATGTTAGTTAAGGCTATATGAAAATCTCCTTCTGTAGCGATTTTTGTCTAAATCTTCTCTGATCTCATGTATGCTTTTAGGTGATCAGGACGTATGCCTTCAATAAAGCTTGGGTGACAGGATTTCTGATGGACATTGGTGGTGCACTTTTGATGTTAAGGGCATTATCTCTTGCTCCAGTAAGTTACTAAATATAGTAGTTGCTATATGTTTAAATATTTTTGTTATTGGCCTAAAATTGTTTTGAGTTTGGATTTGCCTGTGACAGATAGCAAAGGTAAGAGTTGAATGTCCTAGGAAATGAGAAAATTGTTTAAAAGTCAAATTTATAATAGTTTGAAATTGTTTGTGCCTGCTCTTGTTGGGCTTCATGTAAAAGAAAATCTTGAAACATGTACTTTGATGCTTATTGTTATGAGGTGAGGATTGATGGACAATGTAGATGGTGTGGAAGTATAAAATCCTTTCGTGTTGGGTTTTCTATGACATCTAATATTTGGTGTACATTGCAATTTCAACCCAGCTAACACACTGTCCCGGATAATTTTGAAGGTTGACTTTGATGGAAGAGTTAACTTAAGAGTTTCCTTTATACATCAAGACATACTATGCAATTCATGTATATAGGGCTTGTTGGTCAAAAGTAGTTATTGTGGTAGTTGCTAGCTATCATAGTAGCTTATAATCCCTATTTACTAATTTTTAGGTTGGATAGCAGTTGGTAAATCTTGGCTGTCAAATTGGCCTTCAAATAATTGGTTTTTGGTAAAAGTAGCTATTAGATCATAAAAGAACGAAAAATGGATTACGTTTACCTTCAAAAGCTATTGCAACATCTATTTTTATCTTAAAAGTTTATTTTATTTAGCTTTTCCGAAACATACCTCAATTTCTGAAAGCTACTTTACCAAACACTAGTTTTCACCTATACAAGAGTCTCGACGTGTTCAAAAATCTAAACGCTACTTGAAAAGCTTTTGCTGAACATACCCATAATGTTGCTTGTCTTATCGATTGCATTTACTCTTCCCTTCTTTTGTTCTTTCTATGAATTTTGGTTATCACCTTGATATGTAGTACCTGCATGTAAATTGCTTTAAGCATGGGGATAAAATTTCCAACACTGATTGATATATGTGTTACTATTATTTATTGTTGCTTGAGTCTAACACTATAAAAGAAGCAGCACGATACTTCTTGCAGTAGTCATGTATTCTATATCTTCTTGGTCTGTATGACATTCATTTTTTCTTGAAAATTTTTCGCTATATTGGTGTCTAGAAATTCACTTTTGCACAATGTGCTTGCATCTTTTTCTCAATAGCCTTTTTTTTAATCCTGTGTAATTTATTCCCATTTTTCAAGTATGATTGAGGCCTATTCTGCACACAACACTTATAAATTATCATCAGCAGCTTGGTACTTTCCTTCTTAAATTCTGCTTGTGTTAAGCTGGCATATTTCTTTCAAACCAATTTCATTTGCGATCCCTTTAAACTGTTTCAGGTATCTGTCATTCAACCTGTTTCTGGATGTGGACTTGCGATACTTTCCATTTTCTCCCACTTTTACTTGAAGGAACTTATGAATGTTGTAGATTGGATGGGAATTTTATTGGCCGGTATTGGCACAATAGGTAATGTAAGTCTGTAGAAGCTGTCTATCTCTGAATGCTGTTTCTTTTTTGATATTTTTCTTTTTCATTTGGAACCTCAAGAAGAGAACAGATTATGTGGATTGTGGAGTTGGAGGCTTGGAGCTGTGTCTTTTGGAGGAACAATGATCATGTATAAAAGATTTTAGCTGTAAAGAAGTCATTTTGAGCTGAATGTACTCCCAGTTTATGATTGCTTTCTTCTTTTTTTATTTGAAAGGAGTATTGGCCTAGTGGGTATAGGGAGAAATGTTTTGCCTACAATTTATTTTTCTTATGAGCTTTGCATTTGGATTGGACAGATGGCAAGCACCTAATACTTGAGAGAAACTCCAGTAGTTTAAATTTTCTTGAAGATTGGGGGTGATACCTTTGCCAATTTGCACCTCCCTCTTTTGTTACTAGGAAAGAGAATTTTTTTTAAAAAAATTGTATAGTGTGAATATACTAATTTTTTTTCCACATTTAGATTGAGTGTAGATGCCTGCCTGTTTGGCTATCAACTAGTATCTGATTGCTTTAGTTTTTAGGTGATAATTGTTGATATTTTCTGTATCTTGGTGTTAGGTTCTAGCTATTAGTTATTTAGACATGTAAAATGATATTACAAGAGCATGGCTAGGCTTTAGTATTTTGTGGTTATCCAATGGGTTTCTAAGAACACGGGGAGAAGAGAGACAAATTTCAAACAACTCTCAAATTATTATTAATTATGCTTAATATTCAAGAGCAGTTGGGTTTCAGACTTTTCAGGGGTATATATGCTTACTATGTTAGACTAAGGAAGAAAGAGATGTT